>NC_133651.1:150609244-150944846 GCF_009905375.1 Apium graveolens | reverse complement strand
TGAATTCTCATTGTCAGAGTTTACTGGTTTACTTGTCCCTTCCTCCATTCTGTTGTTTGTGTTGACTTCAGCTTCATCTTCAGAATAACTGTCAAGGTTGAGGTTTTCAAAATTTAAAGTTTTAGCTTTATTTTCATCAAGGCATTTCATCATCAAATGCCATATCTGTGCTTTCCATTATTTTCTTCTACTCTAGCACATAAACTCTGTAGGCAGTCCTTCCCAGTGAATATCCAAGAAAAATAGCTTCAAATACTTTGGAGTCAAATTTTTCAACATATTCAGAGTTGTCTTTTGACAAGATTGAGTAGGGTGACTTGCCAATATTTTTTTTAGTAAATATATGTTCTGCATGTAATATCCTATGTTAACAGCTTCTTCCCAAAAACTGGTTGCAAGGAATATGTTGTAGGCTTGATGACAACTTACCAAAAACACTCTAAGTAGATATTTAAATGAATTTGTAGTTTTTAACCGATGAGCACATTATTCATCCGTTAAAGAGTAGCTTATTCCAATAAGTTTATAACACATTTTGTATACTAGATTAACTGGGGGATTTAGGATTTTTAGTTATTTCTAAATCATGTTGACTACTAGCAAGATATACAAAATAGGTGGGCTAACTGTATATTGAAGATGCCTTATAATTTTGTATAAGTGAAAGAGTATCAATTGCTATGGAATCTACTTCAAGTGCTAATCTATATAGCTTCAACGGATGACCCTATAATTCTCAATGGATAATTCAAAATACTTTGAACGGATGAGCTAGTCAAGTTTTAACAAATGACAGATGAAGGTTCAACGGATAAGACCTATGAAACGTCAACGGATAATCAATTCAAATAGCAGTTGAAAGGGACTTGACAGTGACTTGACAGTCACATGGGTTGATTGTATAAAAAAGGAATGTGGAAGCCTAGAATCAGGATTTAGAAGAAAATGAAACATTCCCATTTCCATGCAAAACAGGGAGGTTCAAAGATACTGTATCTAACTAGATTGTACTGGATAGAGAAATGAAGAAACATGTGATTATAACTTGTTAATAGGTTTTATATTTTTTCTTATTTTCACATGTGACTTGGTAATATATAAACCAAGAGTAGCAAGTGTTTAAAAAAGAAATTAAATTTTTGATTTTAAACAAAAGAGAAAGGAAAGTTGTATTCTTAGTCTCTGGAGTTCGAAGTAGAAAACATTTATAAGCAGTTGTGTGCTATTTGCGTCACGGAGATTTCTTCACATTTATATATATCTCTGATGGAAATATCAATCCACCAGAAATTTTTTAAGTACCTTTTTATTTACTTTGTGTTCTTGAATACTATATTTGTTTATCTCCACACAAGCATATTCAAACATTGATATGTATTTAGTAAGAAGTTGTTTTTTCAGAATTTTAAAAAGTAACCAGAATTTCATTCAACCCCCTTCTGTAATTTTGTTGATAGATTGTTAGGGAATAAAAATTGGTATTGGAGCAAGCTTTTAACATTCAAAGAGTTTAAAGATCAAGAAATCTAACAACATGAGTCAAAAGGATGTTGGAGTGAAGATCCTAATTCTGGACAAAGACAACTATCATCATTGGAAAGTGAAGATGCACCTTCATCTACTCTCTCAAGATGAAAGATATGTTGACTGCATAGAGAAAGGACTTCATGTTCCTCGCAGGGCTGCAATAGATGTTGAAGGAGCTGTTGGAAATGAGCAAACAATCCCAAAGCGAAGGTCAGAATGGACATATAAAGACATTGATCAAGTTCATAAGACAAAAGGCCATGAATATTCTGTTTAATGGTCTTGATGGAGATATGTTTGACAATGTTAGTAACTGCAATACTGCTAAAGAAATTTGGGACCAAATTCAAGTGCTATATGAGGGAACTGAGCAAGTCAGAGAAAATAAGATGCAACTCCTCATACAACAATATCAACATTTTCACTTTGAAGATGGTGAGTCACTAAGTGACATTTTCAGTTGATTTCAAAAACTACTAAATGGTTTAAAGTTGTATAGGAGGATCTACCAAACTAAAGATTCTAATATGAAAATCCCAAGGTCTCTACCAAAAGAATGGAAGCTAATGGTAGTCTCTCTTAAAAATTCTCAAGAGTATAAATAATTTACTCTAGAGAGACTGTATGGTATCCTAAAAACTTATGAGCTCAAAATGGAACAGGATGAGCTATTGGAGAAAGAAAGAAAGAAGGGTGGATCTGTTACATTAGTAGCTGACCAAGAGAGTGGAAAAAAGTTGAAGGTTGAAGTTGTTGAATGTGCACCAAACACAAGTGTTTGTGAAGGCAAGGGCAAAAGGTTGGTAGCTGAAGATGAGTACTGCACAAGCAGGGATGAAATGGATGATATTGCTGAGCATTTGGATTTTCTCTCAAAGAGGTTTGCCAAACTCAAATTCAACATAAACTTTGGATCTACAAAATCCAACGGAAACATGGTTGATAAAGCTAAATTCAAATGTTTCAAATATGGGATGAATGGTTACTTTGCCAATGAATGCAGAATTCCTATCTCAGAAAAGAGAAAGTTTAAAGCGGTGGACTATAATAAGAAATACTTTAAATTGCTCAAACAAAAGGAAAAGGCTTTTATCACTCAACAAAGCGACTAGGCAGCTGATAGTGAGGATGTAGATGAGGACATGAATTATGTCAACCTAGGCCTAATGGCCAAGTCAGATGAGACATAAATCAATTCATCAAGTAATCAGGTAATCACTACAAACCTAGAACACCTTTCTAAATATGAGTGCAATGATGGTATAAATGATATGTCTACTGAATTGTATTACTTTCATGTCACACTAAAATAACTCACTAAAGAAAATAATAGAATTAAAGAGAATAATTTTTTTTGAGTGATAGAAATGCTGCATTAGAAACTCAATTCATTGAGTTTGAGAAATTGAAAATAGAATGTAAGATTGCCAAGGATGAACTAACTAAATCTTTGAAGAAAGCAGAGATTCTGAGAAAGTAGCTTGAACTTGAGCAGGAAGTTATCAAGGCCTGGAAATCATGAAGAGATGTGAGAGCCCAAATTGCCAAAAACCAAGAATTAAGTCTTTCTATGAAGAAACCTGGAAAAAGAGCAAGAAGAAACTGGACCAAGACTTAGTTGATGGTTTTTCAATGGATGTTGAATGAACGGATGATGAAAATTATCCAGCAAAAGACAAATCCCATCCGATGAAATTTGATTCTCTTCCGTTGAATGAGAAAAAGACTATTAGCAAAAGGAAAACTAGCAAAGCTCAATGAGAAGTATGGTTAAGTGACCAAGCACTTTGTTCAAGGAGAATCAAGCAAAGCAAAAGATGCAAGCAGGGTGAATGTAGGGCATTTGTCTATGAAGCAGTTGAGTAATAGATTTAAGAAGATTGAGGTCAAGGCAGATTCAAAAAGGAAAAATGATAGGAATGGGAAAGTACGGATTAACAATCACAATAACTACACACCTGATAAGTATGCACCTCGAAAGACATGTGTTAAGTGTGGTAGTGTTAATCATTTATCTACTAATTGCAAGTTTGTGATACATGCACCCATGTCTGCACCTCCATCTTTGCTTAACATGCCCATATCACCCATGCATGATTTTCCTGTTACGTCTGCATAAAATTTATCTGCATATTAAGCTAATATGCCATTTACACACAATCCTTATTATGCTGCATTTAATATGCCCCAAATACCATTTAGCATTCCTTACTGGAATAACATGTTTGAACAATCTTTTCCATACCATGTTAATTCCAATATTCCTGATAATTATAAAACTGATCAAGGGTTTCAAAGTCCCACTCCTAATACAAAGGTTGATTTATAGTCACCTAAGTCTAATGATGGAAAGACTAAGAAGCCTAAGAAAAAGGCTAACAGGGATGGAACCAATGAAACTTGGGGTACCAAAATCAACTTGATTTGGTTATGATGTGTGCATGGAAACAGAAAGAATCTTTGGTATTTGACAGTGGTTGTTCAAGGCACATGATTGGAGATTCTACCCTGCTCACTGAGTTTAAGGAGAGAGCTGACACAAACATTACCTTTGGAAATGACGGCAAAGGATAAACTATGGGATATGGCTTAATTTCAAGAGAAAATGTCATCATTGAAGAAGTTGCTAAGTTGATGGACTAAAGAACAATCTTTTAATTGTTATCCAAATATGTGATAAAGGCAACTCAGTTACTTTCACAATTGAAGCCTGAGTTGTTAACTGCAAGAAAAACAATAAAGTGGTCCTTACTGGAACGAGGAAAGGAAATGTGTACCTAGCTGATTTCAACTCAATGAATGTCGATTCTATCACTTGTCTTTTCTGGAAAAGCAAGTCAAGATGAGAGTTGGCTATGGCATAAGAAGTTGTCCCATTTAAACTTCAAGACCACAAATGAATTGGTCAGGAAAGAGCTTGTTAGACGCATTCCTCAAGTTAAGTTCTCAAAAGATGGACTATGTGGTGCTTGTCAGAAAGGAAAACAAGTGAAAGCATCATTCAAGAGAAAGCTTGAATCAACAATTGATGAACCTCTACAAATACTGCACATGGATTTGTTTGGACCAGATAATGTATTGTCAATCTCAAAGAAGAAGTATTTCCTCTTGATTGTGGATGATTTTTTAAAGTTCTCATGGACATATTTTCTTGGATCCAAAGATGAAGCTAGTGAAATCATTATCAATCATATAAAGCAATTCAACAATCATCCTGATCTCAAAGTGAGGAGAATTAGGAGTGACAATGGAACTGAGTTCAAGAATTCCACCATGTAGTTATTTTGTGAAGAAAATGGAATCATGCATGAGTTCTCAGCTGCAAGGACACTATAAAAAAATAGAGTAGTTGAGAGAAAGAATAGATCATTTATTGAAGAAGCTAGAACAATGCTAGAAGAATCAAGGTTACCAACTAATTTTTAAGCTGAGGATGTAAACACTGCATGCTACACTCAGAATATTTCTTTAATTAATCAAGCCAAATGCATGAATCCTTATCAACTGTTCAAGAATAGGAAGCCAACACTGAGCTTTCTTCATGTCTTTGGATGCAAGTGTTACATTTTAAGGAATCAAACTGATCAACATGGAAAGTTTGATGCCAAAGCTGATAAAGGCATCTTTGTTGGATATGCTGTTGGTAAAGCATATAGAGTTTACAATATAAGAACCAATATTGTAATGGATTTTGTGCATGCTGTGTTTGATGATAAAAATATTAAAGGACTAACAGATGAAGGTTTACATGAAAGTCTCAAATTTGATAATATTGAGATATATTATGATGAAAGTAATAATGAAAGTGATCTAGAAATAATGATAAAAGAACATTAAAAATCATCTTCAAATGAAGGAACAACAGTTTATGCACAAAGTGCTGTATCCGTTGAAATACAAAGTACACCATCCGCTGAAATACAAGATACTGCATTCATTGAAAGATAAAGTGCAGCATCCATTGAGAGATACAGTGCATCATCCGTTGAAAGGCATAATTCAGTATCAGTTGAAAATAACTCTAGATCATTGTTTGAGAGAACCCCATCTTCCAATCAAAGATCCACAAACTCAGGGGGAGTGTCAACGAGTCAACACTCAGCTACACATCAAGACACTAATGAGGCCACTTCATCTAGAGCCAATCTACCACCTCATAGAAAATGGACAAAAGATCACCCATTTGAACTGATCATTAATGATGCAACATCTAGAGTGCAAACAAGAAAAGTAACTCATGATGAATGTTGTATAGCAGCTTTCTGTCACGGGAAGAACCAAAGAATGTAGAAGAAGTTTAGATGGATCTTGATTGGGTTTTAGCTATGCAAGAAGAGCTAAACCAATTTGAAAGGAATAAATTATGGAAGCTGGTACCCAAACCTAAAGGCAAGAATTCTATTGACACCAAATAGCATAGTCAAAAGGAATAAAGCTAGATTGGTTGCTAAGGGATACTATCAACAAGAAGGAATAGATTTTGATGACAAATTTGCTCTAGTTGCAAGACTTGAAGCAATCAAAATCTTTCTAGCCTATGCAGCCCATGCCAATTTCAAAGCCTATCGAATGGATGTCAAAAGTTCTTTTCCAAATGGAAATTTGGAGGAGGAAGTCTATGTCAGTCAGCCTCCATGTTTTGAAGATCCCAACTTTCTAGATTATGTTTACTATCTTTGAAAGCACTTAATGGATTGGAGAAAGCACCTAGAGCTTGGTACGATAGTTTGTCAAAGTTCCTTTTAGAAAATCATTTTACAAGAGGTACTGTTCACAAAAATCTGTTCTTTATAAAAGTTAATGGTTTTATAATACTTGTTCATATTTATGTAGATGATATTATATTTGGCTCTACAGATGAGAAACTTTGCAAAAAGTTTGCCAAATTAATGCAAGGTAAATATGAAATGAGTATGATGGGAGAACTAACTTACTTTCTTGGCTTACAAGTTAAATAAGTCAGTGATGGAATATTCATTAGTCAAACTAAATATATTCATGATCTTTTAAAGAAGTTTTACTTAATAGATTGTACATCTGCAAAAACTCCAATGGCCACTGCCACTATACTGGAATTAAACACTACTGAAAAATATATGGACATTTTAAACTATAGAGGCATGGTTGGTTCACTTCTATATTTGATAGCTAGTAGGACATATATGATGTTTGCTACTTGTCTTTGTGCTAGATTTTAGGCTGATTCTAGAGAATCTCATTTAGTAGCTTTTAAGAGAATTTTCAGATATCCCAAGGGTACACCAAAACTTGGCATTTGGTACCCTAGAGATTCTGGATTTGATCTAATTGGTTATTCAGATGTAGATTATGCAGGCTTCAAAATAGACAGGAAAAGCACAACTGGCACATGTCAATTTCTAGGAAACAAGTTTGTGTCCTGGTTTAGTAAGAAACATAATTCAGTTTCTATTGCCACAACTGTGGCTGAATATATTGATGTCGGTAGCTGTTGTGCAAAGATTTTATGGATGAAAAATCAACTATTGAATTATGGTCTACATGTGGACAAGATTCCAATTTTCTATGACAACACAAGTGTCATTGCCATTACTAAAAATCCTGTGCATCATTCAAGAACAAAGCACATTGACATCAAATACCACTTCATAAGAGAGCTTGTTTGAATGGTATCGTGGAACTTCATTTTGTTCTAAGTGAGCAACAACTTGCAGACGTCTTTACCAGGCCACTTGATGAATCAACTCTAACTAGGTTGGTAAGCGAGTTAGGTATGCTTATATACTCTTAATTCAATAATGTTGATGTCTTTGCAATTTGTAATGCAGCCAGGATTAAGTTTGACTTTATTAAAGTCATAAATAAGGATTTTCAAGTTGTCAAATTCTGACACCAAAATCAGGATTTGCAAGTTGACAGATCTTGACACCAAAATCGGGATTTGCTAAGGGTAAATACTGATAGAATTCAACGAACAAGAATTATCCGATGAAAGTCAAATATATTTGTGGACACATTATCCTTCAATGGATGATGATATATTGAATATCCGTTGAACAATCATAACCGTTGAATCCAAATTTTTGTCCGCCAAAATATACTTAAAGGTCTGTAAGTATACATTGATAGATTATTTGTGACGCCCCCAAATCCACCCTTTCATAGATTAGGGTTGCCATTATATGAAGCTTCGCACACCTATATTAATATTATAAACCATAGCCCAATATATCATTTATTGTGGACACTACTCCACAGATCTCAGGACCGAGTCTCTCTCACAACCTGTTTATTACATATGCCATAGAAACTTACTACAACGTTGGCTAGTAGTCTTACTTTATTATAGATTAAAGTAATTATATAGCAGTTTTCTAGATGTTGTCATCACCAACATGTTCCTTTCTCTTCCTTTGCCTTGACTACTTAGATGGTCTGCCAACCTCATTCTTCCCTGTTTGTAGAAATACAAGAATAGAAAGAGTGAGCAACTGAGTGCTTAACAAGTATGGATGACTATCAAATTAAAAAATGGAAATAGGTGCCAAGAGCAACAATATTTTAAATATTAAAAGGAACACTCCATAACACATCGCAAATGTCACAAAGAAGCTCTTATCTGGCACATGCCACATGATTCAAGATTAACTGGTCATTTTCCATCCTCGGTACATCAATGATGCGATCAACTATTACAGTGTACCGGTACCGTCCTCCTATGAATCTTACGCTCACCCGATCACAGTTCGACGTAAGAATTCCTGAGACAGACTTGCTAACATAAAAAAAGGGTTTACGTCTTAACCCTCGGCTACACTCGAGCCGAATAACATGTCCACACATCGGACTTGTCACAATAAATACCGTGGTTTAAATTCCACGTTGACCAGTATAGATAGACACATCCCGATTCATTTCTCAATTCATATCACATCACAATGATTCAAAATCAAATCACGTATTCTGGTTCGAACAATAAACCAGTCTCTTGTTTAGTAAAGATATTATTTTATCATCGATATGAACGATATATCGATAAGCTCCAAGCACACGTATTATTCCGAATAATGAGAATAATCATGTCATATGAAAATATAGATTCGAAGCATGAATTTTGGAAGGGTTCAATGAATTGATAAAAGATAGATTTAGTTTATAAAGGAATTTAATCATCGATCTGACTGATGAATCGATGTAAGTTCAAGGATGATTTTAAACGAACATAGAAATTCAAATATGTCTGAAAGGGGCTAAGGTAACTATCCTGAATGATAGGAGCAGTTAGGAATATAAATACAAGTTATATTTTTGTAAAAATTAGGGGGATTCAACAAGGGGTCTAAATTGGGATTTCATCAAAAGAAAATAATTGCCAGTGAGGTCTCCAAAATTTAAATCCGTAATATTTACCATCAATAAGCAAAATATAAGTCATAAATAGGAAGGGAGCAGAGAAAACTTTTCTCGTATCCAACAATTAGTGTTCAAGCAGCAATACCTCCTTCCCAGTTTAAAATAGTCTCACTTTGGATATTTTTCTAAAATAGTAAATCACACCAAAATTGTTACGACCGGTATTTAAGTACTTGTAATTGAGTCGTATTGAAATATTTGTGTGTAATTATTGTAAGCTTGCATGAATATGTGTCAATTAAATGTTATGCGATCAAATATAGCATATTATGATAAATCAATATGCAAAGTGTTTTATCTGGAATTCTTGTGTGTGATTTTCAAGATTTTATAAGTTGATGAAATCTACTTTTCAAAAATATATTTTCTCTAAAATTATAAAAGCGATCTTATAAAATTTCTAAAATTCCAAGCTATTTTATAGTATAATTCTTGTAATTTATGGAATTTTATTTTTATTTATTAAAGTCATTCTTTTAAATGATATTTAGAATTATGAATAAATATTTGTTGATTACCCATTTGCGCTTGCATGCATTTGAACATTCAAAAGGAGAGAGGGGTACCAAAGTCATTTCCAACCCCACTAACTTCTTTCTATTAACCAAATTACTAGAATAGCCTTGCATGCAAAAACTTGGTTGTTTTGGGAGAAGGTTAGTTTAGTACTTACCCACTCCACTATCCAAGTAGCACATAAAAATACAAAACCACATCAAGTGAATCATTTTTAGAGATTAACCACTCAACCAAGCTACTTTTTTCTCTCCATTCTCTCTCTTTTTCCTCTTTCTCGGCCGAACCAAACAAACACACATACACACACACACTCAAATTTCATAAAATTATTCAAGATCTTAGTGTAATATAACCTTCTTACCTTTTTTCAAGTTATATTTATATGTTTTGTGCAAAAATTTAAGTGATTAAATGTTGCATGCCTAGGTTATTTAACAACTCAAGTGGAAGACTTTGGTTCTTATAAACTTAAGGTCCAAACCATGAGATACATTGTTTTTGGAGAAGGTAATGGTGTGTGAAGTGTTATAATCCCAGCACCTCCTCACCATTCGGCAATGGCTTAAAAAGGAGCCGAATGGAGCTAAATTAAGTTCTATTCTTTGCATTTAGTGTAAAAACCATGTTTCCAAACTTATCTCTTGATTTAAGTTCATGCAAGTCAATGATCCCCATATTTTCAAGTCTTGCATGTTAGTATAAACTCATGCATGCCACGTTTTTCTTGACATATAATGATATAAATTCTTGTATGTAGGTTTTAGGTTGTGATCTAAAGGTATTAGTAGAATACTATCAAGTTTAAATAATTTCATGGTCATATGTTCAAATTTGTGAGGGTTTAGTCTTGATATTGCTTTGCATGCACTAGATAATGACTTCCCTTGCTATATAAAATATGACAGATTTTTAAATGATCTTAATTCATGGGTATCATGACTTGGTTTGAGGTTAAAAATTCGAATATATGCATGTTAAGTTTGAATATGAAGTTAATTGTCATGCATGCATAGTTGTATTTATATATAATTGGTTAATATTATTTTTAGAGTATGGAATGATCTCTTCATTAGATAATAGATTGAATAAGAGGGAGTGTGATTTAGTTTTATTGATCCTTTTGGTGAAGTGTTTAGGGCCGAATGGGAGTAAAGAAGGAAGGGTAGTTTAGCTTGAGTGTTGAGTTGAAGTTTCGGTCAAAAGATTGGAGTATTTTGAATGAGCATTTGTGAGGCCCTAGGAGGCCCCAGCTCCAGAATGTTGAGGCATAGTATAGTCTTGAGTTCAGTATCTTAAGTTTAGGAAACACTTTGGTTTTGATTGGTGCATTGGTGTAAAATCGAGAGTAACCCAAAACAGAGACAATTTTGGAGTTGATGCGTTTAGGGTCCAATTTAGGATTTTTTTTGGGTACGTAACCTCGAGCCTTGATAGTTAAAGAGGTAATGGAGTCTAGGGAAGCATAGTAAGCCATTAGAACCAACCTTAGAGCAAGATTAAGGAGTTTTAAGTTGGGTAAAACAGGGCAGTTTGCAAAGTTGTAATCTGCAGAGTTGTGTCAACTTCATAGAAAACCATAGGTGAGCCCAAGTGAGGCTTTAGTGTCAAACTAAGTTTGGGAGTTATTTTGATGAGTAAGGAGTTAGGAAAATTCAGATTTTATTGAATGCACTAAGTATAAAGGTTCGAATTTGCCAAGGCACACAAGGTGGTACTGAATGGTGCTCTCGGGAAGGTTGGGCTTGTGTGAGGTATTTGTGAGTTCAACTAGGTGAGGCCTAGGTGTATCTTGTTATATTTAAGATATTTAAAGGTCATTAAAAGGGAATGTGCTAAGAAGACTCAAAGAAATTGGATTTATAGTACCTACGAATTTCAAGGTTTGGTGTCTAAGAATGAGGAATAACAAAGATCGAGTGGTCAAGGGTAGAGTATCTTGAGATCATTCGATACTCGTATGATTATGTAAATTATGTTCCATATTGCTATGTGACTATTTATAATAATATTTGATTATGCACTAAGTGGTTATGTGATAGAGATGCATGGTAATAAGTGAATTCGTGCATATGTGTTGTATTAGAGTCGAATAGTATAAGAGTCATCTGAGTTGTGTATAGAACCCTTAGTAACGAGTTTGTATATATGTGTAGGTTCAAGAGAAGATAGAGGAAATACTCTTGCCATCAAAGTCGAGTAGGGGAGCTCAAGGTTTCTTTTGTGTAGCTAAGGTCGTTCGAGAGGCAAGTTCACCTCCCCTTCATAACTTATTTTATGCAAGTGTTCCTCCCTTTTCAAACTTATTCTATGCAAGTATTCTATTTTCCAAGTCATAGTTATTGCAAGTGCCCCATCCCTTTCAAAATCATATTACGTAAGTACTCTATTTCCAACTTGTGGTTATTGCGAGTGATTCTCTTTTATACTTTTTTATGCAAGTATCCCTGTCTTTATTTATCGTTCAAATGATAATCTCTTGAAACCCATTTTATGCAAGTGTATCACCCCCCTTTTTTAAACTTACCTTATGCAACTGTTGTGACATATCCTATTGATTATCGTAATGATCCTTTTTCGATACTTTCTTCCTTAGTCATTGAATCATTGATATTTATCCTTGATGACCCCACTTGTAAGATGATGATTCCTTTCTTGATAAAATCCTTATACTTCTAATACTTTAACTTGTGATTGTAATTCTATTTCCTAGAATCCCTTGAAATTGGAATAATTGATATCTTTACTTAGAATCCCTATGACATCAGTTTTATAAATGAAAAATTACTTAAAAGGGATTTTCAAAACAAAAGAAATTTTTGTGAGATTAGTGAATTGGACTAAGATGCAAGTACCTTTCATATTTATGATATTAGGCTTAAAAGTTTCCTAGGGATCCCAATTAAAATTTGTTAGAACCCGACGAGGTTCGGGATTACTTCATGGCTTATCACCAGCTGTAATCTGTTGGTGAATTGGACTAAGATGCAAGTCCCTTTCATATTTATGATATTAGGCTTAAAAGTTGCCTAGGGATCCCAATTAAAATTTGTTAGAACCCGGCGAGGTCTGGGATTACTTCGCGGATGATCACCGGTTGTAATCCGTAGCGTCATAAAATAAATTTTGAGCAATGATGTGATTTCAAAATGATTTTGACTTGAATAATGATGCCATCCACCCCAACTTCGAATTACAAATTGCTATGTTATTAAATTCTTGCTATATTGTTGAATTATGTCTTTTTATATATCTTGCTGAGCATTTGGCTCACTTTTTGCTATTTATTCATGTTATTTTAGTTAGCAAGTATGGTTAGATTCAAGCAGAGTGCTCGTAAGTCTACCGGTGGAGATGCTGAGGTGTATGTGAGAGTTCAGGTAGTATAGCCAGCATTCGTGTGAGGACCGGTAGCTATGTAAAAGATGTAATAGATGTTAGGGTTGGACTTTTCTAACACTGAACCTTTGGGATCTTGGATTTTGTTGTAAACAGCCATTTGTAATAACTTATATTTCTCAGTTGATTATCTTTTAGTTTTATTTTCGGGTTGCCACAGGTTTTGGTAGTAGAGCTAAGGTTTAGAGTCCCTAAACAGTCCAAATAGGATATAGAGTATATATATAGGAAATACGAGAGGGTTAGTTAGATATTATTCGAGTAAGTCAATAATATTTCCCCTCGTGTATATATATATATATATTATTATTCTTCAGCAAAGGATGCATCCGTCCTCGTCCTCATCCTCGGCGCATTCTGACATTAATGCTTTCTCCGTGTATTTTGACTTGAGGCTTCAGTTTGATAGGCTACAGGGGAAGTATGACCTACTTATGAAGTGAATGGATGTAGCTTTTCAGGATGATTCATGACTTAGAGAGGAACCTAAGGCACAATTGATTGCGAGACTCGAGTCCTTGACGCAGTTTATTAACACTAAGCTCGGGAAGATGCCAGCACATCGCGACCGCATCAGTCAGTACACTATCCAGATGGTAGAAGATGAACTGCAGGGCATCGTGAAGGTACTTTAGGGAGAACAATGGGAAGAGATTCCGATAGCTCGAGAGGATAACGAGGAGACTTGGGAGGATGACCGTTAGGCCGAACTAGGAGCCATATTTCCTATTTCCTTTGCAGTTGGTTATCCTTTACGTTGTTGTACTTTTCGAACTATGTAGTTTCCTTATTTTCCTTTTCAGAACTATGATGTTGTTATGTTTTAAATTCCAACCTTATTTGGTTATGTTAAACCCTATTTTAATGTTTATGAACCATCATTTTGTTTCAGCTTCGCTTTTGTTTCTATATCTAGAACTGTATACACCTTTATTGCTAATAATTGAAATCTGAATGCATGTGATCACCTTAACTTCGTAACACCTTGACCTTGAAACAATTGGAATATTCATAACTGTTTTATTATACCTTTTATTTCAGGATCATGCTACCTAAAAAGATGAAGCAAACCAGTACTTCTACTACAACCAGAACAGATCCCAATATCCTTCGAATGTTGGAAACTTTGCAACAACAAACCAATGCAATAGCTCAGCAACAATAAACTCTTCAATAACAATTTCAAAACCCTGAGAATCATGATCAACACCAACATCAACCAGATGCACTAGTACCTCCTCAACCCGTAGTGACTTTTAAAGCTTTTCAGAATGTGAACCCTCCAGCTTTTCATGATACCACTGATCCAGTTGTGGCCAATACCTAGATAAGAGAGATTGAAAGAGCTTTTGAGTTAGTTCAACTAGGGGAAGATCAGAAGACGGTTTATGCTAGTTATTTCCTAAAAGGTGAAGTTATCTATTGGTGGGATTTAATTCGAGCTTTGGAGGAGAGTCAAACAATTGCTTGGGAGAAATTTAAGGAACTATTTATGGAGAAGTATTATCCTAAGTATATGCAGAATTAAATGGAGATAAAAATTTTGGAATTGAAGTAAGGAAGTATGACTGTGTTTGAATATGAGAAGAAGTTTACGGAGTTGTCGAGATTTGTGACGAAGTATGTTAATACTGAGGAAGAGATTGCTAAGAGGTTTTAGAAAGGCCTTGAGTATTGGATTCGAGATAAGGTGTCGATGTTTGAAATTGGTACTTATGCAGGAGTAGTGCAGAAAGCAGCATTGATTGAGAGTAATGGACTGTAATCTAGGAAGGATAGAGATAAAAAGAATTGGAAGATGCCTTTTTGCGGAGATAGATCAGGATCCGTGAATCCGCAAGATAGAAATGTGAAGATGATTGAGTTCCACGAGAATGGGAATTCTCAAAGGAAAGGAGAGATGAACAGAAGGCAAGATAACCAAGGGAATTATCAGCATAATTAGGGCCAAGTAAGAGGGAATAAGCCACCAAGCGTTAAATACAAGCATTGTCGAAAGAAGCATCCGGGAGTGTGCAACAAGATTAATATGACATGTTATCGGTGCAACTAGAAGGGTCATTTGGCTAATGAATGTAAAGCTCAGAAGACGGGAGTTACATGTTTCAAATATGGGAAGCCAGGACACATGGCTAGAGAGTGCAAATCGGCAGGACCAATCAGGAGTATGATGAGCATAACAACGACCAGTTCGACTGTACCAGCTGAGGTATTGGATTTACCTCCACCATCTGAACTAGTTCCACAAGAGAAAACAAGAATGTTTGATTTGAAAATGAAGGATTCAGTTTAGAATTCAATGGTGATAGTAGGTAAGCTTTCTGTGAATAATATTGAAGCTAAGGTATTGATTGATTCGGGATCTATGAGTTCCTTTATATTTGAAGCTTTTTTTAATAGATTAGGATATGATAGAAGGGATTTTAGTGAATTAATGAATGTGGTGATTTCTAATTAGGAAAAGATACCCGTAAGTCAATTCTGCCCAAAGTGTGAGATTGATATCTCAGGGCGTAAGTTCCCAGTTGACTTGATACTCTTCAAGTTCGGGGAATTTGATATACTATTAGGAATGGATTGGTTAGGAAAGAATAATACTTAGATAGACTGTAGATCCAAAAAGGTTTGTTTAAGAGTGGAAAGTGGAGAAAGGCTGATATTTAGAGGTCAGAGGCAAGGACAATTGTTTTTTTACAGTTTTTCAAGCTAAAATGTTGCTAGGAAAGGTTGTGAAGTGTTTCTAGCCTATGTAGTGGATATAAAAAAGTAATTTCCCAGCTTAGATGAGATCCCAGTGGTTAAGGAGTTTCCAAAAGTGTTTCCAAAAGTGTTACCAGGACTACTACCAGATCGATAAATTGAGTTTGAGGTCAACCTTGCTCTAGGAGCAGAACCAGTTTCGAAGGCACCATATAGAATGGCACCGGAGGAAATGAAAGAGTTAGCAAGTCAGTTACAAGAAATTTGGATAAAGGAGTAATAAGACCAAGTATGTCGCCATGGGAGCGCAAGTTCTGCTCGTAAAGAAGAAAGACGGAAGTATGGGACTGTGTATGGATTACCGGGAGTTAAACAAGTTGACGATTAAGAACAGATACCCGTTAACCATGGATAGATGATCAATTTGACCAATTGAAAAGAGCTAAGTGTTTCACCAAGATTGATTTAAGGTCAGGATACCATCAGTTGAATATCAAACCAGAGGATATTCTGAAGATGGCATTTAGGACAAGATACAGAAATTGTGAGTTTTTAGTAATGCCATTTGGGTTAAGGAATTCCCCTGCAGCTTTTATGGATCTAATGAATCGAGTTTTCAAGAAGTACTTGGACAAATTTATCATGGTGTTTATTGACGACATTTTGATATAGTCCAAGTCAAAAGAAGAGCACGAGCAACATTTATGGTTAGCGTTGGAAACTCTCCGACAGGAGAAGTTATATGCAAAATTTTTGAAGTGTGAGTTTTGGTTAAGGGAAGTCCAATTTCTAGGACATGTAATTGGAAGTGAAGTAATTAGGGTAGATCCCGCAAAGATTGAAGCAGTCATGAGTTGGGAAAGACCCGGGATGCTTACAAAAGTGAGACGTTTTCTAGGTTTGGCTGGATACTATAGAAGATTCGTAAAATATTTCTTGAAGATTGTCAAGCCACTGACTAAGTTGACAAGAAAGAACAAGAAGTTTGAATGGAATGCAGAATGTGAAAGACGCTTTCAAGAGCTAAAATAGAGGTTAGTTACCGCTCCAGTGTTAGTACTACCAGATGATAAAGGAGAATTTGTGATATTCAGTGATGCTTCACATAAAGGATTGGGTTGTGTGCTAATGCAACACAATAAGGTGATTGCATAAGCATTGAGACAGCTTAAACCTTATGAGCTGAAATATCATATGCACGATTTGGAATTAGAAGCCCTTGTATTCATGCTCATGATTTGGAGACACTATTTATGTGGAGAAAGATGCGTAATTTACATGGATCATAAGAGCCTGAAGTATATATTTACACAAAAGGAACTCAACATGAGGCAATAGAGATGGTTGGAGCTAATTAAGGATTACGATTGCTTGATACACTATTATCCGGGAAAAGCAAATGCGGTAGCTGATGCTTTGAGTAGAAAGGAGAAGTTAAATATAATGGAAATATCAAAGGAATTGTTTAAGGAGATTGAATAATTTCAACTAGAACTTTCTATTGACAGAAGAATGGGGGAAATGTGTCAAGCTATTACCTTTCAGTCAGAATTGTTGGAAAAGATAAGGAGATGTTAGGAAGAATTATTGAGCAAGGAGAATAATCAACTAACAGGAGGATAATTATGCCCGCAAAAATATGACCAAGGTGTATTTAGATTTTCATCAAGAATATGGATTCCTTAGGTGACTGAACTAAAGAACGAGATATTGCAAGAGGCACACAACTCAAGATTTTCAATTCATCCAGGAAGCACGAAGATGTACCAGGACTTGAAGAAGAAGTTCTGGTGGCCAAATATGAAAAGAGAAATTGCAGAATGGGTCACCAAGTGTTACATTTGTCAAAGGGTGAAGGTGGAACATCAGAGACCTAGTGGTTTAATTGAGCCTTTAAAGATTCTGGAATGAAAGTGGGAGAATATTGCTATGGATTTCATAGTAGGATTTCCTCGAACAAAATTCGGACACGATGCTATATGGGTTATAGTTGATCGCCTTACGAAGTCAGTGCATTTTCTTCCAATCAATGAAAGGTCTTTGTTGGATAAATTGGTTCACTTGTATGTGCATGAGATCATATTACGCCACGGCGTACCTGTGTCGATAGTTTCGGATCGAGACCCACGATTTAATTCGAGATTTTGGAGACAATTTTAAGAAAGTCTTGGCAGAAAGTTGAACATGAGCAGGGCGTATCATCCACAAATGGACGGTCAAAGCGAGTGGACTATTCTAGAAAATTGAAGACATGTTGCGCATTTGTGCAATCGATTTTGCAGGAATTTGGGATGATCATCTATCGCTTTTAGAGTTATCTTATAATAATAGCTATCATTCTAGTATCGACATGCCTCCATACGAAGCTCTATACGGAAGGAAGTGCAGATCATCAATGAATTGGGATGAAGTTGGGGAAGGAAAGATTTTCAGTCCCGAAATGGTTTAACAGATGAGGGAAATAGTCAAATTGATCCTGAAGAGATTTCTTGTTGCTCAAGAAAAATACCACTTTTTAGGTATGAAGTGCAACACGAAAGGGGGGTGAATGTGTTTTTTGATGTTTGATTAATTATAATAGTTTTTGGCTTATGGAACGAAATAGTTGAATGAATTTGTAGTGAGAAAAATACTAGATGCAGACTCACAAATTTATCAAAAACTCACTTGATTTATATTAAATCAAATTTTTCTTGCTACAAATTTATGTTCTTAAAAATAAGAACTCATCTACTTCTCTTGAAAGAATTACAAGATTTTTAGATCTGTTTGTTACTACTAAACAAAGGTTCTGTGACAAATTTTATAGATCAACATGCATGGTTTACATAACTTGCACTAAAGTAGACTAACATATTTTCTAAAGCTAATTTTTCTATTTCAATTTCTAGTCTTAGCATATCTTTGCAGAATCTACTAGGACTGTGACCCTCCTTTTTCTAGTTCATCTTGGCCCTTGATCTTGTAATCTTCAAGCTTCATTTGTAGGCTTTCTAATTCAATGCTAGAATTGTTTGTTGACTGATAATCTTGGATCTTCAAGTTGTCTATATTCTGAATTCTGAAGTTGTTTATCGAGAAATCTTTTGATGTGCAGAAATGTCATATATCAATAAGTAAAATGACTTATCGATATCTCTATTTCTCTATATAGGCTTTTGACTTGTCGAGGTCTCTAGTTCTCTACAAGTAGAGTGACTTGTCGATATCTCCAGTTCTCTATATAAGCTTTTGACTTATCCATGTCTCTAGTTCTCTACATAAGAAATTGACTTGTCGATATCTCCAGTTCTCTATATGAGGAATTGACTTGTCGATATCTCCAGTTCTTTATATGTACTTTTTGACTTGTTGATATCTTCATTTCTCTATATACAGATTGACTTATCGATATCTCTTAGGACTTCTTTACAAGTCATTTTAAACTTCTCGACATACTTCTCTACATTCCTTGATCTGTGATTTGTCGATATCTAACTTGGAACATTTTTCCTAGAACAACATTATTCAACTCCAAGCTTCCACACTTCTCTCTGAGGCATGATCAATATTGATTTTCTTCCGTAGTTTAGTCCTTAGTTGGATGGTTGTTTATCAAAAAATCCTCTAGTCTAATGTACTTGGCATTTTTACAGACTCGAGAAATACAATTACATAATATAATTAAGTTATCATACAATTTATTCTTAGGGTTGTCAGGATGACTTAGTCTTGTTACGTACATGCATGTTTTGCATAACAGTAAGATTATCTCCCATGTTAGTATGTTATTTTATGTATATTCATAAGCATAAGAACATATGTAAGAGTAAGGTTATCTTTTGTCAGTTATGCTTTTGAATAATATTATTCTTGATTATAATAAGCGTAAGTGGTAAGATTAATTTGATTAAAAGCATTTTATTTGATTTGTGAGTTGAGTATCCTTTTTTAATTGTCTTATTCATTATTTTTATTATTCTTCATTCGGATATCCAGTTGTGCTCTTGCCATCATCATTTTTAATCTTTTTTCAGTAGTGTGTTGTTTCATATCAGCATATGAGCTTTTTTCTCACTATCGGTTTTGTACTTTCCTTATTTCCCCCGGCATGTATTCTTACCTAGGTGGGCTTCTTTATGAAAAGAGTGTGAGTCGCGGAACTTTGACAAGTTTGGTCTTTTTTTAGATATATGTTAGGCGTCATTCAAAGGTTGCATTTTAGGTGTATTTTATTTCAAAAATTGTAAGTTGTTGGATTTTAGGAAGTTGTGGAATTGAATTGTTTTTATTTAAAAAGTTTAATTCATGGAGTTTAGATTTTACTATAATTTTGAGGCACTGTAATTCATTAGGTTGTTAAAGTTGGTGTAAAAGCTAGAGTTTTAAGATTCTCTAGACCTGCCTTTATGCTTGATTTATGAATTGTGGGTAGTTTTAAAATAGACTTTTAGCATTATAGTTGCCTGTAGGTTCGACCTGTGAGTGTGTGTATACTTTAGAATGGATAGTTAGTTAAGACTCTTATTCATTTTGTATTCCTTCGATATTTGTCCATGTTCATTATATCCTTGTTTTTTAACAGTGGTGCTTAAGTTAAATTTCGAGGATGAAATTTCTATTAGGAGGGAAGAATATAACATCACAATATTTTCTAATTATTTTTACTTAGATTATTTAATTTAATTATTTAGTAATGTTAGTAAGTTGTAACTAAAATTAGTTTGTGCAAGTTTATTTTTATTTTAAAAATTAGAAAATTGTTATAAGAGTAGTAGTTTTATAAAAAAAGGTGAGAGTTTAAAACAAAGAGGAAAGAAGAAGAGTTAGAGTTTAAAAAAGGTTACTTTTTATGAAAAGGGGGAGGAGAAGAGAGAACGCGATGGAGAGAAGAGGAGAGAGTGGAAGAGATAGAAAAAGAGAAGATAGAAGACAAAGAGAAATAGATGAATAACAAGGTCTAATTGGAGGTTAAAAATATCGGAGATCAAGGAATTAGGGTTCTTGTGATTTGGAATTCTGAGTTTGTTGGTTAGGATTCTCGATTAATATGTTTTCGAGGTACGGATATCTTTCTCTGATACTTCGTATTCGTATCATTATCAAAATTCGTATGCATGATTTCAAATAATTCTGATTTATTGTAAATTTTGTATCTGATTCGTTATTTACCCGAATATTGCAGTTTTAGACTCCTTGGAAAGATATTTCGATTATCTAAAATTTTCGTTTTCAATATTTTTTTTTAATTCTACTCGTAAATATGTCAAAATCTGATGTTTGTATAATCTGTTGCTTAAATTTCTGTTTATGCGTCCTAACTTCGTAAATTCATAGTAAATTGAAAATTTATTCAAATATTATGACATTCTAGAAAGCTTTGTTCGATATCTGCATTTTACATATTATGTGATATATATGTCTTAAATATCAAAGTACTACTGGAATCAAGGAATGATTTTGTTCTACAATCCATAAATATTTATTCCCAGAATCTATTACATATTCATTTTTGATGAGTCTTACCATTCTAAAAAGGTGTCGGAATTTCCAACGACTTTAGTGCTTCGTACTTTTCCATTTGAATTCTTCTTCATGCATTAATTTTGGGAATTCTTTGAAACTGATCTTATTTGACCTTATCAGTAATTAGTGATTTTGTGTAATATTTGGTTTCGTGAACTTTTTTTTTTGTCCAGGTCTACATACTCGTAGATGAATTGTATCGAATATAATATATGAACCAAGGAATTTCTTCCATTTAAAAATATATATTTTCTGATTGAAGGTCATGCAAGATGTCCCAGAAAATTTAGAAAATAAGACTTTAATGATTTAGAAGATAATACCCAATGTCACCTCCGCGAGAAAGCTTTCTTGTTCCTTAGCAATCTTACATAACACAAGAATCAAATAAATTATGTTTTAACTTTATAATATAACATATAACAATAATTAGAATGACACTAATAAGAATAAATACTGTCAAGAATACACAATTAATTTTAACTGAAAAATAATTTTGTAAAAAAAGAGTAAAATCTAACCAAATGATTCACCGAGATATCCTATATGTACTCCAGTTCAGTCGAAGTATCCCAATGGTGTAACTTCGCATACTTAGTGGAATGTTTTTTGGAAAAAATAGGTTGCTCTTTAAGAAGATTCTCTCTTGTTTGGGAGAAATAAACATTACCATGCTCACCCATGAATTGATACAGAAAAATAAAATTTACTGAGAAGATTTATTTTGTTTTGCATGATTTGGATATTTATTTAATAGGTTTTGATATTTTATTGTAGGCTATAAGGAAATTCTAGACTTAAAAGGATTTGGAGGAAAAAGTCCTATTTTAGAGTGCAAATAGAAGAAAATTCGTGTTATTGGGCTACCCGGACTACAAATACTGTTTGGGCCAATCTAGAGATCCAGAAGTCCGATTTTAATGATTTTACACCCACGTGAAGCCCACGAAGTTATCTTTAATACAGAGATGGTCTAGTAAGGAGAATCCAACTGGAGCAGCCCAGGAACTTCAGTGAACAGACAACTACGAATTTTTATTACAGGATCCTACAGAGATTGGTTTTAGTGTTTATGGTCCTGCATCGCCCGAGATTGTTAGTTAATTGATTTAAAAGCATATTTAATTTGTATTAGTAGTTAGTTAAAAACCTTCAATATTCGTTCTACTCTCGAAAATAATTCATAATAGCTAAACTAAAATTTTTTAAACTTGTCTCCTTGTGGATTCGACCCATACTTGCTAGTTTCTTCTAACAACAGACATCGTGCACTTGCGGTATTATTAAAATAACACATCAAGTTTTTGGCACCGCTACCGGAGAGACGCCTAGTTTCTATAAATTTTAGTTTGATTATTTTAGATTGTTTCCTTTGTCTCATTAGAGGTTTACTTCCACTTAAGGCATACTTCACTATTTTTTCTTATTTTAGTTGTTGATGCCCAAGTCCACGAAAGAAGCAGAAATAACTCCTCTTAGTCCTGATTATGGGATTACCTGTCAGCAATACATAGACCGAGTAAGAAAAGAATGGCAGCATAATATCGGTGATTTGAAGATTAAAATGGCAGAACTTCCTCATGAATATTTGAAGAACTATTCACAGCCCTCTTAGAGTGGTGTGCCTACTAGCCTTGCTATGCCAACTATTGAAGGAACAAACTTTGAGATCAAACCGACATTGCACTGTATGATACAGCAAGATTAGTTTGTTGGTCTTCCCTGTAAAGACCCTACACTTTACCTACAAAGGTTTCAAGAACTTGCTTTACCATCAAACATCAGGGTGTCACTGCAGACCAACTGAAAGTCATATTTTTCGGGTTTTTTCTACGTGACAAAGCTCAAAAATGGTTGAATGATATTAATGTGACTGAGTGGAATGCAATTGCTCAAGCTTTCTTAAGTGAGTTTTTCCCTCCGGACAGAACTGACGACTTGATTGGTAAGATGACGGGTTTCAAACAAGAATTTGGAAAGTCTCTTAAAGATGTTTGGGAGAGATTCAAAGATCTTCAACGTGCATGCCCTTATCATGGTCTTGAGAAGTGGTTTCTGATTAAATGCTTCTACAGTGGTCTTGATCCTAAAATCAAGGGTATAGTTGATAATGTTGCAGCCGACGTATTTTTAGACAAATGAGTTGCCCATGACTTCAATAACCCGAGAGCACCTAAGAAGGGGGTAAACTTGAAGTAGAGGCTTATTCTCTTTTATCATCTCAGATAGCTGCATTAACGCGGGAGATTCATTTATTGAAGAATTCACAGGAATCTACGCATCTTCCTCCTATGAGTATTAAAGCATTGTAATCCATGACTCCTATGAATAGTCATATTTGTGAATTATGTGTTGTTCAAGGCCATTTTGGCAATGATTGCTCGTACAATGTTCATAATTCCTAAAATTTTCAAATGGAGCAAGCAAATATTTTTCGGCAGAGACATTAGTATAATCCTTACTCCAACACTTACAATCCTGGTTGGAGAGATTATTCGAATTTTTCGTATAGGAACAATAATGCTCAGAATCTTCATATTCCTATTCAGCAGCAGTATCAATAATCATATCAACATCCTAATCAGCAGAAATATAGGACTTCTCAGGGACCTATGAATCCTCCTGGATTTCAGGAACCCCCTCAAAACTATGCTCCTCAAGCTAGTCAAGTTGTACAACCTTATCAGATAAATGAGATGCTGCAATTGTTGATGCAAGAGATTAAAGATATGAAAGTCCATAACAAGATGATGGAAACTCATATTGCACAATTAGCTAGTTCTTCAACTACTAGGCAGCCTGACTCTTTACCATCACAACCAATAAATCCAAAAGAGAATGTGAATGTTATTGCTCTTATGAGTGGTCTTACCTATGACGATCCTCAAATGCCTGTTGTTGATGTGTCTGATGAGCAATAAAAGGAAATCTGTAAAGATGATAATGAAGATGATGTTGTTGATAAAACAAATGAGGGTGGAACTGAAGGAAGCAAAAAAGTTGATGTCGAGAAGATTGTTAATGCTCCTCCACCATTTGTGCCTAAGTTTCCGTTCCTGGGAAGGATTAATAAAACTATGGTAGATCAATAATTTGGTAAGTTTATGACACTTGTCAAGAATCTTGAGGTAATAGTTTTTTTCACTGATTTAATTTCTCAAATTCCATCATATGCAAAGTTTTTAAAAGATACTTTGACAAAGAAATGATCTTTTGTTGAGGAGGAGACAATTACTTTTATTGAAGAGTGTGGTGTTGTTTTACAAAATAAGTCTCCACTTAAACTTAAAGATCCTGGAAGTTTTTCAATCCCTTATCATTTAGGTGCATTTTTTATTGACGAAGCTTTCTGTGATTTAGGCACTAGCGTCTCTGTAATGCCTCTCTTATTTTTTTAAAAATTAAACATGGGAGAGTTAAAATGCACACAAATGATATTACAAATGGCAGCTATTTTATAAAATATCTTTTGGGTATTCTAGAGGATGTGCCTGTCAGGGTTGGAAAATTCTAAATTCTTGTGGACTTTGTAGTGCTGGACATAGAAAAGGATAACAAAATCCTCATTATTTTGGTTAGGCCATATCTTTGTACTGTAGGTGTTGTTATTGATTTAAAAATGGGACTCTTACATTGACTGTAGGTGATGGTAAAATTACTTTTACTCTAACCTCTGCTCTAAGTCCCCTTTGCTTGAGAATACATGTTGCAGGTTTGATGTAGTTGATGAAATTGTGCATGATGAGCTACCTCATATTTTATTGAATGATTCCTTGAAAGAAGTGCTGATGCTTGAAGCTTCACAAGGAGAATGACATGCTGAAATTGGCTCATTAGTTCTAGAGTTGGATGGTAAGGCCGATCCAAACTAAACTTGTGAGGTAACAAACGCTATTAATTCTTGTGATAAACCTCAAGAAAAGAAATTAGAGTTAAATCCTTTTTCATTTAATCTCAAGTACGCGTTTCTTGATGATAATGAGTCTTTTCCTGTGATTGTAAGTTCTAATCTTGATGATAGTCAGATTTTTAAGCTTCTTAATGTGTTATGTATGCGTAAAAAAGCAATTGGGTATAGTATTGATGATCTTACACGAATTAGCCCAGACTTTCGCTTGCATAGAATTCATCTAGATGAAGATCATAAGCCTTGCATACTGGGACAAAATCACTTGAACCCTAACATGCAAGTTGTTAAGAAAATAGTTCTAAAATTACTTGATGCAGACATAATTTACCATATATTTGATTTAAAATGGGTAAGCACGATCAAGTAGTTCCTAAAAAGGAGGAACTATAGTGGTTAAAAATGATAAAGATGAATTAATCCCTACTAGAGTTGTCACAGATTGGCGAATGTGTATTGCCTATCACAGGTTAAACACCTCCACTAAAAAAGATCATTACCCTCTTCCTTTCATTGATCAAATGCTTGAAACCGTTGAAGTTGGACGGTTCCCGAATAACCAAAATAATTAAAATTAAATGAAAAATTAATTAAATAAATTTATAAATCAATTATAAAATCATATATTGACATATAAATTACTAGAAAAATATCAAAATATTCTATACCTCATTCAGGGAATATAAAAATTAAAATTTCACGAATTTTATCACATACAAGCAATAAACACAGATATCAATTAACAAATAATTTACTAAAATTCACTTAATATTGACATAATATTCATTTATTATCAAAAATTATTACACGATACAACCCGGATATTATAACCTCATTGGTTCAAAAGTCATTGTTGTTGAGTGGCATTTATGACACTATATAATGCTCTATTAAGCTTTGAATTGGTGTATTTGTACTCAAGTTGTTGGTGTTTTAATGTGTTTTCTAGTGTTTTTGCAATTCAGGCATTAATCCGGGATTCAGGTGAATTAGCATTGTTTTGGTGCTAATATGGTGTTAGAATGGTGTCCATGGAATAAAGCTCGGGAAACCAACTCATTGCAGAAAGAATTGAAGAAAAGCAGAATTTTCTCCAGGAGCACGGCACGCCCGCGCTATCATAGCGCGCACCCGCGCCCAAACTACAGAGATGCAGCACGCCCGTGCTGATGAAGCGCGCGCCCGCTCCGGGTCGGGATGTTAAAATCCTGATTCTACTTGGCTTCTAATAGAAGGACTTCTACTTTGCATGGGCTGGTATATATACATAAATAAAATATGTTTTTCAAAGAGAGACGTACCAGAGCACAAGGAGAAGGCGTAAGAAGACCGTTTTATCACGATTCAACGAAGACGAAGAAGATCTAGTTTTTACTTGTGATTCTTTGTTCTAAGTTATAACTTTGGATGCTAGTTTTCTTATTCGTGAACCTATACTCTAGTTTTGTACTTTGTTTATTATTTGTTTATAAAGACTATGTTTATTATACCATCCTTTCATTGGAACCCACGTTGATGATGAGTCCGATTATGGGCTAATCCTTATCGTGGGGTTCTAGTGGATTTATTTATGGATTTCTTTAGTTGATTTATTTCGATGCCTTGGTGTGTGGTGATTGTATGATAACCTAATATTGTTTGTACTTATTTGTCTTATGACCATCGTGAACTTATAAGATAGCGTGTTAATTCTTAATGAAGCGACAGTGAATTTAAGGGTTTAGAACGTGCCATGCTAGCATAGGTTCATGTGTTATTGTTATGCATGATTCGTAGGTAATTTTAACCATCTTACTTGCCCTGTGTAATCACGATAGATAACTTGTGCATTAAACCGTTATCTTGTCAAATTCTATAGACATATAGGGTCTCAATATAATTGATGTCTATCTAGCTTCTATCTCTTTTGTGGATGCCTGGTAGTATGTATTCGTGCAATGAAAGTTGGCATTTATCAGTTTTGTGTTATCTGATTAGTGTCATCACCATTACATGCTAAGGTTAAGAAAGAAAAGGCTAATGAATGAAGCACTTAATGAAGTTAGAATCCCATGTTTGTTTTATGTTAGGCCTCAATGATACTATAGAAGGGGGTTGAATATAGTATCTACAATCAATTCGATTATAAACACAAGTATGTAACAGAAAACAAGTTTATTCAATATATCAAACTCTGTTACAGTAGGTTTAATCTACTCTCTCAGTGATGTATGATATCACTAAGAGCTGCTAGGGTTACAATGAATAATATTCTCGTGAATGATAACACATATAGTGTAAACCCTAATATGTGTTTATATACTACACAGTTACAAGATATCTCCTAATTGATATGATATGTTCTGTTTCCTAAAATATATCAATCAGAGATTATCTACTGTAGTCATTTAGCTGTACAACTCTCGAAGCATATCTTCTTTTTTTTAATCCAAATCCTCTCCTGTAAATCCACCGCTTTTCATCCCTGAAGTGTATCTGCACGTAAGATCTGATGTAAGTCCTGATGGCTTAAGTTCTGATAACTTCCTATCTTCAGTAATGTTACAACCGGTATTTTTGTGTAATATTATTTGTGGATTTGGTATAATATTAAAGTCAAATGAAAATATATTCAATGATTGTAGGCTAGTATGAGTGAAAATTTCTGCATTATAAATTTGCTTTGTGTAGTACGTGATTTTTCAAAGCAAGAGTTTATTTAATTTCTTTATTTTTGATTTATAAGGAATATTCTAAGCCTTGGAAAAATTTTCTTTTAAAAGGTATTTTGTTCACAAATTTTGAAAATGATTTTATAAAGTCTCTAAAAATCCAAGTTATTTTATGGTATAAATTTTATAATTTTTGAACTTGTATTTTATTTTATAAAAATAAATCATTATAAATTCTAGTTGTCATATTTAGCAAATTACAAGAAAGCCCTTGCATGCAAACCACCCTCTCATTCTTTTCAAGGACAAAGAGGACAATTCCAACCCCACTAACTCTTATTTCTCTAGCCAATTTCCTTCTTTACCCTTGCATGCAAAATGCACCAAGTATAAGTGGAGGGATAGACTTGTCAATTCTCCTTTCCACTCACATTTTGTCAAATCAAATACCATAAAAACAAGCAAAGACATGATCATTTTCACTCATCACCCACACCTCACTCTCTCCTCCCTCCCCTTCTCCCTCACTCTCGGCCCTCCCTCTCTCACTCTCGGGTTTAGCCGAGAACCAACCCCCGTACCCATTTTTCTTCATTTCTCCACCAATCTTCTATCTTTATACAAGTAAATGTTATCTCCCATACCATGATCATTCATATTTCAAAGATTTTTGAGTAGAAAGTTTAAGTTTAAGGGTTGCATGTAAAGGTTTTAGTGAAACTCAAAATAAAATCTTGATTCTTATGGATTTAAGGTTGTTTTTGAGAGGACTACAATGAATGGATAAGTGCCTAGTCATGAGAAGGAAACTCTTGATGATTTAATGGCCATTTCCATCCATTTCATTCGGCCATGACCATATGGGAGCCGAATGAATGGTCCTTGAAATCATTCTTGTTGTTTTGATCAATTTTTGCATGTTTATGTGATAATGACTTGAATTTTGTGGTAAAAATTTGATAAAACTCCTTGAATGCTAAGTGATCATCTAGGTATACCTTATGCTAGGCTTGCATGTCAATTTTAAGATGGAATATATGTAGAAAATATGTTGTTTTGGTTTGAAAAACCCGAAGGCATGCATGCATGAGGATTTCTCTTAGAATGTTGTAAGATTTTGATCATTTAGAAAGATTTTGTTAGTGAGCCTTAATTTCAGTTGGTATAATGTGTTAATATTGATTTATGCTTCTTGTTGCATGGTAATAATCCGTGATTATCTTTTATAAAAATGCATACCTTGTTGTTTCAAAAGCATGAAGATTTGTGATTTGTGAAGTGTAGATTCTCTTGTTTTGCCATAATTGTACCTTAGGTAAGGATGATCTCACCCAAGGTTATTTTGAGAATAAGCGAGTTAGTTCAGTAGATTACCATGTTTAAGTCTTGGTTTGAGTGTTGGGTTGTTGGTAGTTGAGTTTGTCAAGTCAAAACCTTGGAGAAATGAGAGTTATAGTTTCCGCAGAAAATCAGTTTAGTACCCTGAGGTTTAGAGTGAGTTTTGACCATGTATTTGGTGTGAACTTTGAGGCCTAAGCCACCAAAATTTAGTATTGGGAGTATATAAAAGGTTTTAGGAGTTGGTTGGAGGTTTGCATGTCATTTGGTTAGGTGCCCAAGTAGAATAACAAAATCTGTCCAGCAGGGGACAGTTTTGTTGTAACTTAGAAATAGGAAGATTTGACCATGTCATGGGTAGGCCCTCATTAGGCCCAATTGGGCCTTAGTTAGAGGGAGTGTCAGAGAAGTTTTTCCAACCATAGTTCATAGGATATGAGTTAGAACCATGTGTCACAAGTTAATTCAAGTCAGGGCATTTTCTACCCAGAAAAACAGGGGAACCTTGGACTTTTAGCTTAGGCCCAAGAAGGCCCAAGCCAGGCCCTTGAGCCACCTCAAGCTTGTGAGATGCCCTTAGGTCAGGAGAGTCTTGTGTAAAAGTTTGAAGGAAAACTCGTATTTTAAGAGTGCCTAATGCACTCAAGAAACTATAGTTGTCATTCTGAAATTTGCACCAGTGAGCACTTTCACTTATCACCTAGTTTTAGAATACTTAGGAGTAAGTATTAGGTCGACCACCATAGTTGCAAGATGGTATAAGGTCAGTAGAGCAAAAGGCACAACTGAGGGTCAATAGGTTTTGGATAATTTAGGAAAGGCACATCGAGTTAGGGAGCCAAAATTTGAAGACTTTGTCTAGTTTAGCGACCAAGTGACTTAAGTGGTGAGTCGAGATCATCCAAGCCTAGTGTTGCAGTATGGTATATATGGTGTTATTTGGTGTTAATATATGATATATGAATATGTGGCTATGTGTGTGCAATTGTAATTTAAAAGTGAATATAAATTAAGTGTGTATAAGCCTAAGTGCCATCCGTGTTTAATTTCAAGTTGTAAATAGGTTAAATTAGTGAGAATATATTATAATGAGGATTATTATTTATGTAGGATCTCGAGATGAGGGAAAACTTGCCATAAAAGTCGAGTGAAGTTCCAGTTGCTCCTACCAGTCAGACCAGACCAGCCTATCTCAAGGCAAGTGATCCAACTTGACCTTCGTATTTACTATAAACAGTTCATATATATCGATGCAATTATCCTGAGTCATTTTGATATGTTTAAATCAAGCGTATCTCTCGCTTATCTTTGAATTATATAGAAATGCCATGAACCCTCGAGTATGTATTGCAAGTAGTTCAAAAGTCTTTTCATGATAGTTAAATGCCATGATAAAATAAAGAGTTGTTATATTACTAAATTGATCCTCTTGATTAACATGCTGATGATTCCTGAGTATTGATATCTCATCCTGATACTTGAACCCCTATAGAACCTTACCTTGAACTCTGATAGTCAGAAACTTACCAACATGATTCCTCATTGATTGATACCCTCTTTCCTATCCTAAAGCTTGACAATTCTGATATATATATACATCCTGAGCTAGAGATCAATACCTTAACACCCATAGTATTCGTGAAGATTATTTTCTTAATGATCCAACACCTGTACCTTGACGAGAAACAATTGCTTTGAGCCCAGTTTGGCATTACCCCTTCATATTATCCATTAGTCTCACCATATTTTCCTGTCCAAGTTCTAACATATGAAAACCTTTCGATTATCCTAATAGAGTAAAGTTTTGTGAATCATGGCCCTGAGATTTAGTACCATATTTCCCATGTTTCGAGTTGATCTATAATCCCTTAATAAAAATATTTACTGTCAAAAGAGATTTTGTTACAATTCGGCATCAGCTTTTGAAATAAATAAAATGTGGGTTTTCAGTCCCAAAGGGGGATAAATGTTTTCTTGAATAGTGGATCTGGACTGAGACGCGAGTCCTTTCCACACTTATATTAGGCTTAAAAGTTGCCTAGGGATTCCCGTTAATGTTTTAGAACCCAGCGAGGTTCGGGATTACTTCGCGGCTGATCACCGGCTGTAATCCGTAGCGTCATAAAATGATTTTGATTAAGACATGATTTTAAAATTGTTTTGATGCAAGCAAAATGATGCCATCTCACATAGTTTTATCTCTCGTTATCATTAGTTATGTCTTTCCATTGTCATTCTTAAAAGTATATCTCAATTTATGTTTTGTGTCGTACTGTTAGCACTTGTTGAGCATTCGACTCACTCCTTGCTTTACCCTGATATTACAGCTAGCAGCTATGGTTAGATTCAAGCAGACTGCCCGTAAGACATGTGATGCTGATGCTTATGTTCGAGCTCATGTAGAATAAGTAATAATAGTTGTGTGAGGACTCGGTATTTGTAATCAGATGTAATAGTTGGTAGTGTTGGGCTGTTCCAAACCCTAAACTGTAAGATCTTGGACTTGGTTGTCTATTCTTCATTAAAATGATGTAATAGCTATATTTATTTTGCTGTTTAAGTTGGGGGTGTGACAGGTTTTGGTATCAGAGCTACGGTTTAGAGTCCCTGGACAGCCCAAATAGGTTATAGGATTTATGTGTAGGTTATAGATATTATGCGAGGGAGTAGGTTAAGTAAATTATTATTAATACTCCTCTTATTGGTTGTTAGCAAAGGGCGCATTCCTCGTCATCCTCTGGGTCGGACGACACTATTGCTTTCTCCGTGTATGCTGAGTTGAGGCGCGAGTTCGACATGCTTCAGGGCAAGTACGACCGACTGGTAGACCGACTGAAGAACGTGTATCCGGACAGCCGAATCTACGAAGGGAAGCCCAAGGAGCAGATGATTGCGAGACTTGAGACCTTGGTTCAGTACGTCAACACTAAGCTTGAGGAGATGCCAGCACACCGGGACCGTACCAGCCAGTATGTCATTCAAATGGTGGCGGATGAGCTCCAGAGCATTGTAAAGACGCTTCGAGAGGAAAAGACTACCAAGCCCCGTTCAGATGGAGTGGAGCCTTAGTTCTTTCCATTTACCTTTCATGTTGTAGTACTATCTGACTCTATGGAATCCCCAGTTGTTTCCGTTTTTCCTTTAAATAAGCCTGTTATTCCTAGAAACAGACTATGTCCCAATCCTATGTATTGTGACCTTTAAAAATTTCAATAATTATGTTCTATTGTTCCATTTGCTCTCAACCGTTATTTTACGTTTTTATATGCATCACCATATCTGCTTAATTTGGAAACTTGACCCCATATGTAAATCAGAATGCCATGCGATACCCTCGAATCATTTTATCATTCATATCTGTTTTGACACAACTCTTATTTCAGGATCATGCCTCCCAAAAAGAAGAACCCAACAACCACCTCCACCACAGACCCAAATATTCTTCGACTACTGGAAACTTTGCAACAGCAAACCAATGCTATAGCTCAACAACAACTAACTCTTCAACAACGAATTGAAAACCAAGATAACCGTGAGCCACACCAACCACCTGAACCACCAGTACCACCTAGACAAATTGTCACTTTCAAGGCTTTTCAGAATATGAATCCACCTGTATTTCATGATACCACTGATCCAGTGATAGCTAACACATGGATCAAGGAGATGGAAAGGGCTTTTGAGTTGGTACAGTTAGGAGACGATCAGAAGACGCAGTATGCTACTTACTTCTTGAAGGGAGAAGTCATCTATTGGTGGGAATCAATAAAGGCTATGGAAGTCACTCAGCAGGTTTCTTGGGAGAGATTTAAGAAGTTATTTGTGGACAAGTATTACCCTAAGTACATGCAGAATCAGATGGAGCTAAAATTTCTTGAGTTGAAGCAATGGAACATGACTGTATTGGAGTATGAGAAGAAGTTCACTGAGTTGTCAAGGTTTGTAACAAAGTATACCAGCACTGGGGAGGAAAAAGCAAAGAAATTTTAGCAAGGATTGGAGCCTTGGATCAGAGATAGGGTGGCTATGTTTGAGCTTGAAACTTATGCGGGAGTAGTACAGAAAGCTGCTCTGATTGAGAATAATGGGATGCAGTCAAGGAAAGAGAGGGATAACAAGAAAAGGAAGGTTCCATTTTATGGAGAAAAGTCTGAAGCAGGAAGTTCACAAGATCGGAGTGTAAGGAGGATTGGTTTCCAGAAGGGCGGAAATTTTCAAAAGAAGGGAAATTTGGGCAAAAGGCAAGAATCAAAAGGGAACAACCAGGCAAGCCAAGGGCAAGTTGGAGAAAACAGGTTCCAGAGACCGGAATGCAAGCACTGTGGAAGAAGGCACCCCGGAGTATGCAATAAGCTGAGCATGACCTGTTATAGGTGCAATCAGAAGGGAAATTTGGCAAATGAGTGCAAGATGCCGAAGCCAGGAGTTACGTGCTACAAGTATGGGAAGACTGGACACATAGCTAAGGAGTGCAAGGCAACCGGACCAGTCAAAGCTCTGATGAATGTGGCAAGTACCAGTGCAAGCGTGCCAGCTGAGGTATTGGCATTACCTCCACCACCCGCACCAACCCCGCAAGCAACAACAAGGACATTTGATCTAAAGATGAAGGATGTTGTTCAGAATTCTGAAGTAATAGCAGGTACACTTTTACTCAATAATGTCAAAGCTAAAGTATTGATTGATTCGGGAGCAACAAGATCTTTCATATCAGAATCTTTTATTGATAAGCTCCAATGTGATAAAATGGTTATGAGTGAGGTAGTAAATGTGGTAATTACAAACCAAGAGAAGATTCCTGTGAATCAATTTTATCCAAAGTGTGAGATTGATATTTCGGGGTATAAGTTCTCAGCCGACTTGATACTCTTCAAGTTGGGAGAGTTTGATATAATTTTAGGAATGGATTGGTTAGGAGAGAATAGCGCTCAGATAAATTGTAAGACCAAGAGAGTGTATTTAAAGATGAAGAGTGGAGAGAAGGTAGTATTTAAGGGGCAGAGGCAAGAGCAACTATTTCTTACAATTGTTCAGGCTAAGAAGTTACTTAGAAAAGGTTGTGAGTCGTTCCTAGCTTATGTAGTGGATTCGGAAAAAGGCAGCCCCAGCATGGAAGATATTCCTGTAGTTAACGAGTTCCCCGATGTGTTTCCCGACGAACTACCAGGCTTACCACCAGATCGACAAATTGAGTTCGAAATCAACCTTGCTCCAGGCACGGAACCAGTTTCAAAGGCCCCATATAGGATGGCACCAGCAGAAATGAAAGAGTTGGCGAGCAAGCTACAAGAATTATTGGATAAGGGAGTGATACGGCCAAGTGCATCGCCATGGGGAGCACCTGTTCTGTTTGTAAAGAAGAAAGATGGGAGTATGCGACTATGCATAGATTATCGGGAGTTGAATAAGGTAACGATCAAGAACCGCTACCCGCTACCAAGGATAGATGACCTTTTTGATCAGTTGAAGGGAGCAAAATGCTTTTCGAAGATTGATTTGAGATCGGGATACCATCAATTAAAGATCAAAGAAGAAGATATTCCTAAGACCGCATTCAGGACCAGATATGGGCATTATGAATTCCTAGTAATGCCGTTTGGATTGACCAACGCTCTGGCCGCATTTATGGATCTGATGAATCGGGTATTTAAGAAGTATTTGGACAAATTTGTCGTGGTATTCATTGATGACATCCTTATTTATTCTAAGTCGGAAGAAGAACATAAGCAGCACCTCTGGATAGCATTGGAGATACTCCGACAAGAGAAGTTGTATGCCAAGTTTACCAAATGTGAGTTTTGGTTAAAGGAAGTTCAATTTTTGGGGCATGTTATTGGAAATGAGGGAGTTAAAGTGGATCCGGCAAAGATTGAGGCAGTTATGAGTTGGGAGAGGCCAAAGACTCCTACGGAAGTGTGAAGTTTTCTAGGATTAGCCGGATACTATAGAAGATTCGTCAAGGATTTCTCGAAGATCGCCACGCCATTGACCAAGTTAACCAGAAAGAATCAAAAGTTTGAATGGAGTGCAGAATGTGAAGATAGCTTTCAAGAGTTAAAGCAGAACTTGGTAACAGCTCCGGTGTTGGTACTTCCAGATGATCAAGGGAATTTTGTAATATTCAGCGACGCTTCACATAAGGGTTTGGGTTGTGTGTTGATGCAACACAGTAAAGTGATCGCATATTCGTCAAGACACTTGAAGCCGCATAAGTTAAAGTACCCGACGCATGACTTGGAACTAGCCGCCATAGTGTTCGCACTTAAGATTTGGAGACATTACCTCTACGGAGAGAAGTGTGAAATCTACACGGATCACAAGAGTTTAAAGTACATTTTTACTCAGAAAGAGCTCAATATGAGGTAGAGGAGATGGCTGGAATTGATCAAGGACTATGACTGCTCGATAAATTACCATCCTGGAAAGGCGAACGTAGTGGCCGATGCTCTGAGTAGGAAGGAGAGATTGAATATGATGATAACATCAAAAGAGTTATCTGAAGAAATTGAAAAATTGGAATTGGAACTTTGTGCTTATGGAAAAGTCGAGGAAGTTTGTCGTGCAATGACCTTTCAGCCAACACTAGTGGAAAAGATAAAGAAGTGTCAAGAGGAAGTAATGGAAAAAGAGAAGAATCAGTTATCTGGAGAGGAGATTAATACTCAAAGGGATGAGCAAGGGATACTAAGGTTTTCATCCAGAATATGGATTCCCCATGTACCTGAATTAAAGAATGAGATCCTCCATGAAGCCCACAATTCAAAATTTTCAATCCACCCGGGAAGCACCAAGATGTATCGAGACTTAAAGAAGAACTTTTGGTGGCCAAATATGAAGCGAGACGTGGCAGAATGGGTTGCGAAGTGCTATACTTGTCAGAAAGTAAAGGCAGAACATCAACGACCAAGCGGATTAATTCAGCCCCTGAAGATTCCAGAATGGAAATGGGAAAATATCGCTATGGACTTTATAGTAGGACTACCGTGAACGAAATCCGGACATGACGCAATATGGGTTATAATTGATCGTCTTACGAAGTCGGCGCATTTCCTTCCAATAAACGAGAAGTCGTCATTGGACAAGTTGGTTCATATGTATGTGCGCGAAATCGTACTAAGGCATGGAGTACCCATATCAATAGTTTCAGACAGAGATCCCCGATTTAACTCGAGATTCTGGAAGCAATTTCAGGAATGTCTTGGCACAAAGTTGAATATGAGCACGGCGTACCACTCGCAGACTGATGGCCAGAGTGAAAGGACGATTCAAACAATTGAAGACATGTTGCGCAGTTGTGCAATCGATTTTGTAGGAAGTTGGGATGACCATTTGCCATTGATTGAATTCTCTTACAACAACAGCTATTATTCCAGTATCGGCATGCCACCATACGAAGCTTTGTACGGGCGAAAATGTAGATCACCAACAAGTTGGGATGAAGTAGGAGAAGGAAGAATTCTCGGCTCGGATTTGGTACAACAGTTGCATGACTCGGTCAAGTTAATTCAGAAAAGGTTGCTTGCTGCTCAAGATAGACAGAGGAAGTATGCGGATCCAGCGCGTAAGGACGTTCAATTCCAAATTGGCGAAGCTGTGTTGGTGAAGGTGTCACCTAGAAAAGGGTTGATGAGATTTGGCAAGAAAGGGAAGTTAGCACCTAGATACATAGGTCCTTTTGAGATTTTGAGTCAAGTGGGAAAGGTGGCCTATGAGTTGGCCTTACCACCTCAGTATCAGCATGTGCATAATGTGTTCCATGTGTCGTTGCTTAAGAAGTACAATCCTGACGCTAGCCATGTGATAGAATATGAACCTGTAGAAATTCAGGCAGACCTGTCATTTGTGGAGCAACCGGTTAAAATACTCGACTGGCAAGTAAAGAGTCTTAGAAATAAGTCAGTAAAGTCAGTAAAAGTACTTTGGAGGAACCCTAAGGTCGAAGAGTCGACTTGGGAGTTAGAGTCTGATATGCGTTCCCGGCATCCTCATCTTTTCTCTTAGATTCTGGGGACAGAATCCCTTAAGGGGGAGAGGATGTTACAACCGGTATTTTCGTGTAATATTATTTGTGGATTTGGTATAATATTAAAGTCAAATGAAAATATATTCAATGATTGTACGCTAGTATGAGTGAAAATTTCTGCATTATTAATTTGCTTTGTGTAGTACGTGATTTTTCAAAGCAAGAGTTTATTTAATTTCTTTATTTTTGATTTATAAGGAATATTCTAAGCCTTGGAAAAATTTTCTTTTAAAAGGTATTTTGTTCACAAATTTTGAAAATGATTTTATAAAGTCTCTAAAAATCCAAGTTATTTTATGGTATAAATTTTATAATTTTTGAACTTGTATTTTATTTTATAAAAATAAATCATTATAAATTCTAGTTGTCATATTTAGCAAATTACAAGAAAGCCCTTGCATGCAAACCACCCTCTCATTCTTTTCAAGGACAAAGAGGACAATTCCAACCCCACTAACTCTTATTTCTCTAGCCAATTTCCTTCTTTACCCTTGCATGCAAAATGCACCAAGTATAAGTGGAGGGATAGACTTGTCAATTCTCATTTCCACTCACATTTTGTCAAATCAAATACCATAAAAATAAGCAAAGACATGATCATTTTCACTCATCACCCACACCTCACTCTCTCCTCCTTCCCCTTCTCCCTCACTCTCGGCCCTCCCTCTCTCACTCTCGGGTTTAGCCGAGAACCAACCCCCCTCCCCATTTTTCTTCATTTCTCCGCCAAGATTCTACTCTTTATACAAGTAAATGTTATCTCCCATACCATGATCATTCATATTTCAAAGAGTTTTGAGTAGAAAGTTTAAGTTTAAGGGTTGCATGTAAAGGTTTTAGTGAAACTCAAAATACAATCTTAATTCTTATGGATTTAAGGTTGTTTTTGAGTGGACTACAATGAATGGATAAGTGCCTAGTCATGAGATGGAAACTCTTGATGATTTAATGGCCATTTCCATCCATTTCATTCGGCCATGACCATATGGGAGCCGAATGAATGGTCCTTGAAATCATTCTTGTTGTTTTGATCAATATTTGCATGTTTATGTGATAATGACTTGAATTTTGTGGTAAAAATTTGATAAAACTCCTTGCATGCTAAGTGATCATCTAGGTATACCTTATGCAAGGCTTGCATGTCAATTTTAAGATGGAATATATGTAGAAAATGTGTTGTTTTGGTTTGAAAAACCCGAAGGCATGCATGCATGAGGATTTCTCTTAGAATGTTGTAAGATTTTGATCATTTGGAAAGATTTTGTTAGTGAGCCTTAATTTCAATAGGTATAATGTGTTAATATTGATTTATGCTTCTTGTTGCATGGTAATAATCCGTGATTATCTTTTATAAAAATGCATACCTTGTTGTTTCAAAAGCATGAAGATTTGTGATTTGTGAAGTGTAGATTCTCTTGTTTTGCCATAATTGTACCTTAGGTAAGGATGATCTCACCCAAGGTTATTTTGAGAATAAGGGAGTTAGTTCAGTAGATTACCATGTTTAAGTCTTGGTTTGAGTATTGGGTTGTTGGTAGTTGAGTTTGTCAAGTCAAAACCTTGGAGAAATGAGAGTTATAGTTTCTGCAGAAAATCAGTTTAGTACCCTGAGGTTTAGAGTGAGTTTTGACCATGTCTTTGGTGTGAACTTTGAGGCCTAAGCCACCACAAGTTAGTATTGGGAGTATATAAAAGGTTTTAGGAGTTGGTTGGAGGTTTGCATGTCATTTGGTTAGGTGCACAAGTAGAATAACAAAATATGTCCAGCAGGGGACAATTTTGTTGCAACTTAGAAATAGGAAGATTTGACCATGTCATGGGTAGTCCCTCATTAGGCCCAATTGGGCCTTAGTTAGAGGGAGTGTCAGAGAAGTTTTTCCAACCATAGTTCATAGGATATGAGTTAGAACCATATGTCACAAGTTAATTCAAGTCAGGGCATTTTCTGCCCAGAAAACAGGGGAACCTTGGAATTTTAGCTTAGGCCCAAGAAGGCCCAAGCCAGGCCCTTGAGCCACCTCAAGCTTGTGAGATGCCCTTAGGTCAGGAGAGTCTTGTGTAAAAGTTTTGAAGGAAAACTCGTAGTTTAAGAGTGCCTAATGCACTCAATAAACTATAGTTGTCATTCTGAAATTTGCACCAGTGAGCACTTTCACTTATCACCTAGTTTTAGAACACTTAGGAGTAAGTATTAGGTCGACCACCATAGTTGCAAGATGGTATAAGGTCAGTAGAGAAAAAGGCACAAGTGAGGGTCAATAGGTTTTGGATAATTTAGGAAAGGCACATCGAGTTAGGGAGCCAAAATTTGAAGACTTTGTCTAGTTTAGCGACCAAGTGACTTAAGTGGTGAGTCGAGATCATCCAAGCCTAGTGTTGCATTATGGTATATATGGTGTTATTTGGTGTTAATATATGATATGTGAATATGTGGCTATGTGTGTGCAATTGTAATTTAAAAGTGAATATAAATTAAGTGTGTATAGGCCTAAGTGTCATCCGTGTTTAATTTCAAGTTGTAAATAGGTTAAGTTAGTGAGAATATATTATAATGAGGATTATTATTTATGTAGGATCTCGAGACGAGGGAAAACTTGCCATAAAAGTCGAGTGAAGCTCCAGTTGCTCCTACCAGTCAGACCAGACCAGCCTATCTCAAGGCAAGTGATTCAACTTGACCTTCGTATTTACTATAAACAGTTCATATATATATCGATGCAATTATCCTGAGTCATTTTGATATGTTTAAATCAAGCGTATCTCTCGCTTATCTTTGAATTATATAGAAATGCCATGAACCCTCGAGTATGTATTGCAAGTAGTTCAAAAGTCTTTTCATGATAGTTAAATGCCATGATAAAATAAAGAGTTGTTATATTACTTGATTGATCCTCTTGATTAACATGATGATGATTCCTGAGTATTGATATCTCATCCTGATACTTGAACCCCTATAGAACCTTACCTTAAACTCTGATAGTCAGAAACTTACCAACATGATTCCTCATTGATTGATACCCTCTTTCCTATCCTAAAGCTTGACAATTCTGATATATATATACATCCTGAGCTAGAGATCAATACCTTAACACCCATAGTATTCGTGAAGCTTATTTTCTTAATGATCCAACACCTGTACCTTGACGAGAAACCATTGCTTTGAGCCCAGTTTGGCATTACCCCTTCATATTATCCATCAGTCTCACCATATTTTCCTGTCCAAGTTCTGACATATGAAAACCTTTCGATTATCCTAATAGAGTAAAGTTTTGTGAATCATGGCCCTGAGATTTAGTACCATATTTCCCATGTTTCGAGTTGATCTATAATCCCTTAATAAAAATATTTACTGTCAAAAGAGATTTTGTTACAATTCGGCATCAGCTTTTGAAATAAATAAAATGTGGGTTTTCAGTCCCAAAGGGGGATAAATGTTTTCTTGAATAGTGGATCTGGACTGAGACGCGAGTCCTTTCCACACTTATATTAGGCTTAAAAGTTGCCTAGGGATTCCCATTAATGTTTTAGAACCCAGTGAGGTTCGGGATTACTTCGCGGCTGATCACCGGCTGTAATCCGTAGCGTCATAAAATGATTTTGATTAAGACATGATTTTAAAATTGTTTTGATGCAAGCAAAATGATGCCATCTCACATAGTTTTATCTCTCGTTATCATTAGTTATGTCTTTCCATTGTCATTCTTAAAAGTATATCTCAATTTATGTTTTGTGTTGTACTGTTAGCACTTGTTGAGCATTCGGCTCACTCCTTGCTTTTCCCTGATATTACAGCTAGCAGCTATGGTTAGATTCAAGCAGACTGCCCGTAAGACCTGTGATGCTGATGCTTATGTTCGAGCTCATGTAGAATAAGTAATAATAGTTGTGTGAGGACTCAGTATTTGTAATCAGATGTAATAGTTGGTAGTGTTGGGCTGTTCCAAACCCTAAACTTTAAGATCTTGGACTTGGTTGTGTATTCTTCATTAAAATGATGTAATAGCTATATTTATTTTGCTGTTTAAGTTGGGGGTGTGACAAGTAAGTTCTGATTTCCAGTTAAGTTCTGATAGTAAGTTCTGAAACTAAACAAATCAGATTATACATGACATCGCAAATATATCTAATAATCTCCCCCAAATTGTAAATTATAAAAATATACAAGTTTATAGATTTGATGATGTCAAAAACATTTAAGTACAAATGCAATGAGAGTTTATATGTACAACTAAATACAACTTACAGTCCATGCAGCTTTTACCAAATTCACTGAATCGGCCTGAATCCATAATGATTCCTTACAAATTCTGATACCAGCTTGGTCTCTGCATTTCTTTTAACTTCAAGTAACTGAGCTTTGACTTGCTGCAGTTCTTCATCTTCAGTATCACCAATCTGATATATGGCAGCTCTGAGTGCAGAAATTAGATTTCCTTCAAGTCCATCTCCTAGTCTGATTACCCTTGGATGTGTAGAATCTTCATTATAGCATAAGCATCTTCCTTTCAGAATTACTTCTACCTTAGCAGAATTCTTCCTCATAGGAATTTCTCTTCTATCATCCTCACTCATCATTGGAGTATACTCTGTCATTCTTGCACCAAAAATTTTGAGTAAATCTCTTATTACCTTCAGAATATATTCTGACCATTTCCTGGTAACATCAGAATTTACCTCCAGTAGATAATGAATATATTGGAGCTCTTTGACAGATTTCTTCAGCACATCAGAGTCAGATAATCTATAAGTTCTGCCATCAATCAGAAATAAGATCAATTTCTCTTTTTCATCATAATCATCATGAGTATCCATCACTACTTGAGCAGAAAACACTTTGTCAAGGTGCTTCTGTGTGATCTCTTCAAATGGCTTGTCAGTCAATGTGAATGGATCTCTAATATCAACTTCTATCCCAGTCTGGAATTTCTCTCTGTTAGAACCTAATCCAGAAGTGTCTCTAGCTTGCTTGGCTTTTACCCCAAATGCTGCAAGTTGATTCAACATCTGATTTGTCTTAGGCTGAACTGGAATAGACTTGTTCCATAGCAACTTCTTCTTGCCTTCTAATGTTAAGATGTCTATGTCAACTTGAGCAGTGTCAGAGGTTGATGTCTTGATGAATTGGTCAGGATTTGTAGTTTCATCTATAGCTTGCTGTTCTGAAATATCTTCAGGATTTATTAAGTTCTGAACTTCTTCACTCTGAACAACTTGAGCTATGTCAGAGGTTGTCTTAGATTCTTCTTTCATCCTCTTTCTCTTCAGAGTTTCAATTATTTCATCTTCAGCAGCAGCATCATCAAATAATTGAACCATCTTGCACACAGGATCCATTAGAATTTGAGGAATCTTCATCTTCTGTTTCTTGACTGTCTCCCCAACTTTTCATTTTCCCTTGTCTTTGGGATCAGTAGTAGTTTGAGATCTAGTCCTTGATCTAGGAATCTCTGTGCAGATCTTTCTCTTATCACAATCTTCTTTTCTTTTGGCCTTGGTGGCTTTTTAGCATCAGAAGCTTTTGACTTGGGTTCGCTCTTCTCAGCAGCAAATTTAGCTTCTTCTTCTCTTAATTCCTCTAAATCCACTCCTGGATTATCCTTAAGGAATAGTCTTTTGGCCAATTCTTCATCAACAGATTAAATTTTGGGATTTTTGTAGAAGAATGTTGCTTTCTTTCCTTTGAATTTCAAAGTCTGCAAAAACTTTTGTGACTCTTGGCTTCCATCTTGGACTATCACATCAGAAGTAGTTGTCAGAACTTGATCATCAATATTTGAAGTATCATCATTTGTAATCAACAAAGGAACATCCTGATCTGTTGGCTTCTTTCCTTCCTTATTCCTCCCTTGCATAGTAGATCTATCAGAGTTCTTGCTACCAGACATTCTCTGATGAGAACTTGTTTGTTGAGTGGGAATTCTGCTCTGCTGCTTCCCTTGACTTTGACCTCTACTCTTTTCAGAGTTTCCCTGGTCATCTCCATGATCATCCTTTTTCTTCAGTGTTTGGCTTGGTGAGCATTTGGACTTAATTACCTTCCCCCCCTTTTTGGCATCATCTGTCAGGAGTAGAGAAAGAAGGAGTTCCACTGAAGATTGGATCTCATTTAACTGAGTCTGTTGAGCAACTTGATTTTGTAATACCTCATCCAGTTGGGCCTGCTGCTTGGTTTGAACAAGCTCAATAGCATCCACTTTTTCTTGAATTGGTCTGATAAACCTCTTCTTTTCTAGTTTTTACATCATGGCTAGCTTATCAGCTGTTTCCTGAAGTTTATCAACCTTTGCATGAGTCTTAGAGTGTTGACCTTGTAGAGTTCTTGTACTGAGAGCAGTGACCTTTAGTTGATGCTTGAAGTCAGAACTTGTCAGCAACTCATCAGCTTTTGAAACATGTTCTGCCAGAACATGTGGGCTGGGAATAAAATCAGTATCATTCCATATATGCATCCACTCAACCCCTCTAAAGCTTTCCTCCCATGGAACTGGAGCAGCCTCTTCCTCAAACTAGAATAATGCCTCCTTTCCTGTAGGCATTGTAGTGTTTACTGGAGCTGACTCTCCAGAACTTGCTAAAATTTCCTCATCTTAAGATAACACCAAGGTGTATGTGGCTGTAGGACACTCTGAAGCAGTTGCAGCTTTGTCTAAATTCTGATATTCAGTTCTAAGATCAAGAATTGGTGTTGTTGGTATCTCGGCCTGTAAAATTGGAGAAGTAATAGGAGTTGGCTGTTTTGTAGTTGGAGCTTCCAGATGTAGAACAGTAGGTATATTCAAATTATGAATATCTATTTCAGGACTTGTCTCTTGTTCTTCAACATCATCTCTAGCTTTGATTGGAGAGTGAGGTGGAGAAATCACAGATTCTTGTACAGGTTCTGATGTGTGGAGTTCAGGAATTTCAGATTCATGAATCAGAACTTCTTCAGCTGCTGGCAGGGCTTCAATCATAATAGGTTCTGATGAGATCAGATATTCCTGATTCCGTTCCTCAGCATCTTCAGCATCCTCAGATTGAGTTTGTGCAAAATGCACACCTGCTCTTACCTTCCTCAATTTTAATTTTCTAGATGGAGGGGTGACATGATCTATATCAGAATGTGAAGACCTCATTCTTTTCTGAATGCCAGAAGCTTCAGCTACTTTCTCCTTCTGAAGAGTTGACTCTTCAGCTTCTTTTGTCACAGGTTCTGATGCAGGAACCTGGACCTGTTCTTCCTCTTCTGATTCATCTCTCAGAATCATCCTTCTCTTTCTCCTTGGTGGAGATTGAGGAACAGATTTAGCTCTTGAGGTTTTGGGTCTGGAGGATGTGTCAGATTTTACAACTGGCACCTTTTGAGAAGTACCAGAGGTTGGTTTGGTTTTGGATTTGGGTCTGGACTGTGAAGTGCTGACAACAGGTGCTGATGTTGGTGGTTGTGAGGTGGACTGTGGTTGTTGATTAGTGGATGGTTGTGATGGTGCTACATCAGGGAATATGGCTGCGTAAGTGTCTAGGATAGTGTTGACTAAGAACTGTTTGACAGATTGGGGTATTTGGAGAGGTCTTAGTACTTCCTTCTTGTTATCAGCAGATAACAAGTCAGTAAATGCCCTTTTATGTAACTTAAAAGGTTCCATTAGATCACTGAACACTTGTGGCTTATCAGAACAACAATAACTATAAATTAATTGACATAACCTAGCAAAATACACTACATTTGCATCTTCCTTCATTCTGTCACCAATATAGCCTAACACAGCAGATGCATAATCAAAATGAGTCTAATTAAGAAGTACATACCCTATTTGTTGACTCATGATTGGAATGGCATCGAAATTGGAGCATTGTTAGCAAAAGTCTTTGTGATGCAATCAAAGAAGAAGCTCCATTTCCTCCTAATGTAAGGCCTCTTCAACTGTCCTAGCTTGGACAAGCTTTTCTCATATCCCAAGCTTGTCATCATGTTCTGAAGAACAGATTCTCCAGCAGCTGAGTTGTAAGTGCGGTTTCCAGGCAGATGAAGAGCTTGCCTCACTGTAGTAACAATTACCATATACTCATCTTCTCCTGATGAGAAAATGATGCTTGGAGATCCACTTTCACCTCCATCATCATAGATTCCAGTCTTCCAGAACTCCATCAGTTGTTTACCAGAGATTGCTTGAGGTTGGGTCATAGCATACCCAATCTCATTGTGAGCCAAAAATCCTGAACAAAGTGAAGTTCTGAAAGAGCTTCATCCTTGTTCAAGATAGCAGAGTAGTTGTTTGGGAAAAACTTAGCTCCATTAAAAATAACATCCTTTGGTGCCATTTCTGTTGAAAAATCAAGTGAAAAGTTTGTGTTTGCAAAGTGTTTGATAAAATGCCTGTAAGAGAACGTCAGAAAATAAGAGAGTAAGAAAATAAGAGAGAGAGAGAGAGAGAGAATAGAGTAAAAAGAGTGGGTAAAAGATTGTATAATATTTTATCTATGATATTTATACTCTGTACATGGTAACGTCTCTTTTGAATTAGAACCGGCAGTTTTTACACTTGGCAGCGTGTAATCATTCAAAACATAAATAGTGGACACAGTAAACATGCAGTAATTATTGCACACATGCACATACCAAAACCAACACGCAACCCACTAACAAATGATTATGAATGTTTTTATCTCACCTAATTATTTTGCTGAGAAATATAACCGTTACAGTAAATACCAAAAATAAGTCAAGTAAATAAATAATGCCACACAAGCATCAGGTTTTGCATCAGAACTTGACTATTATCAGAATTTAACGGTCATCAGAACATGACTTCTGTACTCAAAAAGTGAATGACTGTATCTGTGTTTCATCACACAAATACTGACTAGTTTCTTCAGAGTTTAATCATCAGAACAAAATCAGAACTTGTCCTTGGAATTTATGCAAATAATACTTAACTGTTTATCAGAATCAACTTAATCACCACAATAATTTTCATCATTCATATGGAGTGATAGTGTGTGTATGTGCAAATGATCAGATAAAGATTAAAGTCTAATAAACTTTAGTATATCTTAGAAATAAGGCATAACTAAGAAAAGTGCTTAAAATATGTCCTGAATTGTTAAGTCTACTGTAGAATAAAGTTATGCAAGAATCCACCTCAACTTTTTGTGCTTATTTTATGCATCTTTTGAAATTCTTTTGACAAGGGCTTCTTAGTGTAAATGAGTTACAACTGCCATCAGAATTAATGCTGTTATCAGAATATTTCTCCCGTAATCAGAGAATATCTGAAAAATCATCAAGAAAAATTAATTTTCTTTTCTAATGCATATTACTTAATACCAGCAATGCGCTTAGATCTTCCCTTTCACATAAATTACTCTAGATCTCAAAGGAGTACCTGATTTCAATTTTTTTTATTTTCTTCAGATAAGTGAGGCTTATCAAGCATGTAGTTCATCCTTAAGATTTACTGACATCAGAATTTGACAGATAAGAAGTAATAATCTAGTTTGTGACTTAGTAATAAGATACAGGAAATAAATTTGACTAAGATCAAAATCAGAATTTGCTTATGTTATTGATTTCCACATAAATAACTAATTCAAACATGGGATACATAGTTTGTTAAAGACTACTAAGTCAGCATCTAACAAAATAATCCTCATTGGATTGAATAGTCACAGAACATTCAAGACACTTTCAGAGTTTATAAAATCACATCAGATAATAAGCATTATTTAATATGTTACAATTTAAGCACATATGACATTGAGATAAGAAAATCTGTAAACACTGATCATAAACTCTGATGTATGAGAACAAAAACTAAGATTTTAAGAAAGAACCTGAAACCATTCCAAGTTCATTTACCAGTCTTGTAAAAGTAGGTTCACATAGTGGTTTTGTGAAGATATCTTCTAGTTGTTGATCTGTTGGAACAAAATGCAATTCCACTATACCTTCCATCACATGTTCCCTTATGAAATGGTACCTAATGCTGATGTGCTTTATCATTGAGTGTTGAAATGGATTTCCTGTCATAGAAATAGCACTTTGATTATCACAGTAGATAGGTATTTTAGAAAATTCTAACCCATAGTCCAGTAACTGATTCTTCATCCAAAGAATCTGTGCACAACAACTTCCTGCAGCAATATATTTTGCTTCTGCAGTTGATGTGGAAATTGATTTCTATTTCTTGCTAAACCAAGAAACCAATCTGCCTCCAAGAAATTGCCAGCTTTCACTAGTGCTTTTCCTTTCTATTTTACATCCTGCAAAATCTGCATCTGAGTAACCTATTAGCTTAAAATCTGATTCCCTAGGATACCACAATCCTAGATCAGCTGTACCCTTGAGATACTTGAAAATTCTTTTCACAGCTATTAGATGAGGTTCTCTTGGATCAGCCTGAAATCTTGCACAAAGACAGGTAGCATACATGATATCTCGTCTACTTGCAGTTAAATAGAGTAAAAAGCTAATCATACCTCTATAGTTAGTAATATCTACTAATGTTCCAGTATCTTTATCTAACTTGGTGGAAGTGGCCATGAGAGTTGATGCAATAGAACTGTCTTACATTCCAAATTTCTTGAGTAGATTTCTTGTGTACTTGGATTGACTGATAAAAGTACCTTCTTCAGTTTCTTTGACTTGAAGTCCCAGAAAATAACTCAACTCTCCCATCATACTTATTTGATATCTTGACTGCATTAACTTGGAAAATCTTTCACAAAGTTTTGTATTTGTAGAGCCAAAGATGATATCATCAACATATATCTGTACCAAAAGTAAGTCCTTTCCATGGTTGAGGTAGAATAAAGTCTTGTCAATTATGCCTATCTGAAATCCACTTTCCCAGAAGGAATTGAGTCAGAGTCTCATACCATGCTCTAGGAGCTTGCTTAAGGCCATAAAGTGCTTTGTCAAGTCTATAGACATGATTTGGAAATTTTGAATCTACAAAGCCTGGAGGTTATTCAACATATACCTCTTCTTCCAATTCTCCATTGAGAAAAGCACTTTTCACATCCATTTGAAAGACTTTAAACTTCTTGTGAGCAGCATAAGCCAAAAAGATTCTTATGGCTTCCAATCTAGCAACTGGAGCAAATGTTTCATCATAGTCAATACCCTTCTATTGAGAGTAACCTTTAGCAACCAGCCTTCCTTTGTTTCTTGTAATGATGTCGTCACTGTCAGTTTTATTTTTGAACACCCATTTTGTACCAACAATTGATCTGTCCTTTGGTCTTGTTACTAGGGTCCAGACTTTATTTCTTTCAAATTCATTTAACTCTTCCTGCATTGCTTGTAACACCCCCAGATCCGGGGTCGGGGATCCGGGTCGTCACGGTCTTTCTTTCCACAATATCACTTCACCTAATTAATAATAACTAACCTTATGCTGTGACCCCACACTAACACACACCACAACCCGTTATAGTCTCAGAGATGAAATTTAAATAAGTACAAGTCTTTGAATCCACAATTTAAAAGTTATTACAACCCAAAATGATTACTTGATAAATTTACAGTTAATTGCCATTATCTGCCACAAGTTATAATTATACATAATTGATTCTCAAAAGTAGATGGTCTGATCTACAATAGATCTACCTCTGCAGCTATAGCAGCTACAACATCAACGGGAAGACGCGGGACGCTTCCCACGCGCTTGCGCTGGGTCTGCTGGAGTCTGGCCATCTTTCATAACTGTTGTTGTGTGATGAAGAAATAAAGCAAGGGTGAGCAGCAAGCCCACCAAAATAATATGTATAATGATTAACAATATATGAGCCTTCTCATAGTACTCATAAAAGTCTTGGTCAAAAGAAATGAACCAAGTTGATATCTTAATGCGATGAAGTCGCAAAATATTCAGTATATATATATATACATATATACTTTTCAAAATATGGGAAGTCCTCTTCCATGCATAATACACACAGAGTTCCAGTTTATAACTGTATATATAAAAATATCGTTGCAAGGTGATCTCATATATTTAACCTTGTCTCAACGTTTTTCCGAAAATCTTTGTCATTCATAAGACAATCATTAACTAGATATAAGTTTTAAAAAAACTGAAGTTACAAGATACTCCAATATACTTTATATCCAAATACTACTTGAACTACCACCGTTCAAGTTATAATCAGTTTCAAAGTTCATCACCCAGATGAGACTACAAGATAAGACTTGAATAGATTCAATCTTTGAAATATCATTATAAATAATAAAGTTACGAGATACTTCATTAAGTCCTGATATATATATCCATATATATATATATATATATCTCATACATTTCCTGAAAATCTCTATCATGTAAAGTATGAACAGAGTTATAATATCCAATGAATTTTGGAAAGGAAAAGAATTTTGGCATAAACCAGATATCTTGCTGATCAGGCAAAGATACCAATAAGTAACCTTTTCTACTAGTAGATGGATGAATCCCCCACCGGTCATCACCCTGGCCACATAAGGACCTTGTGCTGGACCGCCACCCGGCCTCTTACGCGTTGATGGACTGCCACCCAGCCACTTACACTTTGATAGACCGTACCCCGGCCTGTCGCTTATGCCGACTCAATTAGATGGGCTTACTTCCCGAACATTGGGCAAGTAATCAATTCATTTATCAAAACAGCAACCTTGTTGCGAATATAAAATACACCATAGAGCCGGATCCCTCAGGTTTTGAACGAGTATTTAAATCCCCTTTAAAAGGAAGATCTTAAATATAAAAATGAGTTTTGGGATCCGCTCTAACTTTTAAAAATCATTTTGAAGACTCGAAAACACTTTAAAGAGTGTTTGGAGTAATGCTGATTTAATGAAGTAAATCAGTTCCAATATATTTAGAAAATGTCTGAATATTATTATTTAAATAATATTCCCATAAAGAATAATCTTTATACAAATAATTGAAGTAGAAGTTGTAAGACTTATACTTGAAATGAGTATTAAATAACCAAAGATATACTTATATGAAAGTACTATCTTTATTTGAATAATCGAAAATAAGTTTGATTATCGAAACATTATTCTTTAATAAAATAAAGAATATATCTCAGCAAATAATCAGAGTCATAGATCCTCAAATGAATATTCAAATAATATTCAAATAATAAAATAAAAGGAGTCATATGTCCTCGAATGAATATTCAAATATTATTCAATAAATAATATAAAAGAGTCATATGTCCTCGAATGAATATTCAAATATTATTCAATAAATAATATAAAAGAGTCATAAGCCCTCGAATGAATATTCAAATATTATTCAAATAATAAAATAAAAGGAGTCATAAGTCCTCGAATGAATATTCGAATAATATTCAAATAATAAAATAAGAGGAGTCATAAGTCCTCGAATGAATATTCGTAATAATATTCATTAAATAAAATAAAGTTATCGAATAAACCTTATTCGATTAATAGTTTTAAAAACTATATCAATATATATATATAAATATATATTATACTCGGGAGCCTCGCCTCCCGGTTTAGAAATATGTTCACCTTTTATCCCCTATACTAAGGGTAAACTCAAATACCGCTTATCTCTAGCATAGGTATTATGCAACTATAAGCATTTGAACCAACAGATATATAAATTAAGAATATGAAACAGGCATGCATATATACCATATCACATGCTACAATATATCGCAAGAATTTGCTAATAACCAATATGCATTTATCGCAAGATCATGCATATACACATATACATCACAACAACAGTTATACGGGTAGAAAACTTGCCTGAGCGACTTGGGGTGATAAAAGGCTCGGGACGAGTCTGGTAACCTATAAACAACAAGTAAGTCGGAATTAAACCAAAGTCACTTGTAAATCGATACTTTAACTAACTTAGACTCTAACGCTTGTTTTGCGCTTACTGATTTGCTTAAGTCACCCGGGTACCCTTGGCTCCACCATTTTTAATAATTTAACCTTTACGAGTTTTAAGGCGATTCCTTCGCGAGTGTCTTACCAACTGCCTAACACACTTACCATAAATGTTTCATACATTAATTAACCCTTTTTGGTCTTTAACCTATGTTTCAAAGTAAGGCGAGGGGAAAAGTTTCGTTCGCGAAACGCCGTTACTTGAAACGGTCGTTTCTCCTAAACCGTGCATCGGAATCGAACGAACTACATATCAAAACGAAGCTCGTAACATGAGCTATCTAAACATGGCAGTGGTCATAATCTAGCAGGGGGTTCTCGGGTCCTAATGTTATGCACAAAAACAGTCCAAAGAAAATCGGACGTTACGACGGCTATGTTTACGCGATTTCCCAAATTTAAACCAATTCAAACAACCACAATTTCAACTCCAATTCACAACCCAATCAAACCTCCATCTAAACTACATTACAACAGCCCCCAATCAACTCAATATTACCAATTTATTCATCTAAACCAAGTCAAAAAAAGTGACCAAGAACTTCAAATCTAACAAGCATCACTCCTAACTCCAAAATCAACAAAACCACTTACTAAACAAAGCTCTATTATGAGTACACACTCATTACACTAACCCATCATCTAACATTATGAAATCCAAACCAACAAAACTTAATACTAAGGGTTTGAGAAGTTATACCTTCCTTGGAGAGTGGAGAATCAAGAGAATGGCTTGGAATCACCCTTAAAGTCCTTATCCAAGCTTAATCTAAACAAAACTTCAAGAACACAAATTTTATTTCTTGAAAAACACTATTCACCATCTTCTTCCATGATTTATAGAAAAAGATTGGCTTGGAATTAGAAGCTTAAACTTATAGGAAGTATGTAACTATCCATGGGGAAGCTTAGATAATTACCTTGCTAAATAGTAAGTGGTGGAGCTTGGATCTTCATTTTTTAAGGAATGGGCCGAGAGCATGAAGAAGAAGAAGAGAGATTTTTGTGTTTTGCCTTGTTTTGCTTTTGGTTGGTTGGTTTTTGTTGTTTGATTTAGTCAATTACCTTGTTGCCCTTGAATTTGTGTGGTTCTCATTCAACCACACCTCCTTCCTTCCCATGTCATACCTACATCACTTTATGATGTCATCACCCCTCCTTTGTCCTCTTTCTATTGGTTGGATGACATCATCCCCACTAATCCCTTTGATTAGCTTTTAATTGTTTGCCTAATGACCGCTGATCTGTTATACGGTTCGCTTAACTTTCGTTATCGTTTATCGTTTGAGGGATCATACCCGGGATCTTATTACTTAGGTTCCCTTAACCTTTCTCAATATATTGTATTCCTTCTATGATCCTCTCTTATAATCCTTTAATTTAAATCCTTTTTATCCTGTTACCTTTTTCTCAATTCTTTCCGTATCTAGTGGATTTCCGGGAAAAATCAAAGTGTTCGGAATTGGATTCTGACGATCTTTACATACACTTATATACCACATAGAGTACTAATAATATTCCATAAGATCAATAACAGAACCCCTACATAGCGTGGCATGCAAATTTTTCTCATTCAGCAAAAACACTATTCATAAGGGTTTTAAAAATTTCCAAAAATTGGGGTCATTACATTGCTTGCACCCAATCAGCATCTTGATGAGCTTCTTCCACTTTCTTTGGTTCAGTCTAAGATAGAAAGGAATGATAGAGACATTAATTTGTTGTTGTTGTTCTAGTTCTGACACCTGCTTCAGGATCTCCAATTATTAAGTCAGGTGTATGTGATTTAGTCCTCTTCCTTGTAAATGGAAGTTAATCTCTAGAACTGGATCCTCCCCATGATCCATGTTGTCTCCATCAGCATTTTCTGATGCTCCCCCTGAAGTTATGCTCTCTGACATTCCAGAATTTGAGTTGGATCCTTCAGGAATTGAAGAATTAGAGTTTCCAGAATTGTCAGAATTTGGCTCATCAGAACTTGATGAATCTGAATTTGAAGAGCCAGTGACTGGTTCCGATGCTTCTTGAGAGTCTTGAGATGTGGTATGATCATCAGCTTGCTCCCCCTGAATAGGTGCATTTTCCTTTGGAGCAGTTACCACAGTTTCAATGACATCAGAATTTAACCCGTCAGAACTTACAGGTTCAGGATTTAGGTCATAAGAATTTACAGAATCAGAATTTACATCTTCATTATCAAATCTCAACTGATCATGATCATTGAAATCTTCAAGTCCATTAATCTTTTTATCATCAAAAGATACATTGATAGATTCCATGACAACCCTTGTTCTTAAATTTTAGACTCTAAAGGCTTTTTTGGAAAGTGGATATCCAACAAAAATTCCTTCATCAGTTTTTAGATCAAATTTTGACAGCTGTTCAGGATGAGTCTTAAGAACAAAACCCTTGCATCCAAATACATGAAAGTATTTCAGATTTGGCTTCTATATCTTCACCATCTCATATGGTGTTTTTCATTCTTCTTGTGCAAGAAATACACCCAAGTGTATCTTGTGAACTCATCCACTATAACCATAGCATATTTCTTCTTTACAATAGACATGACATTGACTGGACCAAATAGATCAACATGTCGTAAGTGATAAGGCCCAAGAATTGACGATTCAGTTTTGCTCTTGAATGAAGATTTTCTTTGTTTTGCCTTTTGACATGAGTTAGGAGCAAATATTGATTTTGGCAGTCCTCTCACAAGATCTTTCTTTACTAGCTCATTTATATTGTTGAAATTTAAATGAGAGAGTCTCTTGTGCCAATTATAGCTTTCTTCAATTGATGCTCTACTTAACAGATAGATTGCAGAACCATCAGAATTTATTGAAAGTCTGGCTTCATATATGTTACCATGTTTGTAATCTTTCAAAACCACTTTGCCTGTAGAATTACTTAAAACTTCACAGTGTTCTTCAAAGAAATCCACATGATAACCTATGTCACAGATTTGACTCACACTTAGCAGATTGTGTTTAAGTCCTGAGACAAGAGCTACTGTGTCAATTATGACATTCCCAAGATTGATATTGCCATATCCCAGAGTCTTTCCCATGTTTCCATCTCCATAAGAAACTCCTGGGCCAGCTTTCTCCATAAAGTCTGATAGCAGGGCTTTATTTCCAGTCATATGTCCTGAACATCCACTGTCCAGAACCGGGATGTTTTTCCTGTTGCCCTGCAATCACAAAAACCACTATTGATTAGTTTTAAGGACTCAGACATGCTTGGATCCTTTGGCCTTGTTAAGTTTGTTAGCATTTGCAGCAGATTTAGTTTCAGAGTTTATGCTAACATGCTTTTTATCAGACTTTATATTAGACTTTCCATCAGAATTTACACTATAAGGAATTACAATAATTTTCTTTAAAGAAGGTTTTATTTTATAATAATCATAGTACAAACTATGATGTTCCTTACAAGTATAAATAGAATGCCATAAACTACCATAATAAAAACAAGGATTTTGTGGTTTAAACCTAACAGACTGACTCTTAACTCCTGATCTAGGAGGTAAAGAGTTTATATCTTTCTTTTTTCTACAAAAAGAAGCAAGATGGTTAGAGTTTCCAAAATTATAGCATTTCTTTCTAGGAGCATTAGGAATAGGCATATAATTATTACTTTTATTCACATCTTCCTTTCCATTCCCATTTATCCTAGCTTCCTTTACCTTTTTCACAATTTTAATCTCTTTCAGCTTATACTTAAGCTGCTTCTTTGTCATTAAGCCAATGTTTACCAAAGCTGGTTTATCATGTTTTAATTTGTCAGAAGTTGACTTTTCTTTGACTTCTGTTTTAGAGTCTTTATTCTCTTCAGAATCAAACACAACAGTTTTTGCAACAAATTTAACAGGATTTACATTTGGCTTTTCAGTCTATTTGATAGCAATTGGCTTAATTGGCAAAGTCCCTTTCTCACTTTTACCATCTTTATAACCTAACCCCTCTTTCCAGTTTCCACTACTTAGAATATTCTGAGTTGTTCTGCCTGAGTTAGTCCAAGTTCTGATGATTTCTCTTTCTTTTTCTAATTCAGTTTTAAGATAATCATTATGTTTAAGCAATTCATTCTTAACATATACAACATTATCTCTCTCTGTCTCAATAGAGTTCATTTTGACTAACTCTTCTTCAAGATAGCTATTTCTGTTTTTGTACTTTAGATTTTCAGATTTTAATCTTTCATTCTCTAAAGTTTGATCTCTATAGCTAATATAAATGTTTTTCAAAAATAGTCTGTGGCGCCCCAAAATCTGGGGTCAGGAATCTCGGAGGCCACGCCATCTAAACTACTACAACCACATACCTCACACTACAATATATAAATAATCACATTTTACGACCCCACACTTATCACACACACACATACACACACTTATAGGTTATTATCTTGGAAACGAACCATTCATACCTAGAGTAATTCAACCATAAAGTGATAATTATTACAACCCAAAGGTAGTTAAGTCTTACCGGGGAGTAACCTTTAAGTAAGGCTAGTCCGTCGGTCAAATATACGTTTCTTGTTTATTACCTTACATAAGTCATACTTATAAATAAGCCGAACTAAAAACAACTGAAAACCAATCCAGCTTATTCGGACTACCTGTGGTACAGCACCAAACAATCTACGGAACAGCTGGCCATTTCCTACCCATTTCCTGGATGTGGTTCTCATGGTAGGCATCTTGATTCACTGTTGTGTTGTGTCAATTTAAGAAAACAAGTGTGAGCTATAATGCCCAGCATAATAATGTACAGTATAAAAATGACTGTATGATAACTTATGTAAAACATCATATATGATAATTATGTTTTATTTAAACATAGTTTTTCCTTGGTGACACACACCTTCTTATAAAAATAATTCTTTAGTGGATTTTATTATCCTGCGAATACCTTAATAGCAAACCCAGCTCCTAGGCTTGGGTTACGGTATTGCATCACAATTCCAATTGGAAGAATAGGAAATCGTTAGAGCCACCGCATACGATGATCAGTCATACTGCGATAAAGTAACCTTTTCTACTAATAGAAGGACGACACCTTCGTATTCCGGTTATCACCCTTACCGCATTCGGGCTATGTGTCCTCATTTCGGGTATACACACACTTCGCAGGTCCTTAGGTACAGGTTGTACCGTCTCCTACGGTATCGGTATTCTATCCAAAATACGAAGTACTTGGATCCTACCCCTCCCTTGTCCTTTAGGAGATCCTATCATATCCCGTGAACTCGAACCACATCGAAGTTCCCCCAAGCGTTTTACTTGTTGATAAGTATATCTTTACTTCATATATATATATGTACTTCCGAAAGTTTTCGGAGAAAGTACTAAGGATGTGAGTTGACGGTTGTCAACAGATAATTAAATAAGGGGGGAGTTTCTCTTTGAAACTATATTCAAAATATTAAAAATAAATCGAGATAATATTTTCCGACGATCTGAAATTATTCAAATGATTTTCCGAAAATCAGAAAGTATTTTACATCAGGTTCTATGATTTTTAAATCATAAATAAACCCTTTAATGAATAATAATTAATTAAATGATAATCAATAAATAATTAAACCTCGAATAAGTTTACTCTTTTAAAAAATATTTAAAATAATATTCCTCAAATAGTTTATATCTATGCAATTAATAATCTTTAATGTTTAATTGGGTTTGAAATAAGTAATCGTTGGAGTATACTTCTCCCATAATAAAGGAATAGGTATATAATATTTATTATTCGAATAATAAAATATAGTTGAGGGAATATGATCGTTGGGAAATCGTTTTAATAAAAGTTCGAGGTATTATAATATTTCGTAAGTGGACGTTGAGTCCCATTAAAACGTACTATTATGGACTTGTAATCGTCCTATAATATTACCGGAATGATTCCCGGATTTTCATCTTAAAATTCCGACCGACTCTCGGCCTTATAATCATATGTCACGCTTAAAGCGGAATTAAATATTTTACGACATATACTTATCGTACAACATCGCTATATTATGCGAAAAGTTCAATTACTACATATCATGGCAAACATGGTATTTATGCAATGATAATAAAACAATCCTTTCACAACACAACAGTAAATGGAGTTGGGTTCGTAAACTTGCCTGGGTATCTCGAGGTGGAGGATGCTCTAGGTTCCGCTCGGAAATCTATAATCATAAACACAATTCGTTTTGTTAGGTCCCGTTCTAATTTACGGCGCCTCACACTCATACGCTACTTATTATGCACCCTCTCAACTTATATTACCTTTATTATCCCTTTCAGTCCTTATTCACATCATGATCGCTTCATTTTTCTAAGTATCTTAGGTTCATTTTCATTTTTACCGTCGGCTCCGCTTATGGATTCTACGGTTTCTAATTGCGCGGTCTCAGCTCCGATATTTTTATAAAACTGGAAAATCATTATTTTCACTTGAAATTTTATGGAAGTTAGGAAACTCAACATACTACTCTCTGTAAAAAGTTCATGATTTATGAACATTCTTAAGTCAATCCTTTATATTTTCAAAATTCGTGATTCGTAGCAGTTTTTGTCGCGTAAATCACTTTTAGTAAAACGGCCATACCTTTTGATCCGTAAATCAGAATCAAGCGATTCAAGCGCCTAAACGATCCTTATAACATTTTCTATCATAATCAAGGGTTATTTTTCAAGAAACTACAGTTTACATCTTCGGAACTTTCTTCAGAAACTGAAAGTTAAGTTTTGTTCGTTTTAACGAGATTACGTTTACGATCGGAGTTTCGTTTATGCCTTAAATCTTTATACTACCACCAACAATAATCATATCATTATCAACACACAAACTCCTCTCAAGAACATCATGTTCTTGAGGCAACGACAATCAACCTTAAATCTACTTAGCTAAACATCAAGATTTCAACATCACCTCTAAAACTAGGTTTATAACTACATACTAAAAGGATCTTGAAATTGAATCTTAATTAAAGTTGGGTCAAAGATTTTTACCTTTCTTGAAAGCTTGAGATGTGTTCTTTAGGATGGTGGAGTCTTGGGAGTGCTTGGTATGGTTTTTGGAACCTAAAACCACCACTGAAATCAAGAAACCAAAGAAGAGTTACTATTCATACTATTCATTCTCAACTTTCTTGATTTTATTACACCCATCAAACCTTGATAAAAAGAGATCAAAAAATTATATTACCTTAGTTTGGTTGTTAGGAAGCTTGAGAATTAATGGGAGGGTTTAACCATGGCTAGAACATGAGATTTCGAATTTGATTTCCTTGGTGAAGATGAAATAGCCGAATGGAAATAATGAAGAAGGGGGAGAGAGTTTTATGCTTGCTTCCTTGGTTGCTTCTAGGAAATGGGATTGATGATATCTTATATTGATTTGATATTCTCCTAGTTTGTATCCTAGGATTTTATTCTTGTTGAAAATCTTGGGGACAAATCCAAGTAGCTTCCTAGTTTACAAGCTAAGCTACTTGTTTTATCTTCCTTAGCACACTATTTGATTAGCCTTGCTTGATCATCCTATATCTAGCTCAATATTTGATAAAGTAACCATGGTTACTTTCTTACCATGGTTAGTTACGTTTATTTAATCATTTACGCGTTCATTTGGTCGCTTAAATATTTTCGTAATACTTCCTCGTAAATGGTTCACGACGTAATTTCTTTCGTATTTATTCCTTATGTTTTGAATTACCGTACTTGGATATAAATCCGTAGGGTTTTAATATTATAATTATTTTGGGATTCCCGTAATCCTCGATGAGTCGTAAATATGGTCATTTTTCAAAGTTCGTTTTCTTCGAAAACTAATAGCGTTTACATACACTCATTTGGTACGTATAATCATAATATCAACTCCGCAACTCATTTTCTCATGCACTACATAGTGTGGGCTCAAAAAATTTTCCCGTCCGTCTGGGTTACTATTCATTAACCGTTTTACAAAGTCTCAAAAATTCGAGTTATTATAGTCTTCCCCTCTAACAAGGATTCCGTCCCGGAATCAATTAGAAAATAAGTGGGGATATCTATTCCTCATTGCGTCTTCAACTTCCCAAGTTGACTCTTCGACATTTTGATTTCTCCATAAGATCCTAACCCGCTTCACAGTCTTGTTCCTCATCATTTGTTCTTTTTGGTCCATTATCCTTACTGGCTGCTCGATGTAGGTCAGGTCTGGTTGTAAATCTACCTGCTCATATTCTATTACATGTCGTGCATCTACATGGTACTTCCTTAACATGGACACATGGAACACGTTGTGCACTTGTTGCAAATTAGGAGGCAAGGCGAACTCGTAAGCTAGAGGTCCTATTTTCCTCAAAATTTCAAAGGGTCCTATAAATCTGGGACTCAGCTTCCCTTTCTTCCCAAATCTCATCATTCCTTTCCATGGAGATACCTTTAATAACACATAATCTCATACTTCATATTCCCTATCCTTCCTGGTCTGGTCGGTGTACTTCTTTTGTCTGTCCTAAGCTGCTACCAGTCTTTTTCTGATGAGTCTCACCATTTCCCTGGTCTGTTGGACTAACACTGGCCCTAATATCTTGTGTTCACCAACTTCATCCCAACATAGGGGAGAGCGATATCTCCTTCCGTAAAGAGCTTCATACGGAGGCATTCCTATGCTAGCGTGATAGCTATTATTGTAAGCAAATTCGATCAGGGGTAAGTGGTCATCCCAATTTCCTTTAAAATCAATGGCACATACTCCTAGCATATTTTCTAGGGTCTGAATAGTCCATTCGCTTTTCCCATCAGTCTGGGGGTGGTAAGCGGTACTCATGTTTAATCTGGTGCCTACGCATTCCTGGAAGCTTCTCCAAAATTGGGAATTAAACCTTGGGTCTCTATCTGACACTATGGCTACAAGAACGTCGTGTCTCACTACAATTTCCTTCAAGTAAATATCCACCAACTTGTCTACGGTGTACCTTTCATTGATTAGTAGGAAGTGTGCGGACTTGGTCAATCTATCTATGATAACCCATATGGCGTCGTGATTGGTCTTTGTCCTTGGTAGGCCTGTCACAAAATCCATGGCTATATGCTCCCATTTCCATTCCGTAATTTCCAGGGGCCGTAATAGTCCACTAGGTCGCTGATATTCCGCCTTCACTCTCTGGCATGTCAAGCACTTGCTGACCCACTTTGCTACTTCTCTCTTCATGTTAGGCCACCAATAATATTCCTTAAGGTCGCGGTACATTTTCGTACTTCCTGGGTGGATTGAATATCTGGAGTTGTGCCCTTCGTGCAACAACTCATCCTTTAACTCTTGCACATTTGTAATCAAAATTCGGGATGCATACCTCATGATCCCTTTCTCGTCCTTCTCGCATCATACTTCTTCACCGGTCAATGTTTCTCTTTCTTCATCCGCCTTCTTTTCCTGACATACTCGTATCTTCTCAGTCAGTTCCGGCACTAGCTTAATCTCAAATAATCCTTCCGTTCCTTTACCGGTCATTCTCACGTAAATTTCCATCTTCTCAAATTCTTTAATTAGCTCCTCCGATGGCATTATCATCTTGAGTCTTTCCTTCCAACTAAGGGCGTCAGCCACCACATTGGCTTTACCCGGGTGATACAAAATTTCACAGTCGTAGTCCTTTATCAACTCTAACCATCTCTTATGTCTCATGTTCAGTTCCTTCTGAGTGAAAATATATTTGAGGCTTTTATGGTCTGTGTAGATCTCGCATTTCTCACCGTATAGGTAGTGTCTCCAAATTTTTAGGGCAAAGACTATGGCTGCTAATTCTAGATCATGCGTCGGGTATCTGCTCTCATACTCCTTCAATTGTCGAGAGGCATACGCTATAACTTTTTCGTGTTGCATCAGTATACATCCTAATCCTTTAAGCGATGCGTCGCTGTATATCACAAAGTCTCCCTTTCCATCGGGAAGAGCGAGCACTGGTGCCGACACCAGCCTCATTTTCAGTTCCTGAAAGCTTTCCTAACATTTCTCTGTCCATACAAACTTTTCTGTCTTCCGGGTAAGTCTAGTTAGTGGACCAGCTATCTTAGCAAAGTCTTGCACGAATCTTCGGTAATATCCTGCTAAACCTACAAAACTCCTAGCCTCTGTTGGGGTAGTTGGTCTTTCCCAGTTGGATACCGCCTCTATTTTGGTAGGGTCAACTAAAAATCCTTTGCTATTCACCACATGTCCTAAAAACTGAACTTCTCTTAACCAAAACTCGCACTTCGAGAACTTGGCATACAATTTCTCATTCCTCAAGATTTCTAAGGCTATCCTCAAATGTTTTGCATATTCTAGCTCTGTCTTTGAGTAGATCAGAATATCATCTATAAAAACTATCACGCATATATCTAGGTACTTTTTGAACACTCTATTCATCAATTCCATAAAGGCTGCGGGTACATTGGTTACCCCAAACGACATTACTAAGAACTCATAGTGCCCATACCTAGTGTGAAAAGCAGTCTTCGGTATATCTTCCGATTTGATTTTCAACTGGTGATATCCTGTTCTCAAATCTATTATGGAAAAATGTACAGCTCCTTTGAGTTGGTCGAATAGGTCATCAATCCTGGGGAGAGGGTACCTATTCTTAATAGTCAGCTTATTCAATTCTCGATAGTCTATGCATAATCCCATACTGCCGTCCTTTTTCTTTACAAACAGTACTAGTGCTCCCCATGGCGACACACTGGGTCTTATCATTCCATTATCTAATAATTCTTGCAGTTGAGAAGCTAATTCTTTCATCTGAACTGGGGCTAGTCTATATGGGGCCTTGGATACTGGTGCCATTCCTGGTGCTAATTCTATAGCGAATTCTATTTCCCTGTCAGGTGGCAACCCTGGTAAGTTCTTTGGAAATACATCCTCGAATTCATTCACTACGGGTATGTCCTGTATATTAGGGACTTCCTTCTTGGTATCTACCACATAAGCCAAATAGGCCTCGATTCCTTTCCTTAACAATCTTTTTGCCTGTAGCATGGTCAGGAATTTCTGGTTCCGTCGTTGACCTTTAAACACTACTTCTTTTTCATTTTGCACTCTCATCTTCTCCCTCTTCCGTTCACAATCTATTTGCGCTCCGTTACTGGATAACCAATCCATTCCTAAAATTACATCAAATTCTCATAACGCAAATGGGATTAGGTCAACTCGAAGACCTTCCCTTCTAATTTCAATTACACTTAGGGTGTACTTGATTCACAGGAATTATTTCTTTGTTTGCTATTTCCACTTGTAATATCTCACGTAAGGGTATGGCATTAAGTTTTAACTTTTTAACAAAATCTTGAGATATAAATGACTTGGTTGCTCCAGAATCAAATAGGATATTTGCATGCTCGGAATTTAACAAAAGGGTACCTGCTATCACTTCAGTGTTTCGAACAGCATCCTGAACAGTCATGTTGAAGGTCCTAGCAGCTGGGGTCGGTTGGATGCATCTCTGCTTATCCCTGAGGCTGGGGGCTTCAATGTCGGGCAATCCTTCCTCATATGCCCTACTTTCCCACATTGGAAACATGTCTTGCTATATTGGAGACAGTTATTGGCAAGGTGTCCGGGTTGGTCACACCTGTAACATTTCAGAGGGGCTCTTGCCTGGGTGCACATCCCAAGGTGTCTTTTTCCACATGTCTGACATTCTGGTATTGGGGCACGTGGTTGGCTATGAAATGTTGCCCTAGATTGTCCGGCACCCTGGCCAACACTCTCACTTGGGGCCTTTCTGAATCCGAGGCCTCGTGCAGGTTGGGACACCACTCCCCTGATGAACCTGCTTGGAAGGCTCCTATTCACGGTTCCTATTCTTGGCTTCCTATCTTCTTTTTCCTATTTTCCTTCACACTCTGCTCACTGCCGGCTTTAACAATCGAGGCTTTCTGCACTAAGGTGACATAATCTGTCAGTTCTAACATCGCCACTCGGTTTTGGATCCACTGTTTCAGACCAAGCTGAAACCTTCGCGCTTTCTTTTCTTCGGTATTCACAAACTCAGACACAAATCTTGACAACTCAGTAAACTTGGCCTCATATTCTGCCACAGTCATCCTATCCTATTTCAACTTTAGAAACTTAATCTCCATCCGGGTCTCCATAAACCTAGGGAAATACTTGTCTAAGAACAGTCGAGTAAATCTATCCCATGGGATCATAGCATCAGTCTCTAGGTTTCGTTTGGACTCCCACAAGTAGTTAGATTCTCCTTTCAGCATGTAAGAAGTGAAAATGGTCTTGTGTCATTCCTCTACACCTAGTATCTCGAAGGACTTTTCTATCTCTTTGAGCCAGGCCCGTGCTTCAACGGGGTCGGCAGATCCTAGAAACTCTGGGGGTATGAGAGATTTGAAGGCCCTAAAGGCAGTGGCTGCAATCTGTTGGGCAGCATGTGGCTGTGGTGGAATAGGCTGTTGGTTCAGATTTGCTCTTAACAGTTCCATAAATTCATTCATGTGGTTCCCTCCCTGATGGGTGTCCTCAGCCTCTTCTTCTATATATTCTTCCTCATCATATTCATTATAGTCTAGGTCCTCTTCACTGTCTTCATTCACTACAGGGTCAGGTTCATTCCGTTGTTGGTTAACCGATTATGCTGGCTGAGCCCCGGTTCCTCTTCTACGGGGTGGCATTGTTCTGATAATGAAGATTTGTCAATATAGTTGCAATATTTTATAATTGGATTAATTTATTCATATGTAAGCATGTCATTTATTATCTAGCATGTTTTTATAAAGTGCAATAATATGGACATCAATTTCTTAATAACTGCTAGATATATAATTCATAAGGTCTCCCACTTATATCTGGGGGACAAAATAACTAGCTGAGTTCATACATGCTTGATCATAATAAATCACTACTTGTCCTGAATACTGAAATGCAAATAAACTAAGCCGTGTACCCTGAAGGGCTAGGAACGCTATCTACTACTAGCTATCCTATCAAAATTGGTGACAAGTCACACAGCCTTCTTCAAGGTCCATATCTAGTCACTAGTCCCTCAGTCACTGTCACTGCGCGTGAGGTCACACACCCTCCTCATCGCTCCTGCCAACATGAGCTCTGCATCAACTACCAGAATATATCCTCCAATCGTTGTCATCCTCATCTGAACCCGGGTACAAAGCTCGATCCCATCAATCTCTCTGCGGGCTATGGCTGGGGAAGTAGCTCTAAAATCCCCTGGGTATCCTAGTCGGATGGCTCTCTCAGCTGTCAATGCCTGGCGTAACTCCGCAATGCGGGCAGATGCCGCAGTGATCTCAGCATTAAGCTGAGCCACCATCTAGTCGTGTACAGCTACATGTATGGTCGCCAGGGGTGGTAGAGGTGAGTCTAGGTCGCTAGAGGATATGTCGTAAGCCTCGTAGACCTGTGCATATATCTCATCCTCGTCATCATCATCAGCATAGGGCTCTGAATCCCTGGGGGTGGGGTAGGAGGGTGAATGGTCGGGTGAGGGTACATCTCTACATCCCTCCAACCTACGCCATCTCCTTGGGTCATCTCAACGTCATCAGCTATGGGGATAGGAAGCTCGGTCTCCTTCTCCGGAACATCCTCGGTAGGGTCATCATCTGAGTCATCAATGGGTGGGTCCTCTGGCTCGGGAGTAGGGTCATGCTCAGGAACCATAAAATCGTCAACAGGGTCAACCTCCCTCATAGGCTCCACTGGTACCTAACACAATAAGCAAGGTGTTACTAACTTAGAGTCGGAATTCCCTTGAGGGAAAAAACAGTCAAGACTACCCGTGTAGCCCGAAGACGAACTCGACTTGAGCTCTAATTGATTATTTTATTATTCCTATGTCTATGTATTTTATATCCTATCATTTCCAAGATTTGATAATCTAAGGCTCTGATAACATTTTTGTGGCGCCCCAAAATTTAGGGTCAGGAATCTCGGAGGCAGGAATCTCGGAGGCCATGCCATCTAAACTACTAAAACCATATACCTCACACTACAATATATAAATACTCACACTTTACGACCCCACACTTATCACACACACTTACAGGTTATTATCTTGGAAATGAACCATTAATAGCTAGAGTAATTCAACCATAAAGTGATAATTATTACAACCCAAAGGTAGATAAGTCTTACCGGGGAGTAACCTTTAAGTAAGGCTAGTCCGTCGGTCAAATATATGTTTCTTGTTTATTACCTTACATAAGTCATACTTATAAATAAGCCGAACTAAAAATAACTGAAAACCAATACAACTCATTCGGACTACCTGTGAAACAGCACCAAATAATATACAGAACAGCTGGCCATTTCCTACCTGTTTCCTGGCTGTGGTTCTCATGGTAGGCATCTTGATTCACTATTTTTTGTGTCAATTTAAGAAAACAAGTGTGAGCTATAATGCCCAGCATAATAATGTACAGTATGAAAATGACTGTATGATAACTTACGTAAAACATCATATATGATAATTATGTTTTATTTAAACTTAGTTTTTCCTTGGTGACACACACCTTCTTATAAAAACAATTCTTTAGTGGATTTTATTATCCTGCGAATACCTTAATAGTAAACCCAACTCCTAGGCTTGGGTTATGGTATTGCATCATAATTCCAATTAGAAGAATAGGACATTCGTTGGAGCCACCGCATACGATGATTAGTCGTACGGCGATAAAGTAATCTTTTCTACTAGTAGAAGGATGACACCTTCGTATCCAGGTTATCACCCTTGCCGCATTCGGGCTATGTGTCCTCATTTCGGGTATACACACACTTCGCAAGTCCTTAGGTACAGGTTGTACCGTCTTCTACAGTACCAATAGTCTATCCAATACACGAAGTACTTGGATCCTACCCCTCCCTTATCCTTTAGGAGATCCTATCATATCCTAAGAACTCGAACCACATCGAAGTTTCCCCAAGCGTTTTGCTTGTTGATAGGTATAGCTTTACTTCATATATATATGTACTTCTGAAAGTTTTTAGAGGAAGTACTAAGGATGTGAGTTGACCGTTGTCAATAGATAATTAAATAAGGGGGGAGTTTCTCTTTGAAACTATATTCAAAATATTAAAAATAAGTCGAGATAATATTCTCCGACGATCTGAAATTATTCGAATGATTTTCCGAAAATCAGAAAGTATTTTACATCAGGTTCTATGATTTTTAAATCATAAATAAACCCTTTAATAAATAATAATTAATTAAATGATAATCAATAAATAATTAAATCTCGAATGAGTTTACTCTTTTAAAAGAATATTTAAAAGAATATTCCTCAACTAGTTTATGTCTATGCAATTAATAATCTTTAATATTTAATCAGGTTTGAAATAAATAATCGTTGGAGTATAATTCTCCCATAATAAAGGAATAGGTAAATAATATTTATTATTCGAACAATAAAATATAGTTGAGGGAATATGATCATTGGGAAATCGTTTTAATAAAAGTTCGAGTTATTATAATGTTTCGTAAGTGGACGTTGAGTCCCTTTAAAACATACTATTATGGACTTGTAATCGTCCTATAATATCACCGGAATGATTCCTGGGTTTTCATCTTAAAATCCCGATCGACTCTCGGCCTTATAATCATACGTCTCGCTTAAAGCGGAATTAAATATTTTATGACATATACTTATCGTACAGCATTGCTACAGTATGCGAAAAGTTCAATTACTACGTATCATGGCAAGCATGGTATTTATGAAATGATAATAAAACAATCCTTTCATAACACAACAGTAACTGGAGTTGGGTTCGTAAACTTGCCAGGGTATCTCGAGGTAGAGGATGCTCTAGGTTCCGCTCGGAAATCTATAATCATAAACACAATTTGTTTCGTTAGGTCCCGTTCTAATTTACGGCGACTCGCACTCATGCACTACTTATTATGCACCCTCTCAACTTATATTACCCTTATTATTCCTTTAAGTCCTTATTCACATCATGGTCGCTTCATTTTTCCAAGTATCTTAGGTTCATTTTCATTTTCGCCGTCGGCTCCGCTTATGTATTCGACGGTTTCTAATCGTAAGGTCTCAGCTCCGATATTTTTATAAAACTGAAAAATTATTATTTTCACTTTAAATTTTTATGGAAGTTAGGAAACTAAACATACTACTCTCTGTAAAAATTTCATGATTTATGAACATTCTTAAGTCGATCCTTTATTTTCAAAGTTCATGATTCGTAGCAGTTTTTATCGCGTAAATCACTTTTAGTAAAATGGCCATAACTTTTGATCCGTAAATCGGAATCAAGAGATTCAAGCGCCTAAAGGATCCTTATAAAATTGTCTATCATAATAAATGTTTATTTTTCAAGAAACTATAGTTTACATCTTCGGGACTTTCTGCAGAAACTTAAAGTTACGTTTTGTCCGTTTTAACGAGATTACGTTAACGATCGGAGTTTCGTTTACGCCTTAAATCTTTATACTACCACCAACAATCATCATATCATCATCAAAACACTAAATTCTCTCAATAACATCATGTTCTTGAGGAAACAACAATCAACCTTAAATATACTTAGCTAAACATCAAGATTTCAACAACATCACCTCTAAAATTAGGTTTATAATTACATACGATAAGGATCTTGAAATTGAATCTTAAATAAAGTTGGGTCAAAGATTTTTACCTTTCTTGAAATCTTGTGATGTATTCTTGAGGATGGTGGAGTCTTGGGAGTGCTTGGTATGGTTTTTGGAACCTAAAACCACCAATGAAATCAAGAAACCAAAGAAGAGTTACTATTCATACTATTCATTCTCAACTTTCTTGATTTTATTACAACCATCAAACCTTGATAAAAAGAGATCAAAGAATTATCTTACCTTAGTTTGGTTGTTAGGAAGCTTGAGAATTAATGGGAGGATTTAACCATTGCTAGAACTTGAGATTTTAAATTTGATTTACTTGGTAAAGATGAAATAGCCGAATGGAAACAATGAAGAAGGGGGATAGAGTTTTATGCTTGCTTCATTGGTTGCTTCTAGGAAATGGGATTAGTGATATCTTATATTGATTTGATATTCTGCTAGTTTGTATCCTAGGATTTTATTCTTGTTGCAAATCTTGGGGACAAATCCAAGTAGCTTCTTAGTTTACAAGCTAAGCTACTTATTTTAGCTTCCTTAGCACACTATTTGATTAGCCTTGCTTGATCATCCTATATCTAGCTCACTATTTGATAAAGTAACCATGGTTACTTTTTTACCATGGTTAGTTAGTGTGTTACGTTTATTTAATCGTTTACGCTTTCGCTTGGTCGCTTAAACGTTTTCGTAATACTTCCTCGTAAATGGTTCGCGGCGTAATTCCTTTCGTATTTATTCCTTATGTTTTGAATTATAGTACTTGGATATAAATCCGTAGGGTTTTAATCTTATAATTATATTGGGATTCCCGTAATCCTCGATGAGTCGTAAATATGGTCGTTTTTCAAAGTTCATTTTCTTCGAAAACTAATAGCGTTTACATACACTCATTTGGTACGTATAATCATAATATCAACTCCGTAACTCATTTTCTCATGCACTACATAGTGTGGGTTCAAAAGTTTTTCCCGTCCATCAGGGTTACTATTCATTAAACGTTTTACAAGGTCTCAAAAATTCGAGTTATTACATAATCTCAACTCAGTAATATCTTCTTTATCAAAAGCAAGAGTTGATAGAGGTACCTTTAGTTCAGCAGCATCAGAACTACTATCAGCATTTGCCATTAAGGCATAATTCCCCTCTTCTTCAGATTCTGAAGTGTCTGCCCAATTTTTCTTCTTTGTGATAAGTTTGTGGCCTTTATCACCTTTCCCTTTCTTGCAATTAGGAGAGATGTGGCCTCTTTCACCATAATTGTAGCATTTGGCATTTGACTTATCTCCTCTGTCAGTCTTTCCTCATTTGCCTTCAGTCTTCCTGAACCCTTTCTTGTCAGAACTTCCACCTTTCCTGGAAAACTTCTTACCCTTTCTGAATTTCTTGTAGGCTATCTTTGTGATACCCTTCACCATAAGAGCACACAGTTGCATCATCTCTGCATCAACATCCATTTCAGATAAATTTTCAGGTTCTGAATCATCATCATCAGAATCTGATGACTCTAAATCAGACTGTATGATGAGAGTCTTTCCTTTTGCCTTCCTAGAGAGAATTGGATTTTCTTCAGTCTTTAAAGCAACTGTCTTAGACTTCCCTCCATGCCTCTTCTTTCTTTGCTCAATCTCAAGTTCATGAGTCTTAAGCATCCCATAGATTTCATCAAGAGACATATCAGCAAGTTCATAGTTGTCTCTTATTGTAGTAGTTTTCAAATCCCACTTTTCATAAAGATCATTCAACAGCTTTGTGAATCGATCATATGTATCAGTTTGTTACTCATCAGATTTTGAGTCAAAATGCTCATACTCCTATGTGATTATTGTCTTCATGTTCTTTATGATGGCATTGGTTCCTTGACATCTCACTTTCAATGCATCCCAGATTTCTTTTGCAGTCTTGCATCAAATCACCCTGTTTAACATGACATTGTCAAGTTCACTATGAAGCAAGTGTCTTACTTTTGCATCCTTGCCTAGTGAAGAGATGTCTTCAGTGGTGAGTTCTCTCTTTTCTTTGGGAATCATCTTCTGTGGCTCATTCCCAACTGCAACAGAAAGCTTTGTGGGCTTGTGTAGACCATCATAAATTCTTTCTAAATATTATGGATATGTAGCTTCCAGAAACATGGCCATCTTCACACTCCATACAGTGTACTCAGACACCCTGAGCATAGGAACCCTGATGGTTTCATATCTATTGGTGTTTTGAATGGGTTGAACCTTTGCAGGTTCTTGAGGGTATTATGTTTTTGATTGATCAGACATAATTGATTGTTTGTTTGGATCTTAACTGTTTGTAAGCTTAACAGATTGGCTCTGATACCACTTGTTAGGCCTCAATGATACTATAGAAGGGGGTTGAATATAGTATCTACAATCAATTCGATTATAAACACAAGTATGTAACAGAAAAGAAGTTTATTCAGTATATCAAACTCAGTTACAGTAGGTTTAATCTACTCCCTCAGTGATGTATGATATCACTAAGGGTTACAATGAATAATATTCTCGTAAATGATAACATATATAGTGTAAACCCTAATCTGTGTTTATATACTACATAGTTACAAGATATCTCCTAATTGATATGATATGTCCTGTTTCCAAAAATATATCAATAAGAGATTATCTACTGTAGTCCTTTAGCTGTAAAACTCTCCAAACATATCTTCTTTTGTTTAATCTAGATCCTCTCCTATAAATCAATCGCTTTTCAACCCTGAAGTGTATCCGCACTTAAGTTCTGATGTAAGTCCTGATGCCTTAAGTTCTGATAATTTCCTGTCTTCAGTAAGTTCTGATTTCCAATAAAGTTCTGATAGTAAGTTCTGAAAATAAACAAATCAGATTAGACATGACATCACAAATATATCTAACATGTTATATAATATTCAACTCTCTTACTCTCTTTAGTTGATGTTCTCTAGTATAATTTTCATTAGTTAATCTTAGTATAAACAAACCAAATTGTTATTCGTCTTAGCATTGAATAATAGCTATATCATTGTTGTATAAGTGCATAAATCACAAAGTTAACCTAAACCAGTCTCTGTGGGAACAAACTAGAAATAATTCTATATTACTTGTGAACGCGTATACTTGCATGAATTTTAGCGCGTATTTAGCGACTAACAATTGTACACACGGATCATTAGCACTAAAATATTTCTTGGCTAAGAAGGATGCAAAATTGAGGCTTATTCGATGGATTCTGTTACTCGAAGAATTTGACTTGGAAATCAGGGATAAGAAAGGTGTTGAGAACGTGGTTGCTGATCATCTCTCACGGCTGCATTTCAAATCAGATATTGAATCAGACACTCCTATTGACGACTCTTTTCCTGATGATCACTTATTTACAGTTGCTACCCAAACTCCTTGGTATGCGGATTTTACAAATTTCTGTGTTAATGGATCTCATTCTCCATAATTGACATATTAACAGAAAAAACGGTTCTATCATGGTGCTAAACATTATTTTTGGGATGATTCTTTCTTGTATCGAAAGTCCGCTTATGGTATTTTCGTAATTGTGGTCCAGAGTTTAAAGTAAAAGACATTCTCAGACGTTGTCATCCTCTTTCTTGTGAAGGACATCATGGTACATCTAAGACCGCTGCTAAGGTCCTCCAATATGTTTTTTTGTCCTTCTCTATTTAAATATGTGCGTGCTTTCTGTTTGGCTTGTGATGCATGCAAAAGAACGGGAATATTTCTAATGCCATGATATGCCACAAACCGGTATTCTAGAGGTTGAAATTTTTGATGTATGAGGAATTGATTTAATGGGACCTTTCCCAACTTCTTATGGAATGGAATACATTTTGGATGTGGTTGATTATGTGTTAAGTGGGTTGAAGCTATTGGATCGACAACCAATGACTCTACGTTTGTGATGAAACTTTTCAAAAATATTATTTTCCCAAGCTTTCGAGTTTTGAGAACAGTGATTAATGATGGTGGTTCTTATTCTCGCCATAGACAATTTGAAACTTTTCTAAAAAAGCATAGTGTTACTCATAAGGTTGGCCTAGCCTATCATCCTCAGACAAGTGGCCAAGTTGAGGTTTCAAATCATCAAATCAAAAGCATCCTTAAGAAGGTGGGGGCCAAGTCTCGAAAAAATTTGTGCTTGAAGTTATATGATATTTGTGGGCTAATCGGGCATCATATAAGACCCTTATTGGTACTACTCTGTATCGACTTGTTTATGGCAAGGCATGCCATTTTCCAGTTGAGCTTGAATATCTTGCTTTTTGGGCTATCAAAGAGCTCAACATGGATTTGAAGGTTGCGGGTGAACCATGACTTCTTCAGATTAATGACTTAGATGAGCTTCGTTTTGGTGCTTATGACAATTCTCGGTTGTACAAGGAAAGAACTAAAAAAATGCATGACAAGACAATCCAGCAAAAAGACTTTCAAGTTAGTGACAAAGTTTTATTATATAATTCGAGGCTTCAACTATTTCCTGAAAAGCTTAAATCTAGATGGTCTGGGCCATTTACTGTTAGTGAAGTCAAATTTCATGGTTCTATTGAAATAATGAGACCCGGTGGAGAAAAATTTAAGGTAAACTGTCAACGCCTGAAATTATATGTGGATGGTTTGTTTGATGGAAAATTGGAGACAGTTTGTCTCAACAACCTTGCTATTGAGTTTTAAATCGAGGTTAGAAATCAAGCTAATGACTTTAAAGGTATGACACCCCAAATCTGAGGTCAGGGATTTAGGAGGCCACGCCATCTTGAATCCTGTTTAAACACTTATCTTTGCATAATATTATATATACTCACACATCTACTACCCCACACTTATCAACAACCTTGCTATTGAGCTTTAAATCGAGGTTAGAAATCAAGCTAATCACTCTAAAGGTATGACACCCCAAATCTGAGGTCAGGGATTTAGGAGGCCACGCCATCTTGAATCCTGTTTAAACACTTATCTTTGCATAATATTATATATACTCAACATCTACTACCCCACACTTATCAACACACACACACACACACTTATAGGTTATTATCTTGGAAACAAACAATGCATTACTAGAGTTATTAAATCCGCAAGGTGATAGTTATTACAGACCAAAAGTAATTAAGTCTTACCAAGGGTGTAACACTTATTTAAGGTTAGATCGGCGGTCAAATATATGTTTCTTTATTACTACCTTACATAAGTCATACATATATAGAAGCAGACTAAAAACAACTGAAACCCAATCCAGCTTATACGTTCTACATATGGCATTGCACCAAACAATCTACTGAAAAGCTGGTCATTTCCTACTCGCTTCCGGGCTGTGAGCTTTCTGACCGGAATCTTGGTTCACTGTTGTGTTGTGTGATTTTAAGAAAACAAGTATGAGTTATAATGCCCAACATAATAGTTTACAGTATGAAAAGATTATACAAGAAATTTATATCAGATTCCGTATATGGATATATGTTTGTTTAAAGTATTTTTTCTTGGTGATACACACCTCTTTTCAAAACACCTCTTTGATTGACTTATTAGTCTCCAAATACCGTAATGGTAAACCCAACACCTAGGCTTGGGTTAGGGTATTGCATCTCAATTCCAATTGGAAGAATAGGACATTTATCGGAGCCATCAAATACGATGATCAGTCGTAATACGGAAATTTGTAACCTTTTCTACTAGTAGAAGGATGACAACTTCGTATCCCGGTTATCACCCTGGCCACATTCTGGCTATGTGTCCCATTTCGGGTATACACACACTTCACAGGTTCCTGAGTACACAGAGTACCTTCGTCCAACTTTGGTAGTCTCCCTAGTACTCGTAGAATTAGAGTCTATCCCTCTTAGTCCTTTGAAGAATCCTATCATATTTCGAGAACTCGAACCACATCGAAGTTTCCTAAGCGTTTTGCTTGTTGATAGGCACAACTCATCTTGTATATATATATATGTTCTTCCGAGAATTTTCGAAGGAAGTACTAAGATAATGTGAGTTGACCATTGTCAACAGATAAATAAATAAGGGGGAGTTTCTTTTAACATTATGGTCAAAATACTTAAAATACACCGAGATAATATTTTTCGACGATCCGAAAGTATTAGAATGATTTTCTCGAACTCAGATAGGTTTAATGATTTTTAAATCATTTGATAAATATTTAATAATTAAATAATAATTATTAAATAATTAAACCTCGAATAATTCTGTTTTAAAAGAATATTTCAAATTTTATTCCTCAACTAATTTATGTTTAAGTAATTAAATTAATCTATATTAATATTCGATAATTGCATTTAAAATAAAATAATCGTCGGAGAATACTTCTCCTATTTAAATGAATATCTAAAATAATATTAATTATTCGAGTAATTAAATATAGTTGAGGGAATACGAGCTTTGGAAATCATTTTAAATAAATCGAGGTAATTAATATTTTGCAAGAGGACATCGAGTCCATTAGGATAAAATGGCTATGGACTTTTAATCGTCCAAAACATATTCGGGCCAACTCCTGGGTTTCTACTTTATAAAAACTGACCGACTCTTGGTCTTACAACTTATACACCACGCTCTACCATAGCATTCAAATATTCTATGATATACTCATTGTGAACTTAATCATTATCGATACATAAAAAATTAAATTTTACTACCATGGCAAATATGACATTTGTACGAAAGATAGTAACACAATCTTCACAACACAAAGTATATGAAGTTGGGTTCGTAAACTTGCCTGGGTGTTTCGAGGTGGAGGGCGCTCTAGAATTCTTCTGAAAATCTAAATTCAAGAACATTATTGTTCCGTTACATTCTAATCGTATTTATCGTCACTTGGTAATAATTACAATGGAAACTATCAAAAAGGAAATCCGAGTTAATATGTAGCCAGGGATTGTCAACAAACCTTGGATAAAATAAAACATTTCACTTTTAGGATTAGGAAATAATATAAATGATAAATCTTTTATGAAAAAAATAAATAAATATTTTTAAAATAAATATTCTAACATAGATCAGAATCGAACATTGAAGAGATTAGCTGACAACAGTCAAAAACAATAAAAAAAAGAAGGAATAATAAAAAAAAGTTGGTGTATATACCTAGGTGAGGCGTAAGCCATCGATTCAAATTCGATAAGGAAGACAAACTTTAGGGGAGACGTCAATTTTTGTGGAGACGTGTAGACTATATCCTGACCATCCATTTCAACCTAATCCAACGGTCCACCTTTTAGTTCTTCTTTTTTAATTTTTTAAAAAATAAGAGGTTGTAGAGACTGATTACACACGTTATTTTATTCATTTTTAACCAACTGTGTGTCAGTTTCTATTACTCTGAAATATAGGACAACAGTTATTTCTTGTGCAGAAATCTGATCCCGTAAAAATACATACAATACATACAACATCCTCCAATTTTGTACATCCATTTTCCTGTTTCACCAAAAGTTTCGCTGGGAATTTCAAAAATATTTGTGTTATGTCTACGCAATACTTATAATCAATTTACACGACTCGCTTTACTATCATCATTTTAATAAGGTACGAGTACTTGTTAACTTCGTTTTCTTTTTATGATCCTTTATGAACATTATCTCTTTTACTTTTGCCACTCATCTCTACTCGCGATTCTTAAGGATTTCTACTCGAGCGATCTCGGCTCCGACATTTTTGTAAAATTGAAAAATCCATTTTTTCACTTGAAATTTTTATGTTAGCTAGTATACTCTATTTCTTAATCTCTGTAAAAGTTTCATTATTGTTGAATAAATTTAAGTCAATCATTTATACTTCCAAAATTCATAATTTGTAGCAGTTTTTATCGCGTAAATCGTTTTCACTAAAACGACCTAACTTTTGAACCGTAAATCGAAATCAAGCGATTAAATCACCTAAATAATCCTTACAAAAAGATATATAATTTTAAAGCCTTAATTTTCAAGAAATAACAGTTTATACTTTATTTATTTCTGAAGAAAACTTAATGTTAAGATTCGACCGTTTTATCGACGTTACGCTTACGATTCTTTTTCACTCTCAACTACTAATATCTATCTAAAAATAATCATAACAACATTTAACACTTAATCATCCCAAAAATATCAAGTTATTGAATCCACAACATCAACCTTAGCATCTAACTAACTAATCATCAAGAAATCACAAAACAACCATCAAAACTAGGTTTACATCCAAGATCCTTACTTTTCTTGAAACTTAAAACTTAAACAAAGTTTGGATGAAGGTTTATACCTTTCTTGGTATCTTGGTAGGTTCTCTTCTTGATGGATGATTCTTGGTGAGGCTTGGGTGTGCTTAATAATCCTAGATTTTTCCATAAAAATTAAGAAATCAAGAAAAGTCATTATTTGACACTATTCATCATCACTTTCATCATTTTATTTAACCATCAAAACCTTAAGGAAAGGTTATGAAAGATTTATATTACCTTAGTTTGATGATGAGGAAGATTAGGAATTAATTGTAGCATTTATCTGTGGCTAGATTTTAAAATTTGAATTTGTTTTCTTTTTTTCTTTGAAAAAGCCAAATGTGGCTTGTTAGAGAGAGAAGAGAGAAATTTTGCTTGCTTGGTTGCTTTGAGTAAATGTTGGATTATTTGATATATATATATATATATATATTAGATATGCAAATCTTTGATAATTATATATATATATATATTAGATATGCAAATCTTTGATCATATATGTATAATGTAACGTAATATGTAATCGAGGAATTATAACTTAACATAAAATAGAAAAAATAGATAAAAAAATATTAAATTTTGAAGCACAAGAACCTAGAAATTGAAGATTGGATAAATACAAAGAATTAAGCAATGGAATTGATGCTCTAAGTCTATAACCAAGTCATGAGAAGAAGTTCATTAACATGTTCAAGCCTCCATGAAGAATAAGATGTCAAAGGACTTCCAGTGTCAGTGAAAATGATTTGATTTGAAGTATTGAAGATCAGGGGTTCAGTGATTGAAGTAATGAATAATCATCGAAGATGTATCAACTCAGTAGTGTAAAAGGAATTGAATTAAATCAATTCATGTTAGTTGTTTGTGAACCAGATCAGTGCACCAAACATCAACATTCTAGAAAAGATTTAATTCAGTAACACAGAAGAAATGGTTCATTGATACAGCTATTGAAGTCATAGGGAAAATATTTTAAGGCAACCACATTAGCTTGTGGTCGCAGGTTGAGAGATGGAAAGAATTTAAGTCGGATCTCTTCCTAGTGGTCGCAGGTTGTAATGTGAAGAAAATGTTCTAAGTAAAAACCATAATACCCTGTGGTCGCAGTTTAGTGGTCGTAGGTTGTAATGTGAAGAAAAGTTCTAAGGCAAGGATCATTACCATGTGGTCTCCAGCTTAGAGGTCGTAACTTAGAATGTGATCAAAAATATTCTAAAGCAATACACCTTACCTTGTGGTTGCAGGATACAAAACTCAGAAATATTCTAAGTCAGGATTCCTACCTAGTGGTCACAAGTTAAGAACATCATAACTTTCCCTCTGGTCGCCAGTTTGCACTTGGAGTTTTTTATTGAAGATCAATTGCAGGAAATTCAAAGGATTTTGTGTGGATATAATTATGCCACATGTCTAATAGAATTTGAAGACTATAAAGCAGCAAAATGAATTAATATTCATTTGGTTATCTTCCTCAGCTAATAGAAAGTGTTTTACTGGAGCTCCATTAAATACTTCATTTATTAAGCTTGTAAACACAAAGTTGTGCTGTTGAATTTATTGTAGCTAATCAATTTCATTCATTAGATTGTAGCAACCTCAAGATTTATATTAACAAAACAATATATTCCTCGAATTGTTTTTTGTTTATTTTGATTCCGTACTTATAACGAAGAACTTGAAACGAAACGAAAAAGATTGTAGGTATCGTGTTCAACCCCCCATTCTACGATACTTTGGGACTAACAATTGGTATCAGAACTTGTTGATTGACATGCAAATCAAGATCTAGAGAAAGAAACGAGTTCTTGAAAAATTTCTTGAAATTTTTTAATTTTCAAAAATTCTCATTTCTTGAAATTTTTGAACTTATAAATAATTTTAGTTCCGCCAAGATGATGAATAACAAAAGAATTGGAAGTATCAAGGTTCCCCATTCGAAAGAGATAATTACAACCTATGGAAGAAAAATATGATGTTTTTTATGAAAGCTTCAAATACACTTTATATTAAGATATTACCGAATGGCCCTTATCTCCCGATGGAAGTAGTTGTTGAATCCACTACTGCAACTGGTGTAAGAATTCCTTCCTCATCCACTCCCAGAGATCCGTCTAAATATACGAAGACTGACAAGGAGTTGATAAATCTGGACACAAGCCTTCAACTCATAATTGTGGAATCGACCGATAATGATATGATTCATCAACTTCTGGGAAGTAATTGTGCAAAGGATATGTGGGAAACCATTGAGCTGTTGATGGAAGGTACAAAAGAAGTCAAAGAAAATAGGATGGATATTCTGACGACTCAGTATGAAGCATTCAAACTTCAATCCGGAGAAACACTGTCTTCACTCTTTGATAGATATACAAGACTATTAAGCGAACTAAAGCTACAAGGGAAAGATTATCCTATACGAGAGTCTAATAGAAAGTTTATACTGACTCTACCAGTTCATCTGGAAAAAAAAGAACACATCAATCAGGGTAAGAGCTAATTTTATTACCATATCTTTGGATGTGATTTATGGAAAGCTAAGAACCCATGAACTGGAGCAAGAAAAGAGAGCTTTATCTATGGACCTGTTTCTACTGACAATAAGAGTACGACACTTGCAAAAACCACTGCACTTGTAGTTCATGAACCTGAAACCCAAGAAGTCAAGGTTTCACCCTCCTCAAAAATTAAGGAAATTGTTGTAGCTGAAATTGTTCATGGTGAGCCAGATGATGAAATTGAATTTTACACTCAAGAAGAACTTGAACAGTTGGAGGATAAATATATGGCATACATGGCTGCAAAGTTTAGTCATGTTAGATTCAGAAGGAAACCTCACTACAAATCAAGGGGTTCATCAGGGAGATTTCATAAAGGAAGCTACTCATCAGGGTCAAGCTCCAGAGGAGGCTACAAGTCAAGTTGGGTAGACAAGAGAAAAACAAGATGTTACAACTGCAATGACTTGGGTCACTTTGCATCTGATTACAGAAATCCCAAAGCAGCAAAAGGAAAAGATTCTTATGAAAAGAAGGAAACTTAAGAAGATCTGAAGAGGCAGAATGAGAAGCTTCCAACCTTAACTGTTTTTACGTTTTTACAACCCGAAACTCTTCCAAAAACTCCTTCCGAACCTAATCTGGTAATTCCGGACATTTTCCGTGTTTTGACTTTTTCGATCCGGATTACGGTTTGACCCGTACGCGTCCCGGTGTACAATTTTCGATACGATAATTATTTCGATATATCCACAAAACCCGTATTCAAGAAAGACGGGATAATATTACATTATTTTCGTATAAAGTGTTTTATAAAAAGCCCGGTTGGGATAATTATCCAATACGGGTATTAAATCGGATCATTTTTGTAGTTACTTAGCGGCTAAGTAACTAATTTATCGATCCAAAACGATCCAACACAAACTAATATTCCATAAATATATATATAGCCCTTTTATTATTTCGTTTTATTCGTAAAATTATAATCAATCGGTACACATATAAGAAATACAGAGAAAAACCCTAAAAACGTTACGTTTTTTAGAATCAATCGTACAAACGAAGGCATTATCGAACTCCGATTCTGGCATGCAACATACCAAAACGAAGATCTCGAAAACCTCTTTCTGAATCAATCATCTGTTTTTTGTGCAAGAATCAAGGTATTCTTCTTATTTAATTATTTTATTTCGAATTTATTAAAGATTAAATTATCAAAAATTTGTTCTTGATGTTGTTGATATCATTTGATGATTCCATCATGTAAATAATATTTTTATGGTCAATTTGATATATCATATATCAAAAATAGAGTTCAATAACATAGAGAAAATTGTGTTTGATTCTGTAAAACTAAAATTAAGGTTTAAAACGATGAATGTTCTTAATCAAAATTGGGAACTTTTGATTCGTTGATGCTGCGTGGATTTGAAGGTTACAGATGTGTAGATCGTGAAAGTTTGAGTCGATTAATGTATTTGACTGTTGTGCTAGATGTCTCTATTGAACTCGTCGGCAAAACGCTCGTGGCGACGTCGGAAAACTTTGGCGAAGTTTTCCGGTGAAACCATGAGTTATTTGTACATTTTATTCGCAGACTTGGACTCCTGGAAAGAAGAGCTACGAGTCTGCAGTTTTTCAGCATTTTCTGGGCAAGGGGACGACGGCCGGCGGTGTCGCCCCCACAGGCGCCGCCAGGTCGTCGGAGAAGATGATGAATTTGCAAGTCGGCCCCCGAAGTTTTCCATAGTTTGCGTTTTTAGTATTTTTGTTATAAAAACTTTTAAAAACCAGATTACGGTTGTAATTATTTTCAAAAACAATATTCTGTTAATTTTAAAAATCAGAAAATGGATATTTAATTATTATAAATTCAGAAAATGTTCATTTAATTATTTTAAATTCAAAAAATTAATTTAATTATTTGTTTATTAAAAAATAAATCCAGATTATTTTATTAATTAAATTTAGTTAGTTTTTATTTATTTTAATTAATCGATTAATTATTTATTAATTGATTAATTAATTTAATTAATTATTAATTAATCTTAATTAATTTAATAATTAGATTTAATTATTTATTTTTGATTTAAAAATTCTGAAAAATAGTTTCGAGTTTTACAATATTATTTTAAATTATTTTCAAGGCTCGATAATTATTATAAAATTATTTTAAAGTCAGATTCGGGTGTTCGAACCCTATTATTTAATCAAAAAATGATTCGGAGAACCGTTTTAATTCCGAAAAATGTTCAAAAATTCGTAATAAATGTATAGAAAATCATTTTAACCCCGAATCTTCTTCGAATAATTATTTTAACTAAATATCTTACGTTCTACGTGTTGTATGTGATCCGATTGATGCATAATATGATTGTACGTGCATTGTTTGACTGTTGTATTCATAGCTTTCAATCCGTACGTCGGGTTTGGGTAAAACGAAGGGTAGTTAGAAACTTGTAACGAATCGAATGTGATGAGAAGTAGTATTGATAAGTACATGTGATGTTTAACAGAGGAAGCAAGACGTAGAAAGGGAAAGCAAGTGGTTGACGAGTGAAAATCAATTGCAAGTGTTAGTAAAGTGAAAGCGAATTGATAAGGCAAGTATCCTTGAACTTTCTTGTACCATAGTTGCAAGTATTCTCGGACTCTATTCTTTATGTTGCAATTATTACAAACAATTCTTATTTTATATTGTAAGTACTTTGAAGTACTTAACCCTAAACCCTGATTCTTATTGATCTTGACCCATAAGCCTTATTCTTTGTAAACCATTGATTGTTGAATTCTCAGATACGAACCATACATATACGATACTACTCCACAAATACATATATACTACATACTGACTCTTGATATTGAATTGCATGATATACCAACCCTTTTACTTTGTTCAACAGAAGACCAATCCTTGTAACCGTTGAACCCTTGGTCTTCCACTTTCTGATTCTTTCTTTGATTGAAAGCCAACCTTTATGATTCTATTATTATATCTTCTTGGAATCATGAATCACCCTATGCTTCGAGATAAATATTGTTTATGATTCAATTCATTGATTTACATTATTTATCATATTATTATTCTGGAATTGGATGTTTTTAAATATGGACCAGATTCATGGTTGGACCAGATTCGTGGTCATAGTAGGCCAATGTGTGCCTTGGATTCAATATATAGAGCAAAGCTGGGAGCCTTGCTCGGGGTTAGTGTGTGACTGATCAGCAGCCTAACCTTGGTTTTTTAAAAAATAAAAGTGAATATCCAATTCTAATCATTGCTTCCCAGTAAACTTGATTCCTTATATCATTTCAATTGATCATTGTTAATCTCAGTTACTGTCATTGTGACTTGCTGAGCTAGTTAGCTCACTCTTGCAAATCTGTTTATATTCTTTTCCAGTGAAAAATGTAACTGGTGGTAGCGAGGATCCCTAGACAAGTGTGCGAGCAGATGATGTTTGGCTTGGTTGTGTTGATAGTTTGTAATAAATTTTAAACTTCAGTTGTAAGATAAATAAATTGGGATTTGGTACGTTTGTGTAATAAATAAGATTGTGGCTTGTGGACATACTTTAAACTGCGTCGATCCATGGATTATGGTAGGTAGGGTCATTTCATATATATATTATTATATTCATAATATGGTGTGTGTATTATGGGCCCTAAACTTCTAACCCGGGTTTGGAGGGCGTTACAGTTTGGCATCAGAGCTACGGTTTAAAGTCACTGCCACAAGCCTAGATTGTCGGAAATGGGTAGAGGGTTAAGATTAGTATTAGGTAATAAAGAAATAGAATGCCGAGGAGTTGAGTACGACTAAATAGTAGGCTTTAGTATGATTCGGGATTCTCATCTAGCAATGTGATTTTCAGATAGCAGTGATGGCAGATTCCTTTATTTTGATATCATCCGATTACCTGGAGCCTTCCGTCGGAGGACCGTCATCTGATCCACGTCTTCTTTTTCCACCGATGTCAGCCATATTACCTGCTGCGACGGTTGCACCAATGCGAACTATTCTACCTCCAAGTATGAGACCACCTATTCCAGGACCTCTACCTGCTGATTCTGTTTCTATTAAACATTCGGCTGCGGGTGCGTTTTAGGATTTTGTTGATTCCATTATAAATTAGATTCTCTCCTTACCTATTTGTGAACTTTTCTATCTAAACATTGTTTCTTTTCTCGGTGATTCTATCAGACGATTGGGGCAAACAATGCATATGTGCTGACTATTTTTCTGTGTGACAAAAGAGTCTGGTGGGACGCCATCGAATTATATGTTGTGAACTATATGGTACCAAGACTGGCCATCTTATGCTCTCAGTCATACTTACATCTTCTTCACTATTCCTTCTCATTCGATTTCCTTGATTTTGGAATTTCATTTGGTATTCTATGATAATGAATTTCTTCGATAATCTCTAGTATGAGGCTATTCTTTTGGAACGAGAAGCCCTTTTGGCACAGATCCGGGGATTACAACACGTTATCAGGACTATAGATGTCGACAGGAATATGAGGGAATTTCGGAATGAGATTCAGGTGACATGGAGAGTACTTGAAACTAGACGACGGAGATGATATGACAGCTGATATGTGTATAATAACGTGGGATATGTAAAATCATACTTTTGGTGGGAATATAAATAAACAAGACTTGCTGACTAATGGATAGGCCTGTTGGACCTTTGCTCTCAATAAAACGTTTCGTGCTTGTACAACCAAACTTTGATATATACTAGTGTCTTTCCTTTTTTCCAGCATTGTCATTACTATAATATACCTGTTTTATCTTACTACACCAGTTATGAACTCTTGTGATAAAATGTACCCTTTTTCCCTTCACTGTTTACATTCTGTAAGGAAGCATGCAATTTACTTAGTTGAATGATTGAAAATATTTTCAAAAAGAGATGTTTCTCTTTTACAAAATCTTTTCATAAAAAGAATTTGATTTAAAGGCTAAATAAGTTGTTTGATTCTGTACAGAAAATGCCTCCTAAAAGAAACACCCGTGCTACTAACCAAAATGAAGAAACCAACAACAACAATAATACCCAAGACAACAATAACCAGAATATGAATCCAGGTCCCACAGACCCAACTGTAGCCCAGATTCTTCAGGTCTTGGCCCAACAGACAGTCCACCTGACTCAGCAACAGCAGAGGCAGACTAACCCTAAGGTAACCTTTAAGACCTTTTAGGCGGTGAACCTACCAGAGTTTAAAGGTCTTGTTGATCCTATTGAGGCAAGGGTCTAGTTGAAAGAGATTGAGAAGACATTTGCCTTAGTTAAGGTGAAAGAGGAGAAAAAAACTGAATTTGCAAGTTACTATCTGAAGAATGAAGCCACCTACTGGTGGGAAACTGTTAAAGTGTTGGAAGGTGCTAACGATGTTGCGTGGGAGAGATTCAAGGAGTTGTTTCTCGACAAGTATTTTCCCCAGTTTGTCCAGGACCAAATGGAATTGAAATTTCTGGAGTTAAAGCAGGGGAGTATTGTAACAACCCAAATCCGGGGTCAAGATTTGGTGTCACGAAACAATCTTTACATAAAATAAAATAATAAACAAATAACCCCTTGAATTCGGATTGTTTACAGGTTATGGTATGAAACAAGAATCTAACCTTCTACAACTTACAATAACTAGAATACAAGTGAAAATACCTTTATCCTAATGCTCCTGTCATATTCTTCTAACTTCTTCAACCTCTCGTAGCGGAGATTTCTCTAACTTCTGCTGTCTACCAAAGCTATTCACTTTTATCCTTATCTATTTCTGGCAGAAATAAGAATTTACAAAGCAAGAGTGAGCCAAAAATGCCCATCCAGTATATAATTTGAGTTTTAAACATTAATACCAAAGGAAAAACTTTCGGACAAAATCTAAAAACAAGTTTAAACAATTCTATTTATTTGAGTGAGTTGAGTGAATAAATATTGGTTGCCCCCAACCTTTAACTATAAATCCAAAAATGACAAGCGATTCCCCGATTCATCTCCTGAATCAGGGTTTTGTCCAGTTTTGGAATTATAAAACCTTTCGAGAGAGAATGCCGTTAATGGCGATCAACAACAAATTAGACTGGACACTAGTTCACACTTATACCCTACTGATCAGTCAGGATACAGTGTAGATCTATACCCAACCGTATAGATCCATTCAGGTACCTAGGCTCTATTGCCCAAGGGTCCGGTCCATTTCCGGCCCATAGGATCCAGCTCATCAGTGGTCCTCAAATAACGGTTCCACCATCCAGCCCGTAGAGTGTTTTGATGTCAAATCATTTTCAATTCAAAACATCCCAATTCAGGGTTCACAAATAACCCGAAAGAATGGGTATTTGCTCAAGAGAGCAATCGAATTATAGGAATAATAATGAAAGGAATATGCATAATCAGAGTAATTGCAGCGAAATGTAAAGCATTTAACTATTCTGAACTTAGAATAGGTACGAAGAAATAATTGCAGTATTTTAAAAGAAAGTTCAAGAATACTTGCCTCAATAAGCTTTAACCGCTATTACTGGTTGACTTTGGTTCGATTTGAACGTTCGGCTTTACCGTCAAACTACTATCCCATTTTGGATACGAGCACTCAGTCCCTTCAATTAGAACTTCATTGTTCTCAACGTCTAATCACTAGATCATTCCTAGTCCGATGTCGATACTCGGGTTTTCCGTCTAGGACCTACAGGGTTGAAATACCCTAATTCAGATAATCGCTTAAACTCAACTTAATACCACTATCACTTCTACCCATGCGATTTTATAACCCAACTTATATTTATATGTATTATTAAAATACACATAACAATTAGGGTTTACATCTTAAAAAATCGGTTTGGTATTTATTTTCGGAAAATACGCATACTCGTCCTTTTGAAAAACAGGTAATCGATTATTTATAAATTATTTTGTCTCAATCGCACTTAAGTTCATATAATATAATTATATATGAATATTCGACGTCTCTGATAATTATAGGTTATGTTTCCGTATTTTCGGAATTTATTTCCCGAAAATCGGGCAGCGTTTCCTCTGTTTATCGGCCTACCCGTCGAATCTGTTCGACGTCAATCACAATCATTCAATACATAACCAAATTCACCAATCCCAATCACAGATACGAACTCAATTACTAATTATTGTTATTCATATTTTTTCTATAATTTATTATTTGTTTTCATTTCATAATTATTATCACAAACTAATTTATTTAATTTATAAATGTACGACTCATAATTAATCATCATTGTCCACCGTCGACTCGCCGAGGCTCATCGCCGAAGGCGGTAAAATTCGTGGGTTTCCGTTTATCACGGGCGTCCGACACGAATTCCACCGATTAATTCTTATAATCTTTCTGCACGAAACAATTTATTTTATTCCTGAATATGAGTCATGTACTTTTTTTTCCTGTAGAATTAATAAAAAAAAGAAATTCAATTAAACATTCGAATATGGAAACAGGTACAAGGACAATACACGCACGCAGCAATCATACGCGCTGCCACACCTCCCGGAAATTTTCGAGAGGCGGCAACACCATGAGCCAAAAAGAAACAGAGCCAACACAGGATATACACACATATATCGACCATTTAACAGAACTGACATAACCAGGACAAACTGGAGCAAGGCGGCGGCCGGAAAACACACCAACACACGCACCCAATTCACACACACACGCACACGGTTCACACACACACACAGATACACGAACACACACACACACACAACAGGTATATATATACACGTACACAAACGCGCCCCAGAGAGGCACACGCGCGGCCATTGGCCAGAAAAGCTGAGACACGGCGAACGGGAAACAAAAGCGGCGGGCTTACCAGAAAACAGAGAAGCAGGGGGCGGGGAAGGAGAGAAAGAATAAAAAAAATAACAGAGATTGAGAGGAGGAATTGAGAGATAATCTGAGAGAGAGACGATGAGGTTGAAGGAAAGGAGCGGCCGACTGGAAGGGGAGGGGGTTTAGGGATTTAGTTTATACCTCTTTTTCTCTCTTTTTTTTCTTGATTTTATTTTCGTTGTATCCCGTTTCGATTATCAATCACGAATTTATCATTACACATCGCGTGCGATTTATCGGAAATATAAAATAATTTAAAAATAATACTATATATTTCATAAAATCTTCAAATATTTAAAATTAATAAAGTAACATTTTTAAAACACTTTCAAATCACGCATCAGACCCGTATTTTACAGTTTAATGATTACTCGCGCGATTAAATAAAACCAAAATATTTCCGAAATAATTTTAATATTTTTGAAATATTCCAAACTTAATAAAATAAAATTTTAATAATTTTTGAGGTATTCTGGAATTAAATAATGATTTTACAATTAAATGAAGTCAGAAAATCATTTAAACATAATTAATTAATAAATTGTTGATTTCTAAATTTTATAAATTCCTAAAAATAATAAATAGAATTATAAAGCAACAAAAATAATTTTAGAAATAATTTTAGCATATATAAGAATGAATATTCAATAAAATTACTTTAAAAAATGAATTAATTTCATATAGCTTGATAATTAATTATAAAATTAATCTTTGCATCCAACAAATCACAAACAGTCAATAATACAGCAAAACATAGCTGACAGAACCATCGCATATTTTATTTATTTAATAACTCAATAGTTACACTTACATATCGGATCCGAAAATAGGTTACTTAGCCGCAAAGTAACTAAAAAGACGATACGATTTTAATACCGGATCTGGAAAATTTTCAAAACAGAGCTTCCTATAAAACACTTCATACAAAAATAAGGTAATAATATTCCGCCTTTTGAGAATACGGATTCTTATCGATCTATAAAATGAGTAGCGTGTCAAAAATTTCACACCGGGACTCGTACAGGTCAAACCATACCCCAGATCGAAAAAGTCAAAACATGAAAAGTGTTCAGACTTATCAGATTAGGTAGGAAGGAGTTTTCGGAAGAGTTTCGGGTTGTAAAAAAGCAAAAACGGTTGAAGTGGGACGATTTCTTATTAAAAAGTAATTTTGTAATTATGTAAAAATAATCATTATTGACTCTATAAATTCTTATAAAATCATACAATAATCCAAAAATTCATGAAAAATACCAAAATTATTTACATTTAATTCTGGATAATTAAAAACTAAAAAATTTAAATTTTATCAGAAATAACCATCCAAATATTAATATCAATTATCAAATAATTCACCAAAATTCAGATAAAATCACATAATAATTATTTATGTATATAAAATAATTACATAATATTTCTCAGACGTTACATCCTTCCCCCTTAAAAGGATTCTATCCTCAGAATCATGCTAAGGAACAGACTATGATAATTTCCAAGTATCTCTCTTATAATTTCTTAGGTTTCATCACTTTAATCACAACTCAACGGTCTCTTTACCGGCATTAAAACTATCAGTTATTCACGCAACCTGAATCACATCTCTATTTCATACATATGGAGCTAAATCGCTCTTCCTGGTCATACACCTATGAACTCGTTATATCTGTGAAAACAAGACCAACTCATTCACAATGGATCTATCTATCTCATCGTTTCAAAGTACTAACTTAATATATATTAATCTTCTTTTCTTTCTAATTCCAATAGTTTGCGCTAATAAATGCCTTCCATTTTCACTGGCTGTTATATTTTACTTCTTCTCATGTCTCCTTTCATTCGATTAGCCTAACCTATGATCGTTTTCAATCGTATTTGAAAATCTTTAGCTGGGCTCTTGTACTTTCTATCCATATGTGCCTGATATACTGAGCTCATGGCATTTGATGCTTCAAAATGTTCTAAATCTATTCAAAAACTAAAAACTAAAGGAAAGTCTTGGCAATTGCATTTAACTCACCACTTTGTAGTATATCTCAATTTCTTTTCAATCACTATCAAGTTTATTCATCAAGCAAGAATTTTTACTATCTGAAAGGAAATATATTAATTTGGAGCGGAATGAACCAGAACTTTATTCAAAACCCGGTCCCTTGGTACTAATACTCATTTTGTTGTCCTATCAAATTAGATATCAATACGAACTTTGATGCTCACAATGTCCCATAATGAAGTCAACATCAATCATCTATATTAATACCACCTTTAATATCCAACAACAAAGTAAGTATCAGCATAACCCAGAAGAAGGATCAAAACCTGTTCTTCAATTTCTAACTTTTCCAATTCTTTTAACCATTTCCCAAAAATCTTAATGGTATTCACTCTTTTCTTTCTATTCAAAATATATGTCCCTAAATGGACCTTTCCTGGTTGGTAGTTAAACAAGCAATCATAGCTCATAATCAATTATAACCAGAATTCATACCTTTGAAGCTGAGAATGCAGTTGCTATTTTTCAACTCTTCGTAGGCATATCTTCAGGCGTTCAACTTGGTCTTCCTTGGTCCTTGAATTAGCGAGGATGTTATCAATAAATACATTCACACTATCCAAACACTATTGGTACATTGTGTTCACTTAATCTTCAAACTTACAGTTTCTGATAATCGACGCGTAATCTCATACCTCCATTTTCTTTTTCCATGACCACTTTTGTGCACAGTGCAAAATACTCTTTATTTCATTATTCTTTTATTCTACATTTCTAAAGTTTTCCTTCACTCATTATTTCATCCCTATTGAGTTATATGATACAGGGTTTTTGACACCAGCTTGACTCTGTGCAGTAACCGACGAGAAATTCTTACCTCATTCCCTGAGGTAACCTTGGTAAACTATTCGTTCGAACCTCCGAGACTTTACTTTAATTTTAAAGAATTCTGACATGAGATTCATTATAACGTTCTTCTCTAACAGTTCGCCATTAATACCTTTGTTTAATCATTCCTGTTTACACGCATTTTTGGAACGAATTCCTATCTCCAACTATCGGCGTTTTACCACATTCTCCTAACAGTTCTGGCACAACCGACATTCCCAGCTTGCATATTTCCTGGATTATTTTATAAAATTTCTTTATCATCCTTTTGATTCCACTTCTTTTCTTCATTATTTTTCCATTCTTATTATTCATTATCTCTTTTAAACATAACGAATTTCTTTTTCTTAGTAATATTAATCTGTTTATTATTGGATAGGTCATTTCTGGAGTTCACAATGGAATGAAGGCTTTTATTTATAATATTTAAATTCTTACTAACAGAATTATCGAATTTCATCGGTAGCTATTTTCTTAGCCTTGCTTAACGCATCATGGATCGCGTATTTGACTTCTCTTCATTGACCAACATCTTTTTTCACTGAGTTCACATGCGGACTTCATCAGTCTCCGTCTTACATTAGATGCTTGAATTTGCGAGCTTTCCGTTATTTTACGGAAACTTCCATTCAATCGCCATTCAAAAGAAGTATACATTCAAGTCCTTCTTGGAACGTCATTATGAATGATAACATCTCTTTGTTTTGTCTTATACCTTCAGTTCTTGGAAATATTCTTCTTATTCGCATGTACCAATAACTTTCTGTTCCTCTTATTTATCAAAAAGGCGTATTCTTCTGGATAAATCCTCGCACATTTTTGCAGTAACATCTCGGTAATTATACTAAACTTTCAATTTATGTTAATGCCATTACTTCCTCCAAATTACTATTTCGGATCTGAAAATCATGTTAGAGCTTGACTCAATCTAATTGGAATCGATCTCCATTTAACTAACCATTAGTTGGTAAAGTTGATCAATTAACTCCTTTAACTGATCACTTAAACCAAGTGCTGTCTAGCTAACCAGAATCAAAGACCAATTATATAAAGTCGGTTTGGTCATAACAACTTTCTCAAGAACCGAGATCGCAATCAATTGGAGTATTGATGAGAACGTTAATATACTTCTTTATCCTTAAATATAGGGTAATTTCTGAAAATTTGGGTAGCACTTCCCCTACACCATTGACTACCAGTCGGACTCAAGCCGACACCATCAATCAACCATATCATCCACAATCAAATCCACCCACTTCCATCAACCAAAAATCATCAATTCACCACAACTCTCATTTTGATCAGCATCTGACTGGCATAGCATATATCTTTTTAAATGGGAATTAGGTCTTACACCAACAATGATTAATATAACCAGACCTTTCTCAATTCTTTCAGAATATTATGAATTGTTATTAATGAACTTAAAATTTGATTTCGCGATTCTTTTAATTTATTTCTGACCATTATTAATCGGTTTATTTTTTTATTTTTTTAATAACCGTGCATGGTCTTCATTATTATCATCGCAAACTGGTGGAAACTTAATCGTTATATCATTATTTCTTAAAAGGTTTCACAGTCGAGGCACCATTTCTTCATCTCCACTTATGGTTCCGCATCGGACTTTCATCACAGGTCTAGTTATGAGTATCCAATTTACCATAACTTATTTACTCAATTTAGAGGACCTCACAGTTCCTTGAAGAACATGTTCAGAATTTGATTGCAATTAAGATTCCTCTATCTTGAATCTTCACGACAAATATCTTCCCGCGACGAGGGATGCTTCACGTATTAATTTCCGGTCTAAGTCATTGTTAAGAATTCCTTTGTTTTTCGATTGTCATCCCAACACTCATTTGCTTTGTGTGACGCACACATCTTTCCTTCTTTATTTTATAATTATTTCATTTACTACGGTTCGCTAACCATTCATTTCACGTCGAATTCCTCTGATTTGAAGTACATCCCATTAACGTCATCTACCATACTGATGAGATTCTCGTGAAACGAACAACTGCCTGATTTGATGTCTTTGCCATGACCGTGTTGTCGGTGTATCCATTCTTCCTTGCTCGCAAATGTCCCCCATTTATCGGCTTGCAATCATATCCCCCTTCGACACGTAATTCTACCTATCACAAAGGATTATTCAATTTCTTTTGTAATCATCAAAGAATAAACACTACGCAAGAGGGAAGTTTGTAAATATGATTTTGATTGAAAAGAACTGGATAAGGAATAACAATGCAACAAACAGTTGGAAGAATCTATAAATCAGTAAATTGAAGGAAGAAGAATGAGTGAAGATTTAGATGTGAATGAGACAACCATATTCGTACTTAAGATGGCCAGTCTTTCATACTATATGGCATACAACATATGATTAGGTGGCATCCCACCCGACTCTTTGTCATTTCGACAAACCGTCATACCACAACACTGTTTATCTCAATCAGGAATTAAAAATTTAAGGAAAGAAACAATTCAGAAGGAATACAAGAAATTTTCTTTCATTTTCATCTCCTATGATTTATCAACAGAAGAGCTCATACGTACTCAAGACTCAATAAGAACATATGCTATCGTATTAGAGGAAAGAATGTTAGTGTTGATCACCTTCCACGCTTCACTTACGTATGCCTTCAGGAACCATTCGAAGGAGGTTCACGATTCAAGTCACACATTACTACGAAATGTTATCTGGAAATGCCTTCACATCCAATGCTTCATTAATTTGATCTTCATCGTGTCCTTCCGAAATTTATAATCACTGCTTCAGATCTCATCTATGACGCGTAAAATACCCATCGATTACGCAACGCCTCAATTTCATCAATAGGGATACTATATATTTTTTTCCAATCATCTGGAAGGTTCTTCCATTTCCTTCAATCATCCGCTGTCCGTTCAAATTACGAATCTCGTTAAATTTTAACAATTTCATGAATTGGGTAAATAATGTTTTAACATGTTGATTCAATTATTGATATTATTAAATAAAGTTTACTTTCATCTTTCACGTAAAACTTTAAACTTCCTTCTTACTAGTGGGTCTACTTGGTCCTTTGGACTAACAACACTGAGTCTAATTCAATTCTTCTTTTTAGGTCATTTTCTTTTTGTAATAACAAGAACTTAAGTAGTAATTCGACAACCAAATTGTGAAACTCATTTTATGCAAAAGATCTTCTGAAAGTTTATTAAGGAAATCTTTTTCGAAAATCTCATTTTAATATTTTGAAAATCAAATGTTTGGTCGTCATTAATATATAAGTCACTTGCTATTCTTATGATCCATTAATGAGATATCTAATTAAAGGAATGCCCATGTACGGGTCTCTCCACTTTGGTACGCCTTCTATTTTTCCTTGGATTCCGCTCGCACTTACTAGTCGACGAAAATTCATTTACCGTCGTATATAATTTTATTCGCAATTCTACCGCAACGCTGACATTTAGTGTTGTCTCTGACATTCTTGTCGTGGTCCTTGATGTTATACTTGCAACCACGCAGGTGATTCGATGTTCCGTCTATAGATAAGGTCGCACCTTCTTGCTAGTCTTACCTACACCTAGTAAGGTATACATCACTCTTTGCGCAGCGCCCGGTATGGGATAAGAATCCTTTCACAACGATGGTGGCTTTGCAGCTTACAACTTTGGCTCTTCCCTAGCTTCCATCAACTTGTTGCCTCCATCGTGGAGCTCGTTCTACTAACTAATTTTAAGTTAAATCGTACCAATACTCACCTAGCTTCCCTTACACAACTGCTCACAAAATCAATTGCATTTTCCTCAAAACCATATGAAAAGTAGGGTAACATACCCAGTCTCAGTCGATATGTCGATTCCTCATTATTGTAGAATCTGAGAACTCAATATACCTCTAGCGTTGCGATATTCACCTTACATTTCCCTCAACAATCCTGGCTTACCAATTTCATATCGGACCTACTAACCCTTATTCACACTCAACTCAACTTAACATGAGTATGTCTAGGGTCTTTCCTTTCCTGTACGACCTACTACTCCTATCTTACTCTCACCTATTCTTATTTCAGTGACCAATAACCTGTAGCTCTGATACCAACTTGTAACAACCCAAATCCGGGGTCAAGATTTGGTGTCACGAAACAATCTTTACATAAAATAAAATAATAAAAAATAACCCATTGAATCCGGATCGTTTACAGGTTATAGTATGAAACAAGAATCTTGTGGCGCCCTCCAAACCCGGGTTAGAAGTTTGGGGTCCACAACACATACACAATATATGAACCTGTATATAAGATACCAATTGCAATGACCCTGCTTTACACAACCACGGATCGCAACAGGTTAAAGTATAAAAACAAGCCACAACCTTAACTTTTATTACAACGTACAAAATCCCAACTAATTTAACTTAAAACTGATAATAAAATTATTCTTACAATATTACTATCTATCTACCGAATGAAGCTCCTGCTAGCTCGATCCAACCCACACTGGAACCTTAGCCCGCACTTTGGACTGAGGAACTTCACTATTATCCATATCCTTTTCAACTGTAAAATATATAAAAATATTCGCAAGAGTGAGCTAACTAGCTCAGCAAGTCATGATAACGATAACTGAGGTTAAACAATGATCAAATGAGATGATTCAGAGGAATCAAGTTTCTTTTTAACTGTTCATTAGAATTGGATATTTATTTCAAGTTTTAAAAACCAAGGTTAGGCTGCTGATCAGTCACACACTAACCCCGAGCGAAGCACACAGATCTGCTCTACGAACTGGATGCAAGGCACACATTGGCCTAATTTGACCACGAATCTGGTCTGACCATGAATCTGGTCCATATAAAGAAAACTATCCAATTCTAAAACAATTTAGTGTAATAAACAAAGTAATTCAATAAGCAAGATCATAATCAACAACGATAAAGCATTGGTATAAAAGCGTAATGCGATTCATGAGTATCACAGGGGTATATCAGGGTATGTATAAGAAACGGTTTTCAGCCTATAAGAGGATCATGTATTAGACAAATAATGATTTTTCAAGGTATAGTTCTTTGATGTTATAAAGAATGGCTGGAGTATAAAAGTTTCTGTGTTTTCAAACAATTTTTGTTCTAGTGTTTGGTGTTTGGTAGTTATACATTTGGGGAGTAGTATCATATTTGTGTGATCTAGTGTCTGGTAAATCAACAAGAAATGGTTCACAAAGAATAAGGCTTACGGCTCAAAAATCAAATGAGGTGGCTCAGTTTTAAGGCTGAAGGATTTAAAGTATTTGCAATATAAAACAGAGCTATTTTGAATACTTAACAATATTTCATGAGAGAATTTAGAAACATTTGCATTATATCTTGAAAAAGGTTTAGAAGTACTTTCCTTACAGGGCTTTACAACTAATACTGATCAACTCTGAGTCGACTCTATCGCTCAAGCTTTAACGTCCAACCATTTGGTCACATTGGATTCGACTCCGACACTCAGGTTTTTCTGTTGAAACTCTACTGAGCTTGTCGACTGACCACTAGGTTATCTTTAGTCCATCGTCCACTTTCGGTTTCCCGACTAGAACCTACAGGTATAACGACTCGTATATTTTTATATTGTTTAAATGTGTAATTATTAAATAATTACATAAATAAAATATGTGTATGGGTTCAGTCAGCTGGATATTATTTTTGTTAATATTTTAATTAATTATGTGTGATTGTGGTGTTCGTGTATTAATTGTGTAATTCGTCGTGAAGCTGTGTTGTGTTACTTTTGTATTTAAAGGTGATTTTATTCAGGATTTATTTCCATAAATACTTGGGTTATCTCTAAAATCATTTTTATGGCTTCATAATTTTATGTATAATTTTTAGGAATTTTTAAAATTGAGAAATCAATACTTTATTGATTATTTACCCTTAAATGATTTTCTGATTGTATTTAACTGTAAAATCTTAATTATAGAATTCTTCAAAAAAATATGAAACTCGTATTTATTTAAGTTTGGAATATTCCGAGAATTTTAAAATTATTTCGGAAATTTTTGGGATAAATTTTACCCGCGCATTGATTCGCTAATTGTTAAAAAGCGGGTATAAAGTGTGTTCTAGAAATTGTTTTAAAATTTCGAAAGTTACATTTTTATTTACTTCGGGATATTTATAACATTTTAGAACCATTTTCGTAATCTTTGGAATCTGTTTTAAGTACAACTTGATTCGTTAAATTCCAAATTTTGAGCCAAAAACCGGACTTTAGGAAAGGGGAAAAGGGTTTGTGAAGTGGTTCAACCCATTTTATTTTCTTCTCAGCCCATGTCTCTCTCTCTGTAATCGATCCCTTCTCTCTCTTTTCACAATCTCTCCTCTCGATTCTCTGGATTTCTCTCTTCTTTTCCTCCTATTGTTCCTCGGCCTTTCTTTTCCCCCCACTTTCCGGTAAGCCGCCGCTGTCTGTTTCTTTTTCCGGCGAAATCACCGCCTTTTTTCCCCTGTTCAGTCTCCGATTTCTTCATGTTTGTATATATACTCGCTGAATGTATACGTTTCCGTGTGTGTGCAAAATCGTGTGTGTGTAACATGTTGTGTGGGTGTGTTGTGTGATATTTTCCGGCCAGCACTGGCCGTATTCTGCTTCGTTCCTGTTGTGGTGGCGCGTGCCTGGCACGCGAGTGTGTTTCCCTGTACTGCCTTGATTCGAACAGTTCTGATTAAAATTTTATTATTTTAATTTTCTTTGCAGGAAAGATTATTTGATTGATTTTGTGAAATAAATAATTTATGTGCGAGGATTATATATTAATCGATGGAATTTACGTAGGATGCCCGGTAAATATCGGGAACCCGTAAATTTTATCGTCGTCGGCAATGAGCATCGACGAGCCGATGGTGGACTATGATGATTCGATCTGAGTCCTACAATTTAAAATACAAAATATGATTTAAAAATACAAAATACGATTTAAAACATAAAAATACGACTAATAATTAATAATTGTATTTAAGTGGTATTTGTGAATTTGTGAATTATCGTTGTGGACTGAAGTCGGTGGTTGGAAGTTGGATTGGATTTTGGGACTGTGATTGATTGTGTTGTGATTGATTTAATGTCGGGACGTTCGACGGGTTAGCCGATAATTAAAGGAGGTGCTGCCCCATTTTCGTAAATTAAATTACGGAAATACGAGGCCGTACCCAATGACTATCGGAACGTCGATCGGTCATATGTGTAACTACTTTGTACAAAACCTGATTATGTGTTGTGATGGAATACTTTGCGAAACCCATAACCCTAATTTCGTAAATGACAAATATACCTATTTTCTGGAAACGAACACCGAACCGATTTTCGAGAACTTGAACCCTAATTAATACGTGTATTATTATATGAAGTATGTTACTAGTCGGGTTTTGTAAACATTCGGGTAGATTGTTAGCGAGGATATGTCAAGCACAATCGAAGGTCTAAGTTAGGGTGTTTCGATTTTGTAGGTGCTAGTCGGAAAGCCCAAAAGTTGGCGTTGGATAGCCTAGTGGACAGTCGACGAGCTCAGTAAGGTTCCAATCGAAGGACCTAAGTGTTGAAGTCGAATCCAGGGTAATCTAGTGGTTAGACGTTAAAGCCTGAGCGTCCTTGTCGGCTCAAGGTCAATCGATAATATTTGTAAAGCTTTCCAAGGCAAGTACCCCTGACTATATCTTTATGGTTCAGCATATATGAATATAATGTTGTTTTATTCTCATAGTGGAACAGAACGATTTAAGTTACGTATCCCCTGGGTTTCAAATTGTTTCGTTGACTTGGTTTTGGGGGAAAAGTAACTTCTAAAAATGCCTATCTCTAAAATTTTGAATAAAATGAAAATGTTTTGGAAAATGTGTTGTGTTATAATTGTTTTGATAAGAGATAGGTAAGTGATTTAGAAAACTGGATAAAAGTGATCAGATAATTGGATGAGTGTGCGCAGAAGGCCCGTAACGGCCTGGAAGTTAGCGTAAGAGGCGAAGTGGTTGCGCACCCTGTTATAACCACCAGCCCAGCGTGACAGAGACCTAGCTAGTCTCTGAGTTCCGGAACAAGTTTCATAGGATAGCCTGATCAGATGTCTCACCAGGGATCATCCAATACTTTTATATCTGATAAGTTTTATAGGTCCTGTGATGGGACAAGTTTTATAGATCCTGTGATGGGATAAGTTTTAGAGGTCCTGTGATGGGACAAGTTTTATAGATCCTGTGATGGGATAAGTTTTATGGTTCCCGTAACGGAACAAATGATTTTGGGTCCCCGTAACGGGACAAATGGTTTTATGGGTCCTGCGATGGGACGGAAGATTTGAAAATGAAAGAAACATGCTAATATTGAAATTGATATTTATGCACAGCACACAACTAATGATTTGGTTTACAGAGCATGCTAGTTTTGATATCCAGTTTATACATGTTTTACTTGTTTTCTAGCAAGTTATGATTTCTGTTCCTATAATTGTTTATCATAAACTGTCTTTGATTATTATTCATATAGTGGTACTGCTGAGCAATTGATTGCTCACCCTTGCAAAATGTTTTATATATATATATTGCAGATACCTAGGAGATTCTTCAGTGGTAGTCGGGGCAGAGTTCCAGTTCCTTCCGTGTCAGGCTCCTCTGAGGTAGTTGTGTTGGACCCAAGCGGGTCTGTTGAGTTGCTGAATAAAGATAGTATTGTTTGGATTGTCTTTAGTAAGTGGGTTTTTTTTTATGGTGGTTGTAACCTAAGTCATACTTAAACCTGGAAAAGGTCTTGGTAAAGGGGGTCGAGATTATGTATAATTAATAATTTGGGTTATATTGTTTATTAGTATTGTTGTGGTGACGTCAACTCCTGACCCCGGGGTTGAGGCTGTCACAACAGGGTTGAAATACTCTATGTTAGACACCCAATTATGCTTGACATATCCTCGCTAACCACCTTCACATACGATAGCATATTCCGACTCGTAATCATTCATATTATAATAACACAAACAACAATTAGGGTTCACATTCTCGAAATCGGTCTAATGTTCATTTTTAGATAATATGTATACTCGTCATTTTACGAAATTAGGGTTACTGAGTTTTGGATAGAACATTTACCACTACATATAATCACGTCCGTATAAAGTATAGGCATATATATATATATATATTCATTCGACATCCTGATAATTATCGAATATGCTCCCGCATTTCCATAGCTGATTTCCCGGAAATCGGGCAGCGTCTCCTTTGTTTATCGGACTACCCGTCGAAACATCAATCGACGTCAAATCCCAGACACAACAATCGCAACAATTATCCAATCATATTTCAATTCCAAAAATCTCAACCACTGATTTAAACCAGCTTATTATTATTTGCATTTTTACATTCATTTCTTTTAAAATGTTAGGACTCAGAATCGCGTCATCACAGTCCACCATCGGCTCGCCGAGGCTCATCGCCGACGACGATAAAGTTTACGGGTACCCGATGAATTCTGGGTTTCCAACTTAAATTCTACCGATTAAATTAATAATAATTCCCATATTATTTTATTATTTATTTCACAAAAGCCATCAATTCGGTCCTGTAGATCATAAAAATTCAACTTAGCATAATAATGAACCAAGAATTCAACATATTCTTTCCAACAGCAAGATTACAGAGACACAACTGCACACGCCCACACCGACGCGCGGCACTCATAGCTGCTTGCACACACATACAGTCACATTCACACATGCATACACACATAAAACTCACCTACAGTTAAGCACATATAGATACACAGGATATACATACATACAAAACGGAATGACAGGAACAACAACGGCCGGAACAAAATGGCGATGTCGTCCGGGAAGCCAGAATTCGGAGATATGAATCACCACGAACAGGGAAGGGAAAGGAGAAAAAAAAACGATTGAAAGGAAGAAAGCAGAGGTTAACAGGGAGATTAAGTGAATAATCGAGGGGGAAGAGACTGAGACGAGGATGATTGATATTACTGCCATGGAAGAGATAGGGGAGGAAGTAAAATAAAATGAATAAGTAAAGTAAAAAAATGAGATGTAGAAATTTGCCACGTATCTGCCTGATTCTTTAGAGTAAAACATGTGTCTCGTTTCCTGAGTGGAAGTCTAATTATGGTTCGGTTTTATTCATTTAATAGTATAACTTGCAAATAAATATTAATCAGAATGACCCCAAAATACTACTAAAATTTCCTAAAAGAAATCTCGAAACTAATAGGATAAAATTCCAAAATTTTAAAGCATTTTCGAAATGCAACTCGTACCCGCATTTCACAATTAACAAACTGAGCTGCACTTAATACAAATTTAGAAAATTATGAAAATAGATTTAGAATGTTAGAAATATCCCAAAGTTTATAAAAACATAAATTTCGTAATTTTAAAATAATTTCTGAAATGCAATTTATACCCGCTTTTAACAAATAAACGAATCAACGCGCGGGTAAAATAAATCCCAAAAATTTCCAAAATAATTTTAAAATTCTCGAAATATTCCAAACTTAAATAAATATGAGTTTCATAATTTTTGAAGAATTATGGAATTAAATACCAATTTTACAAATAAATGTAATCAGAAAATTATACAGGCCTAAATAATTGATGAAATATTGATTTCTAAATTTTGTAAAATCCTAAAAATAATTATTATAATTATAAAATTATAAAAACAATTTTAGAGACACTTCAAATATTTATACAAATAAATTTGCATTAAATCCACATTAAAAGTGAAACAATTCAATATAATTCCTTAATTAATCACGCGAACAACCCGGTACATAATAAATCACACCTAGATAATAATCAAACAACACATAGTGGTCAAAACCAATACACATATTTTAGTTAATAATTTCCATAATAATCATATACTTAAATAATTCAAAAATACACGGGTCGCTATATCCTTCCCCCTTAAAAAGATTCTGTCCTCAGAATCTGGTCTAATTACACAAGTGAGGATATTTGTCAAGCATATCTGACTCTAGTTTCCAAGTAGACTCTTCTACTCAAGAATTTCGAACGTACTTACTATAGATATACACTCATTTCCAATGACTCGCCTTTGATGATCAAGAGTTTGAATTGATCCCTATATGCAAAACAAACTTGGACAAGAGCCCCATTGGCTCCTGATCAATCACTTAATTCAAATCAGATACTTATCATTTTTAATTTTAACAGGCCAAACACACTATATGTACACACTGTTGTGACGGTAACATCAACTCATGAACAACTTTATCTATATGTATCAATACCTCAAATGGTTCACTAATTTTAGGACTTAACCTGTCTCTTCTACTTAGACTTATCTGGTCTCTTTCAGGATGAAACTTGTACTAACACTACTGGTCCTATTTCTATACTCATATGTTCTCTCAATACAATTTCGCTTTCTTTTTTTGTCTATTCCGAGCTGCTTTAATCAATATCGCTACGCTTTTGGTGTGCTGAATTAACTTAGAATTTGACAACTTTCTTTCTTCCACTTTATCTCAATAAAAATGGGAACTACACTTGCGTTCACATGAAGCTTGATAAAATGGCATTCCAAAGCTGACATTGATGATAAATGATTATTCTAGTGTTTCCTTAAAACTTAACCTCTCAACATATCTTACATTTCCTGAATCACTTCCGTACTTTGACTCTCCATTTAGGGATGATAGGCGGTGCTCGTTTTCAACTTGGTTTCTAAACTTTTAAACATCTCTTACCCTTTTCCATTAGTTAAGGCTGAAAAGTAATCTCATATATTCATATATTATCATCTTTAAGTATTTGAACTTCAGATTCCACTCCTTTCAATTCGTTTATTAACTCATTGGTGGTCTTAATTACATCAAATCCTTTCTGTCGGCGTAAGGCATTTGTTACCATACTGCTTTGTTTAGGTAGTTGCTAACGGATTAATTAGAATTTTGTATTAACCTTTGTCAAAATTTCATACTTGAAGACTCAACGTATAGTTGCTTTTCTTCTAATCTTTGGAGAAATTCATTGGGCATTCCACACAGACTTTCTTATTCCTTGAATAGCTGAGGATGTTATTAATAAATATAATTTACTTATCCAAGTACTCCTTATACACCACGTTCCTTAATTCCTTATAGCCACCTGATACACTTGTTATTTCACATAATATCACCAGAGCTTGCAATGCTCTTAACTCACTTTAATCATAATTTCTGATATGTTCTCAGGTCGGATCTTAAGTTAATCTTCGAGATATAACACACTTCTTGGATTAGGTCTCATAGGTAATCAATCTTTATAGGGGTTACTTATTCTTATTCGTTGTTTTATTGAACTCCCGCTAACCAGTACATAATCTCATAATTTCATTCCTTTTCTCTAACAACATCACGGATACATTTTACGATTCGCTTCTTGTAAAACCACTCCTTGGCCTGCCTTGTTCACTAGGCCTCCAATACTTCGCCTTAATTCTTTGACATGTCCAACACTTCCCAATCTATTTTGAAATTCCCTTCTTATACCTGGTTGTCACTATATTTCTTGAAATTTCTAATTATCTTGGCATTTCTTCAATAGATTAAATACTTTATATTGTGAATTCCCTATGGGATCTCATTTCTTAATTCTTCTGCTTGTAGCATCTAAGTGCTGGAAGAAAACCGGGGAATATCATGATCGTTCTCCTGGGCGCATAAATTTCCTCTTACTAACTGCTAACATCGTGATCCATTATCCTCCCTTGGCATCTCCTTATCTTCTCTTAACAACTCTGACTAAAAGGTCATACTACCCATCCTTGTTTCCTTGGGATTATATATCTGATTTCTAACTCCAATTTCTGAAATTCTATGGGTAATTCTTTTCGGTGCAGTCTTTATGTTTATTTTATCCTTTTTGCTTATTGCTTGCTACTACATTTGCTTTTCCTCGTGGATACATACTTTAAACTCTTATGGTTCATATAGATCTTACACCTTTCTTCATACATATCATGTTTCCCAATCTTTCGAAATAAATATTATTACTGCTAACTCCCAAATTATGAGTAGGATACTTCTGCTCATGAGGTTTTGATTGTCTGGATGCATATACAATAATGTTATTATGCTGCATCAACACACATCCTATTCCCTCAGGAGAAGTATCACTATGACTACCAAATTTCCTTGATACTTTCAAAGTGATAGGTGATGTAACCATTCTTTACTTTAATTTTGCAAAAGTTCCTTCACCCTTCTTCATTTTATATACCTGCTTGCTTTTCCTGGTTAGCTTCATCAAAGGTATCGTGACTTTCAAGAAATCTTGCATAATTTTTCGATAATAACCAGTCCATGGTAACACTTCTTACTTTTGTTGGTGCTTTTGGCCTTTCTTTATTCATAGTAACTTTAATTTCTACTGGATCTCCTTTGGTCTCCTCCTCACTAATTACTTATGCTTTCTACCATCAAAACTTTCACCTTGTAAACTTTACATACAATTTCTTTCTTCTCCGACTCCCCAGTTGTCATTAAATGCTTCGCATGGTCCTCTATTGACTTTAAGTAACACAATTACAACTCATCCAGATATTCCTTAAAGATTCTGTCCATCGAGTTCAAATATTACTGGTATATTGGTTAATCCAAATGACAGTACGAGAATGGTACTTAGTTCTGAAAATTATCTTTAATATATCCATAGGTTTAATCTTCAATTGGTGAAATACCAAGTCTTAAATCAGTCTTATAAAAGTACTTTGCTTCTTTCGTTTGATCAAACAAATCATTGGGTCGAGGTAACAGATACTTTCTCTTGATAGTAAACTTGTTGAGCTTTCGCTAGTCGACGCATAATCTCATACTTCCATCTTTCTTATTAATAATTAATACCGGGCACCTTATGGGATACACTGGGTCTAAACGCTTCTTCTTCTAACATCTCTTGCATCTGCTTTGCTAACTTCCTCATTTTAACTGGTGCCATTTTGTGTAAGGCCTTAGTCACTGGCTTTGTCTCAGGTGCTAAGTCAATTGAGAGCTTTATTTCTCTATCTGGAGGATATGTTGATAACTCATCTGGAAACATATCTTGAAACTCCTTAATTGCTATAAAATCTTCAAATTTTGTTTGCATCTGACTTTTATGTATCCCATAATCACCATAATGCCCATATCTTGATCACCGTAATCATCATTAACAAATTCTTTACCTTCTTTTATCTTCTGAACCTCATCACCTTCTCATTTGACGTCCTCAGAATTATCTTTTCATCACGACGGTCTGTTTGGACATCACGCTTTAATAGTTAATCCATTCCTTAGAATAATGTCAAATCCTCTTATTTTCCATGATATCAATTCCTCACAACTTATTGCCAGAAATCTCAATTTCACTATTGGTACTCACTTATTTAACAACTACACGTTCTTGACTTGCTAGTCCTTTAATCACAATCTTATCAATTCAGTGGGGTAATTCATCTTATCAACAAAACCTTGGGAGCTAAACAATCAAGTTGCTCTCACATCTTTCAATACTTTAACGCATAAAGTATCCATGATAATCATTCACATCACCACATTCGTATTCTGAATAACATATTTCGCAAGAAAATCACAATTTCTCGTTCTCGGAGACGTATTTCTCATTGGAGTAGATTCCCTTGACTCTTAGTGCATCCCTGACTGGGGCTAGTAATTTGCAGTTCTCGTCATATGCCCTTGTTTGCTTTCCATGCGTGAGAGGTATATGGAACTTTTCCCGCTTGGTCCATAATACGTTGATTTCTGTTGGAAAAACTCTTACAAAGAACGATAGTACAACGAAACAACTAGAAGGATTCACAATTCAACAAAATTAGAGTTGAAAAGAAAGAAGAAACAAGGATTTGAATATGAATGAGACAACCACATTGGTATTTAAGATGGCTAGTCTTTCATACCATATGGCATACAACACATGATTAGGTGGCGTCCCACCCGACTCTTCGTCTTTTAGACAAAGTGTCTCACCATAACACTGTTTGTCCCAATCAGAAAGCAAAACTTGAGGGAAACAATTAAATTTAAAAGGAATGTAATATCCTCCTTTTCGATATAATAGCAAAGAGTTTATTTAAGAAAAGAGGTTCATAGTTATTTAGGAATCAAAAAGGAATATATGCTGTAATATTGAAGACGAGAACAATATCACTGGTCACCATCCACATTTCACTTGTATTCATCTTTCGAGCTTGTTCATTCATAATGGCGTTCTTATATGATAATTTCGGGCTTCCTCTTTTAATTTAGAATAACCACGAACCATTCAACATAAAGATTCTTTTGTTAATAATATTCTTCTTTTAGAGAGGTCCGGAAATCTTTCCAATCTTCTTCGATCATGCTCCGGCTTCTGTTAAATCAATGAATTCTTCGAACTCTGATAGTCCTAGTAATTCAATGTATAGTTACTCCGTACGCTGATTCTATTGTAAATTTTATCAAACAATATGTGCATCTTATTGTTAGGAATAATCAACTCCTTCATAATCGCGGGTTACTTTATTCTCTGAATTAACAATACTAAGTCTGAAGCAAATACCCTTCCAGGTAATCCGGGTCTTTTAACAAGCAAGAAATTCAAGTAGTAACTTGACAACCAATGTTTGAAACTTATTTTATTAAAAAGGCTTTTAGAAATTCTGTAAGGAAAAATCCTTTTTTAAAACTTGTTAAAAGTTTTGAAAATCATAAATCTGGTTGTCCTTACTATATGAGTTGGTTGTTGCCCTTCCGATCTATAACAAGGTACCAAATTAGAGGAATGATCACATAAAGGTCCATTTACTTCAATCTACCTTCTTTCCTTTATTGGGTCCATTTGCCTTCCTTAATTGACGATCACTTTAATTGTCGTAGCATGTTATCATGTTCGTAGCTTCATATCAAAACCTTCATACTGGTAATGCTCCCGTCGATAACTTTTGTAGTCGTTCAGTAGAACAGGTTATCCAACAGCCAACAAGTCTATTTCATAGAACAAAATTTGTTTATAACACGTCACATCACTACTTTACATATCACATTTATCATAGCACCATCATCTAATTTTATGAAAATTCTAGATTTACACTTTTCTTTCTAATTTTTTTCAAAATTCATCTAATCCATCCCACAAGCTAATCACGGGTGGTCTATTCACTCGTGGCTCCATTTAATTCTGGTAGAAACTATCCTCCAAAACACGTGAATCTTCTTTCGAAACCCCTTCTCGCCTTTGTTAATATCTCGTGCACTTACCATTTGATGTAGCTATCGAATCCATTCTCGTGAATACTGTTGCTCCATAAGATAGGTTTTAAACTGAGGGCATAGAACATGGTAAAGAGTAAACTGAAGAGATACCTTCATAGTTAAATGTACAGAAGAACAAGATTAAGCAAATGGAGGTTCTTGAATAGGTAGTCTCGTATCAAGAAGTGATAGAATAGTGTGGAATAACATAGAGAGGCGCAACTGTCATAACAAAAGGAATACCATTAATACCGATATAGGAACAAAGTGCAAATCAAATTTAGAAGAAGATAACGATCCTCAAACGGAAGGCTCCAAACGATCAAATGACGTAGGGAAATCAGGATCTGCCATTGTCGTTGTCTGGAAATCACGTCGCACCTAAATCGCAATATGAACCACGCCGGAGACCCACTATACAATTGCACTCAACCTCACAACGTCTTATCTTTCTATTTCCTATTCCTAATCCTAATCCTCTACCCAATCTTGACAATCTAGGCTTGTTTTAGTGACTTATAACATGTAGCTCTGATACCAACCTGTGGCGCCCTCCAAACCCGGGTCAGAAGTTTGGTGTCCACAACACATACACAATATATGAACATGTATATAAGATACCATTTGCAATGACCCTGCTTTACACAACCATGGATCGCAACAGGTTAAAGTATGAAAATAAGCCACAACCTTAACTTTTATTACAACGTACCAAATCCCAACTAATTTAACTTACAACTGATAATAAAATTATTCTTATAATCTTACTATCTCTCTACCGAATCAAGCTCCTGCTAGCTCGATCCAACCCACACTGGAACCTTAGCCCACACTTTGGACTGAGGAACTTCACTATCATCCATATCATTTTCAACTGTAAAATATATAAAAAGATATGCAAGAGTGAGCTAACTAGCTCAGCAAGTCATGATAACGATAACTGAGGTTAAACAATGATCAAATGAGATGATTCAGAGGAATCAAGTTTCTTTTTAACTATTCATTAGAATTGGATATTTATTTTAAGTTTTAAAAACCAAGGTTAGGCTGCTGATCAGTCACGCACTAACCCCGAGCGAAGCACACAGCTCTGCTCTACGAACCGGATCCAAGGCACACATTGGCCTAATTCGACCACGAATCTGGTCTGACCACGAATCTGGTCCATATAAACAAAACTATCCAATTCTAAAACAATTTAGTGTAATAAACAAAGTAATTCAATAAGCAAGATCATAATCAACAACGATAAAGCATTGGTATAAAAGCGTAATGCGATTCATGAGTATCACAGGGGTATATCAGGGTATGTATAAGAAACGGTTTTCAGCCTGTAAGAGGATCAGGTATTAGACATAATAATTTTTCAAGGTATAGTTCTTTGATGTTATAAAGAATGGCTGGAGTATAAAAGTTTCTGTGTTTTCAAACAATTTTTTTTCCAGTGTTTGGTGTTTGGTAGTTATACATTTGGGGAGTAGTATCATATTTGCGTGATTTAGTGTCTGGTAAATCAACAAGAAATGGTTCACGAAGAATAAGGCTTACGGCTCAAAAATCAAATGAGGTGGCTCAGCTTTAAGGCTGAAGGATTCAAAGTATTTGCAATATAAAACAGAGCTATTTTGAATACTTAACAATATTTCATGAGAGAATTTAGAAACATTTGCATTATATCTTGAAAAAGGTTTAGAAGTACTTGCCTTACAGGGCTTTACAACTAATACTGATCAACTCTGAGCCGACTCCGTCGCTCAGACTTTAACGTCCAACCATTAGGTCACATTGGATTCGACTCCGACACTCAGGTTTTTCTGTTGAAATTCTACTGAGCTTGTCGACTGACCACTAGGTTATCTTTAGTCCATCGTCCACTTTCGGTTTCCCGACTAGAACCTATAGGGTTGAAATACTCTATGTTAGACACCCAGTTATGCTTGACATATCCTCGCTAACCACCTACACATATGATAGCATATTCCGACTCGTAATCATTCATATTATAATAACACAAACAACAATTAGGGTTCACGTTCTCGAAATCGGTCTAATGTTCGTTTTTAGATAATATGTATACTCATCATTTTACAAAATTAGGGTTACTGAGTTTTGGACAGAACATTTACCACAACATATAATCAAGTTTGTATAATGTATAGGCATATATATATATTTATATTCATTTGACATCCTGATAATTATCGGATACGCTCCCACATTTCCATAGTTGATTTCCCAGAAATCGGGCAGCGTCTCCTTTGTTTATCGGACTACACGTCGAAACATCAATCGACGTCAAATCCCAGACACAACAATCGCAACAATTATCCAATCATATTTCAATTCCACAAATCCCAACCACTGCTTTAAACCAGCTAATTATTACTCGCGTTTTTACATTCATTTCTTTTAAAATGTTAGGACTCAGAATCGCGTCATCACAGTCCACTGTCGGCTCGCCGACGGCGATAAAGTTTACGGGTACCCGATGAATTCCGGGTTTCCAACGTAAATTCTACCGATTAAATTAATAATAATTCCCATATTATTTTATTATTTATTTCACAAAAGCCATCAATTTGATCCTCCAGGTCATAAAAATTCAACTCAGCATAATAATGAATCGAGAATTCAACATATTATTTCCAACAACAAGATTACAGAGACAAAACTGCACACGCCCACGCCAACGCGCGGCACTCGTAGCTGCATGCACACACACACAGTCACATTCGTACATGTATACACACACAAAAACGCACCTACACTTAAGCACATATAGATACACAGGATATACATACATACAAAACGGAATGACCGGAACAACAACAGCCGGAACAAAACGGCGATGTCGGCCGGGAAGCTAGAATTCGGAGATATGAATCACCACGAACAGGGAAGGGAAAGGAGAAAAAAACGATTGAAAAGAAGAAATCAGAGGTTAACGGGGAGATTAATTGAATAATCGAGGGGGAAGAGACTGAGACGAGGATGATTGATATTACTGCCATAATTTTATTTTGATCCAACAAAAAAAATAAATAGAAAAGATACAAAATAAATATCAATCAAAGCAGATCAATCAAAGCAGATGGATATAAAAACTTATTAGAGACCAAAGTCATTTCATTCAACGTTTGATTCAAAGAACTGTGCTTAGCCCCCCCCCCCCCGCTCATGAAACGGCTCTGCTGCAATGGATGGCAGAGGGTTCGTAGTACCCGAAGCACTGGAGCGATCCAGTAGCCGGGAAGGGGCCTAGAAGTGCCTACTACTACACCACACTACACTTGGCTCTACACATTTACAGAGCTAACCCCTGTCCAGTGCCTGGCCTTTAATTAAAATTAAGAATTACGGGATTCATCATTCGGGGTGAGTAGACTACTCAAAAAATTAACATTTTTTTATTATTTTTGAATAAAGAATTCAAAAAATCTAAATATAAAGGAAGCCGTAATTCAGGAAAACCTCCTTGGTCTTCGCTGGGAACGGGAAGAGATAGGGGAGGAAGTAAAATAAAATGAATAAGTAAAGTAAAAAAAATGAGATCTAGAAATTTGTCACGTATCTGCCTAATTCTTTAGAGTAAAACACGTGTCTCGTTTCCTGAGTGGAAGTCTAATTATGGTTCGGTTTTATTCATTTAACAGTATAACTTGCAAATAAATAATAATCAGAATGACCCCAAAATACTACTAAAATTTCCTAAAAGAAATCCCGAAACTAATAGGATAAAATTCCAAAATTTTAAAGCATTTTCGAAATGCAACTCGTACCCGCATTTCACAATTAACAAACTGAGTTGCACTTAAAACAAATTCAGAAAATTACGAAAATAGTTTTAAAATGTTAGAAATATCCCGAAGTTTATAAAAACATAAATTTCGTAATTTTAAAATAATTTCTTAAACACAATTTATACCCGCTTTTAACAAATAAACGAATCAACGCGCGGGTAAAATAAATCCTGAAAATTTCCAAAATAATTTTAAAATTCTCAAAATATTCCAAACTTATATAAATATGAGTTTCATAATTTTTGAAGAATTATGGAATTAAATACCAATTTTACAAATAAATATAATCAGAAAATTACATAGGGTTTAATAATTGATGAATTATTGATTTCTAAATTTTGTAAAATCCTAAAAATAGATATTGTAATTATAAAATCATAAGAACAATTCTAGAGATACTTCAAATATTTATACAAATAAATTTGTATTAAATCTACATTAAAAGAAAAACAATTCAATACAATTCCTTAATTAATCACGCGAACTATCCGGTACATCATAAATCACACCTAGATAATAACCAAGCAACATATAGTGGTCAAAACCAATACACATATATTAGTTAATAATTTCCATAATAATCACATATTTAAATAATTCAAAAATAGACGGGTCGTTATAAATCTAACCTTCTACAACTTACAATAACTAGAATACTAGTGAAAATACCTTTATCCTAATGCTCCTGTCATATTCTTCTAACTTCTTCAACCTCTCGCAGCGGAGATTTCTCTAACTTCTGTTGTCTATCAAAGCTATTCACTTTTATCCTTATCTGTTTCTGGAAGAAATAAGAATTTACAAAGTAAGAGTGAGCCAAAAATGCCCAGCCAGTATATAATTTGAGTTTCAAGCATTAATACCAAAGGAAAAGCTTTCGGACAAAATCTAAAAACAAGTTTAAATAATTCTATTTATTTGAGTGAGTTGAGCGAATAAATGTTGGCTGTCCCCAACCTTTAACTATAAATCCAAAAATGACAAGCGATTCCCCGATTGATCTCCTGAATCAGGGTTTTGTCCGGTTTTAGAATCATAAAATCTTTCGAGAGAGAATGTCGTTAATGGCGATCAACAACAAATTAGACTGGACACTAGTTCACATTTGTGCCCTGCTGATCAGTCAGGATACAGTGTAGATCTATACCCAACCGTATAGATCCATTCAGGTACCTAGGCTCTATTGCCCAAGGGTTCGGTCCATTCCCGGCCTATAGGATCCAGCTCATCACTAGTCCTCACAATAACCACCCAGTCCGTAGAGTGTTTTGAAGTCAAATCATTTTGAATTCAAAACATCTCAATTCAGGGTTCGCAAATAACCCGAAAGAATGGGTATTTGCTCAAGAGAGCAATAGAATTACAGTAATAATAATGAAAGGAATATGCATAATCAAAGTAATTGCAGCGAAATGTAAAGCATTTAACTATTTTGAACTTAAAATAGGTACGAAGAAATAATTGCAGTATTTTAAAAGAAAGTTCAAGAATACTTGCCTCAATAAGTTTTAACCACTATTACTGGTTGACTTTGGTTCGATTTGAATGTTCGACTTTACCGTCAAACGACTATCCTATTTTAGATACGATCCCAACACTCAAGCCCTTCAATTAGAACTTCATTGTTCTTGACGTCTAATCACTAGATCATTCCTAGTCCGATGTCGATACTCGGGTTTTCCGTATAGGACCTACAAGGTTGAAATACCCTAATTCAGATAATCACTTAAACTCAACTTAATACCACTATCACTTCTACCCATGCGATTTCATATCCCAACTTATATTTATATGTATTATTAAAATACACATAATAATTAGGGTTTACATCTTAAAAACTCGGTTCGGTATTTATTTTCGGAAAATACGTATACTCGTCGTTTTGAAAAACAGGTAATCGATTATATATAAATTATTTTGTCTCAATCGCACTTAAGGTCATATAATATAATTATATATGATTATTCGACGTCTCCGATAATTATAGGTTATGTTTCCGTATTTTCAGAATTTATTTCCCAAAAATCGGGCAGCATTTCCTCTGTTTATCGGCCTACCCGTCGAATCAGTTCGACGTCAATCATAATCAACAATCACAATCATTCAATCCATAACCAAATTCACCAATCCCAATCACCGATACGAACTCAATTACTAATTATTATTATTCATATTTTATCTATAATTTATTATTTGTTTTTGTTTCATAATTAATATCACGAACTAATTTATTTAATTTATAAACGTATGACTCAGAATTAATCATCATTGTCTACCGTCGGCTCGCCGAGGCTCATCGCTGATGGCGGTAAAATTCGTGGGTTTCCGTCTATCACGGGCGTCCGACACGAATTCCACCGATTAATTCTTATAATCTTTCTGCACGAAACAATTTATTTTATTCCTGAATATCAGTCATGTATTTTTATTCCTGTAGAATTAATTAAACAAAGAAATTCAATTAAACATCCAAATATGGCAACAGGTACAGGGACAATACACGCACGCAGCAATCACACGCGCTGCCACACCTCCCGGAAATTTTCGAGAGGCGGCAACACCATGAGCCACAAAGAAACAAAGCCAACACAGAATATACACACATATATCGACCACTTAACAGAACTGACATAATCAAGACAAACTGGAGCAAGGCGGCAGCCGGAAAACACACCAACACATGCACCCAATTCACACACACGTACACGGTTCACACACACACACAGATACACGAACACACACACAACAGGTATATATACACACGCACACAGACGCGCCCCAGAGAGGCACACGCGCAGCCTTTGGCCGAAAAAGGTGAGACACGGCGAACGGGAAACAAAAGCGGCGGGCTTACCGTAAAATAGATAAGCAGGGAGCGGGGAAGGAGAAAAAGAATAAAAAAAATAACAGAGATTGAGAGGAGGAATTGAGAGATAATCTGAGAGAGAGACGATGAGGTTGAAGGAAAGGGGCAGCCGAATGGAAGGGGGGTTTAGGGATTTAGTTTATACCTTTTTTTTCTCTTTGTTTTCTTGATTTTATTTTCATTGTATCCCGTTTCGATTATCAGTCACGAATTTATAATTACACATCACGTGCGATTTATCGGAAATATGAATTAATTTAAAATAATACTATATATTTCTTAAAATCTTAAAATATTTAAAATTAATAAAGTAACATTTTTAAAACACTTTCAAATCACGCATCAGACCCGTATTTTACAGTTTAATGATTACACGCGAGATTAAATAAAAGCCAAAATATTTCTGAAATAATTTTAATATTCTCGAAATATTCCAAACTTAATAAAATAAAATTTTCATAATTTTTGAGGTATTCTGGAATTAAATAATGATTTTACAATTAAATGAAGTCAGAAAATCATTTAAAGATAATTTATCAATAAAATGTTGATTTCTAAATTTTATAAATTCCTAAAAATAATAAATAGAACTATAAAGCAACAAAAATAATTTTAGAAATAATTTTAGCATTTATAAGAATGAATATTCAATAAAATTAGTTTAAAAATATGAATTAAATTCATATAGCTTGATAATTAGTTATAAAATTAATCTCCGCATCCAACAAATCACAAACAGTCAATAATATAGCAAAACATAGTTGATAGAACTATCACATATTTTATTTATTTAATAACTCAATAATTACAATTACATATCGGATCTGAAAAAGGTTACTTAGTCGCTAAGTAACTAAAAAGACGATACAATTTTAATACCAGATTTGGATAATTTTCAAAACAGAGCTTCCTATAAAACACTTTATACGAAAATAAGGTAAATAATATTTTGCCTTTCGAGAATACGGATTCTTATTGATCTATAAAATGATTAGCGTATCGAAAATTTCACACTGGGACTCGTATAGGTCAAACCGTACCCCGGATCGAAAAAGTCAAAACATGAAAAGTGTTCAGACTTATCAGATTAGGTTAGGATAGAGCCTTCAGAAGAGTTTCGGGTTGTAAAAACGCAAAAACGGTTGAAGTGGGATGATTTTTGATTAAAAAGTAATTTTGTAATTATGTAAAAATAATCATTATTGACTTTATAAATTCTTATAAAATCATACAATAATCTAAAAATTACCGGAAAAATACCAAAATTATTTACCTTTAATTTTGGATAATTAAAAATTAAAATATCTAAATTTTATCAGAAATAACCATCCAAATATTAATATCAATTATCAAATAATTCACCAAAATTCACATAAAATCACATAATAATTATTTATGTATATAAAATAATTACATAATATTTCTCAGACGTTACAAGTATGTTAGTGGCAGATTACGAAAGCAAGTTTGAGGAGTTGTCTAGGTTTGTGCCATCCTATATGGACACTGATAGGAAGAAGGCTAAGAGGTTTCAGCAAGGACTCAAGCCATGGATCCGTGGGAAGGTGGCCATATTTGAATTGGACACGTATGCGGGAGTTGTGCAGAAAGCTATGATTACAGAGACAGAAAGTGAAATGTCTCATAAAGAGAAGGAAGGTAAGAAAAGGAAGTTTGAAGGGAGTGAAGGACAGTTTTAAGTAAGGAGGTTTCCAAATTTCAATCAGAGGAAAGGCAAGTTCCAGCCCGGAAGAAATTTCAACAGACAGAATGTCGGCAACGGAGGCCAGGGTAACCGTCCAGCCACTGGGAACGAGCCAACCCAGCAGAGGCCAGCTCTACTAGACTGCCAAGTCAGTGGAAAGAAACATGGTGGAGTTTGCAACAAGTTGAATGTGGTCTGCTATAGATGTAACCAGAGGGGGCACTATTCAAGGGAGTGTCGTAATCAGCTAGCCAGGGAGCCAGCCAACAAGGATCAGCCTCTAAGGAATAAGGCAGGAAAAGTTCCAGCAGTTGGGTATACCTATTTCTAGTGCGGAAAGCCAGGACACATAGCAAGGGATTGCAAGGCACCAGTTCTAGTCAATAATACACTGTGAATCATGGGAGCCCCTCTAGTAGTAAACGAACCTCCCAGAGCTAGAGTTTATGACATGTCTATGAAAGATGCTATCAAGGACACAAATAATGTGGCAGGTACGCTTGCTGTCAATTCTTTATGTGCTAAAGTGCTAGTAGATTCGGGAGCAACTCGAAAATTTATTTCCAAGATTTTTCTGATAAGTTAAATAGCCAATTGAATTGTTAAGTGAGATTATGACGGTAGAATTAGCAAATCAGGAGCGTGTATCAGTGAACTAAGTGTGTAAGAACTGTGAGATTGAGATTTCTGGCAATAAGTTTGAGGCTGACTTGATATCATTTAAGTTAGGAGAGTTTGGCGTTATTTTAGGAATGTACTGGCTATCTAAGCATGATGCTCAGATAGACTGTCGTAACAAGAAGGTAATTTTGAAGACGTCAAACGAGAAAGCGGTGACGTTTAAAGGTCAGAAGCAAACAAAGAAGTTCTTGACGATGATTTAAGCTAAGAAACTATTACGACAAGGATGCGAGCATCTCATTACCTACGTGATAGACAAAAGTCAGGAGCCAGGAAACCTGGAAGATATTCTTGTGGTAAATGAATTTCCAGACGTATTTCCAGATGAACTACCAGGACTTCCTCCAGATAGAGAAATTGAATTTGCAATCGACTTAGCACCTGGAACGAAACCAGTATCTAAGGCCCTGTACAGAATGGCGCCTGTTGAAATGAAGGAATTGGCAAAGCAATTGCAAGAACTATTTGAGAAAGGAGTGATTCGACCCGGTGTATCCCCATGCGGTGCACCGATATTATTTTTTAAGAAGAAAGACGGAAGCATGAGGATGTGCATCGACTATCAGAAACTCAATAAGCTTACGATTAAGAATAAGTATCCGTTACCTCGAATTGACGATTTGTTTGACCAGTTGAAAGGAGCTAAGTATTTCTCTAAGATTGATTTGAGATCTGGATATCACCAACTGAAGATTAAGCCTGAAGATATACCAAAGACAGTTTTTAGAACAACATATGGTCATTACGAATTCTTAGTGATGTCTTTTGGATTGACCAATGCCCAGCAACATTTATGGACATGATGAACATAATTTTCAAGGAATAGTTGGACAAGTTTTTAATTGTGTTTATCGATGATATTTTGATCTACTCCAAGTCAACGAAAGATCACGCGGAACATCTAAGGATAGCTTTGGAAATTCTGAGAAAGAAAGAGTTGTATGCCAAGTTTTCAAACTGTGAATTTTGGTTATAAGAAGTTCAATTTTAAGGACACGTGGTAAGCAATGAAGGACTCAAAGTGGACCCAGCAAAGATTGAAGCTATTACGAATTGGGAAAGGCCAAAAACACCAACAGAGGTAAGAAGTTTCTTGGGATTAGCGGGATATTATCGACGATTTGTTCAAGATTTCTCAAAGATTGCGACGCCTTTGACAAAGCTTACCAGGAAGAGTGAGAAGTTTATATGGAACGAGAAGTGCGAAGAAAGTTTTCAAGAATTAAAGAAGAAATTGATCACGACACCTATTTTGTCACTTCCAGATGACCTAGGGAACTTCATAATTTATAGTGATGCTTCTCATAAGGGATTAGATTATGTTTTAATGCAGCATGATAAAGTCATTGCATACGCGCCTAGACAACTGAAACCTCATGAGCAGAAGTATCCTACTCATGACTTGGAACTAGCAGCAATAGTATTCACCTTGAAGATTTGGAGACATTATCTATATAGAGAAAGATGTGAGATCTATACGGATCATAAGAGTTTGAAGTACATATTCACACAAAAAGAGCTCAACATGAGACAAAGAAGATGGTTGGAGTTGATTAAGGACTATGATTGCACGATTAACTATCATCCAGGAAAGGCGAATGTGGTAGCTGATGCGTTAAGCAGAAAGGAAAGACTGAACGTATTGACGGTACCCGAGGAATTATACAAGGAATTTCAGAAATTGGAATTGGAAGTCAGAATTTGCAAGCCTAATGAAGCGAAGATGTATAGTATGACTTTTCAACCAGAATTGCTAGAAAAGATAAGAAGATACCAAAAGGAAATAATGGATCAAGATATCAATCGTTTAGTTGGAGAGGAGTTATGCACTCAGAGAGACGATGAGGGTATTCTTAGATTTTCATCCAGAATTTGGATTCCATTAGTGACAGAATTGAAGAATGAAATTCTACAAGAAGCTTACAACTCAAGGTATTCCATCCATCCAGGAAGTACCAAGATGTACAGATATTTAAAAGAGAATTATTGGTAGCCAGATATGAAAGAGAAATTGCGGAATGGGTTAGCAAATGCTACACATGCCAAGGAGTTAAGGCAGAGCACCAGAGACCACACAGATTATTACAATCATTGGAGATTCCATAATGGAAGTGGGAGCATATTGCTATGAATTTTATAGTTGGATTACCAAGGATGAAAGCGAACCATGATGCTATTTGGGTCATAGTGGATAGACTAACCAAATCAGCTCATTTCTTGTCTATTAATGAAAGATTTTCATTGGATAAGTTGGTTCACACGTATTTGAAGGAAATAGTAGTTCGTCATGGAGTCCCTGTGTCTATTGTATCGGATCGAGATCCACGATTCATTTCAAGATTTTAGAAAAGTTTTCAAGAAAGCTTGGGAACCAGGTTGAATATGAGTACGGCTTATCATCCGCGGACGGACGGCCAAAGCGAGAGAACGATCCAAATAATTGAAGATATGTTACGTGTTTGTGCCATTGATTTCAAAGGAAATTTGGACGAGAATTTACCCTTAGTGGAATTTGCTTACAATAATAGTTATCATGCCAGGATCGGGATGCCTCTTATGAAGCTCTTTATGGACACAAATATCGATCACCAGCATATTGGGATGAAGTCGCAGAGCGTAAAATACTTGGATCTGAATTGGTGCAGCAGACAAAAAAGGTTGTGGAAGTCATCCAGAAAAGGCTAATTGCAGCACAGGATCGTCAGAGAAAATATGTCGATCAATCAAGAAAGGATATGGAATTCAAAGAAGGAGATCTAGTGTTACTGAAGGTGTCATCATGGAAAGGATTATCGAGATTTGGAAGAAAACGAAAGCTGAGTCCTAGATACGTCGGACCTTTTGAAATTTTGAAACGTGTCGGCAATGTAGCATATGAATTAGCGTTGTTCCCACACATGGACCACATTCATGATGTTTTTCACGTATCAATGCTTAAGAAGTATAATCCAGATTCTAGGCATGTAATTGAGTATTAGCCGATAGAAATCTAGACAGATTTATCCTATGTAGAGAATCCAATAGAGATTCTAGAAAAGAGAGAAAAGATATTGAGAAATAAAGTTATAAATTTAGTAAGAGTATTGTGGACAACCCAAAGGTTGAAGAGTCAACCTGGGAATTAGAAAGTGATATGCGGGAAAAGTACCCTCAGTTGTTTACTTAACAGATTCTGAGGATAGAATCCTTTTAAGGGGGAAGGATGTAGTATCCGAGATATCGCGTGTAATTATTTTATCAATAAATGATTATTATGTGATTATTATGTGATTTTTTTTGGTGAATTATCTGTTGATTGATATTGATAAATAGATGTATATATGTGATTAAATGTGAGTATGTTAATTTTAATATGTCTAGAATAAAATATAGATATTTATGGTATTTTTCTGGTAATTTTTAGATCATTATATGGTTTTATAATGATTTACAGATTCAATAATTATTTTTTCAATAATTACAAAATTATTTTATAAAATCGGGAATCGTCCAACCTTAACCGTTTTTACGTTTTTACAACCTGAAAACTCTTCCCTAAAACTTCTACCTAACCTAATCTAGTAATTCCGGACTTTTTCCGTGTTTTGACTTTTTCGATCCGGATTACGGTTTAACCCGTACGCGTTCCGGTGTACAATTTTCGATACGATAATTATTTCCATATATTCACAAAACCCGTATTCTTGAAATACGGCATAATATTACATTATTTTCGTATAAAGTGTTTTATAAGAAGCCCGGTTGGGATAATTATCCAATACGAGTATTAAATCAGATCGTTTTTGCAGTTACTTAGCGGCTAAGTAATCTAATTTATCGATCCAAAATGATCCAACACAAACCAGTATTCCATAAATATATATAGCCCTTTTATTATTTTGTTTTATTCGTAAAATCATAATCAATCAGTAAACATATAAGAAATACAGAGAAAAACCCTAAAAATGTTACGTTCTTGAGAATCAATCATATAAACGAAGGCGTTATCGAACTCCGATTCGGGCGTACAACATACCAAAATGAAGCTCTCCAAAACCTCTTTCTGAATCAATCATCTATTTTTGTTCAAGAATCAAGGTATTCTTCTGATTTAATTATTTTATTCCGTATTTATTAAAAATTAAATTATGAAAATTTGTTCTTGATGTTGTTGATATGATTTGATGATTCCATCGTGTAGATAATATTTTTCTGGTCAATTTGATATATCATATGTCAAAAATTATGACGGCCTCAACCCCGGGGTCAGGAGTTGACGTCATCAACAACAACAATAACAAACATAATATAATCAATTCAATGATAGAATATAATTACGACCCCTTTACCAAGATCTTCTCCAGGTTTAAGTATGACTTAGGTTACAACTATTAAAAGACTAACTTATAACAAACCATCCCGACAAAAACTAACTTAATACAGCAACTCAACAGACCATCGTTGGTCCAATTCAACTACCTCAAAGGAGCCCGACGCGGAAGGAATCTGCCCCGACTACCATGAAAGAATCTCCTAGGCATCTTCAATACATATATAAAACATTCTGCAAGGGTGAGCAATTAATTGCTTAGCAGTACCACTATATGAATAACAAGTTTAACGATTTAAAGTAAAGCAGTTACAGGAATAGAATTCATAACTACCTAGAAAACGAGTAAATATTCATAAACTGGATATTCAAAACTAGCATGCTCTGTAAAACAACAACGCCGGTAGTGTGCTGTGTATAAGTACCAGAGTTTAATTCTAGCATGCCATTTTCATTTCCAAATCCACTGTATAAATTACTTGTTCCGTTACGAGAATCATAAAGTCAAATCAGATACGTAATGGATATATGAAGACAGCTGATCGGGCTATCAACACCGGACGGCTCCCACTGCCATCCCATATACCTGTTCCGGAACTTAGAGACTAGCTAGGTCTCTGACCTGCTGGACTAATTGGTTATAAATTGTGCGCAACCGAATTAGCCTCTTACGCCACCTCATAGGCCTACTCTGGCCCCTATGTATTCCATATCTGATCTTTTATCCAGTTTTCAAAACACTTGTACCTATCTCATTTTCAAAATCATTCATTTTACCAGCACACATATAAAATCCAGTTCGCAAATCATTTCATTCGAGATAGGTACCTTTCGAAGTTACTTTTCCCCATAAACTATTTGAAAACAGTGATTTAAAACTACAGGGGATACGTAACTTAAAACGTTTCTATTCCATTACGAGAATTAAACATTTAGCTATTCATACGTACTAAACCATAAAAGAATGGTCAGAGGTACTTGCCTTGCAGAGCTTTACAACTATTACCGATCGACTCTGAGCCAACTCAGACATTCAGGCTTTATTGTCTAACCACTAGATCACCTTGGATCTGACTTCAACATTCAGGTTCTTCGGTGGAAACCCTACCGAGCTCGTCAACTAACCACTAGATTATCCTTAGTCCAACATCCACTTTCGGTTTCCCGACTAGAACCTAGAGAGTCGAAAAACTCTATGTTAGACGTCTAGGTATGCTTGACATATCCTCAATAACACATGTACCCATTCGATATCAAATCCCGACTCGTACTTATATACATTATTACAATACACGCAATAATAGTGCACATAACAACCAGGGTTTGATTTGTATTTATCGAGATATATACACTCGATTCGATAACCATTTCCGAAAAACACATATTCTTGTCGCTTTAGAAAACGGGGTTGTCAGCTATAAAATATATTCTTACGACACGCAGATATATTTCGTAAAATAGGGTTATTAACCATATACCACAATATGCAGGTAGGCTTGCACAACATTTATTTATAAATATATAACTATATACTCTCGAATGATATTCCCGATAGTTTACATGATACGCTTCTAAAATTTGGGCAGCGTCTCCTTTATTTATCGGACTACCCGTCGAACAAAATCGACGTCTCAATCAACAACCAATCCAATAATCAAAATTCGTCAACCAAATTACGTTCCCGACTTAGATATAAAAATAACAAATTCTCGTTTCAAAAATAATTTTATGAATTAAATTATTATTTTAAAATATTAGGACTCGGATAAACATCATCATCGTCCACCGCCCGCTCACCAAAATTCATCGCGGAAGGTGTAAAATCCGCGGGTACCCGTTTTAATTTCGGGTTTCCAAAGCGTATTTCACCGATTAATTACAATTATTCCCGTACGAAATATAATTTATTTCACGAATTTCAATCAAACAATTCCTGCAAAAATAAAAATTAAATTTTTGAAACAATAATCAAGCCAACAGCAGCAGTACCATCGAATGCAACACAACAACAGTACACGCGCCTCACGCGCCTCCTGACACATGCACACACCACCACATTACCGCCACTCCTCGCCGTAAAATCCGAGAAGGCGGCAACCGTGGCAGAATTCAGTGTAGCAAGACACATACTCACACACATAATTAACACATACACACCCACAAATACACACACTGGATATATATATACAGGCAAAATCGGAGAAATTAGGCCGGCCAGAACTCCGGAGGTTGCTTACCAGAGAACAGAAGCGAGCACACGGTTATACCATAGATGGGGAAGAGAAAGAATCGAGAGGAAAACGAGAAACACGCGAGAGAGGGACATGATGAGCGAGAGAAAAAGAGACATGGGAGGGGTGAACACAATTGTGTTTATTTCCTTCCTTCTTTAATATTTTTTATATATATATATATATAACTGTTAAACCTATGAACCACACGTGTCTATCAAAATGGACACGTGTCCCCGAAACTCCCGAGGCCAAGTTTTTATCTCGATTTATACAATTTTACTGAATAAAGTTGGGGTAGAAAATGGACCGAAAATTACCAAACAAGTTTTCAAAATTTCTAAAAATCTCGAAACTAAAAAAATATAATTTTCATGATTTTTAAAATATTTTTGAAACGCATCTCGTACCCGCATTTAACGATTAACGAACCGAGCTACACCTAAAACAATTTCAGAAAATCACAAAAATTATCTTAAAATGTTACAAATATCCCGAAGTTTTTTAAAACATAAATTTCATAATTTTTAAAATAATTTCTGAAAGGCAATTTATACCCGCTTTTATCAATTAAACGAATCAACGCGCGGGTGAAATTACTCCCAAAAATTTCCAAAATAATTTTAAAATTTTCGGAATATTCCATACTTCAAAAAATATGATATTCATAATTTTTAGAGAATTCTGGAATTAAATACGTATTTTACAAATAAATGCAATCAGAAAATCATACAGGGCTAAATAATTGATGAAATATTGATTTCTAAATTTTACAAAATCCCAAAAATAATTATTGTAATTATAAAACTATAAAAATAATTTTAGAGACAATCCAAATATTTATCGAAATAAAACTGCAATAAAATCACCTTTAACAGCGAAACAAAATCATACAACCCATCAATTAACCACGCAGTTCAATCACACACTAGTAATCACATATACATAATAACAAAGCAATAACTCGGTGACAGAACCCATATACATGGTTTATTTATTTAATTATTCAATTATTGCACTTTAAATTAATAAAAAATATACGAGTCGTTATAAAAATAGAGTTCAATAATATAGAGAAAATTATGTTTGATTCTGTAAAACTGAAATTAGGGTTTAAAACAATGAATGTTCTTAATCAAAATTGGGAACTTTTGATTCATTGATGCTGGGTGGATTTGAAGGTTACAGATGTGTAGATCGTGAAGTTTTGAGTCGATTAATGTATTTAATTGTTGTGCTAGCTGTCTGTATTGAACCCGCTGGGAAAACGCTCATGGCGGCGTCGGAAAACTTCGGCGAAATTTTCCGGCCAAACCACGAGTTATTTGTACATTTTATTCGCAGACTTGGACTCCTAGAAAGAAAAGCTACGAGTCTGCAGTTTTCAGCATTTTCAGGGCAAGAGGAACGACGGTCGGTGGTGTCGTCGCCATCGGTACCGCTAGGTTGCCGGAGAAGACGACGAATTTGCAAGTCGGCCTCCGAAGTTTTCCATAGTTTGCGTTTTTAGTATTTTATTTATAAAAACTTTTAAAAACCAGATTACTGTTGTAATTATTTTCAAAAACATTATTCTGTTAATTTTAAAAATCATAAAATGTATATTTATTTATTATAAATTCAGAAAATGCTCATTTAATTATTTTAAATTCAGAAAATTGTTTTAATTATTTGTTTATTCAAAAATAAATCGAAATTATTTTATTAATTTTAGTTAGTTTTTAATTATTTTAATTAATCGATTAATTAATTATAAATTGATTAATTAATTTAGTTAATTATTAATTAATCTTAATTAATTTAATAATTAGATTTAATTATTTGTTTTTGATTTAAAAATTCCGAAAAATAGTTTCGAGGTTTAAAATATTATTTTAAATTATTTTCAAGGCTCGATAATTATTATAAAATTATTTTTTAAGTCAGATTCGTGTGTTCGAACCCTATTATTTAATTATAAAATGATTCGAAGTACCGTTTTAATTCTGAAAAATGTTCAAAAATTCATAATAAATGTCTGAAAAATCTATTTAACCCCGAATCTTCTGCATGTGATGAAATATCTTACGTGCTACGTGTTGTATGTGATCTGATTGATGCATAATATGATTGTACGTGCATTGTTTGACTATTTTATTCATAGCTTTCAATCCGTACGTCGGATTTGGGTGAAACGAAGGGTAGTTAGAAACTTGTAACGAATAGAATGTGATGAGAAGTAGTATTGATAAGTACATTTTATGTTTAACAGAGGAAGGAAGATGTAGAAAGGGAAAGCAAGTGGTTGACGAGTGAAAATCAATTGCAAGTGTTAGTAAAGTGAAAGCGAATCGTTAAGGCAAGTATCCTTGAACTTTCTTGTACCATAGTTGCAAGTATTCTCGAACTCTTTTCTTTATGTTGCAATTATTCCAAACAGTTCTTATCTAAATTGCAAGTACTTTGAAGTACTTAACCCCAAACCCTGATTCTTATTGATCTTGAGCCATAAGCCTTATTATGCAAACCATTGATTGTTGAATTCTCAGATACGAACCATACAAATACGATACTACTCCAAAAATACATTTGTACTACATATACTGACTCTTGATATTGAATCGCTTAATATACCAACCCTTTTGCTTTGTGCAACAGAAGATCATTCCTTGTAACCCTTGGTCTTCTATTTTCTGATTCTTTCTTTGAATGAAAGACAACCTTTATGATTCCATTATTATATCTTCTTGGAATCATGAATCACCCTATGTTTCGAGATAAATGTTGTTTATGATTCAGTTCATTGATTTACATTATTTATCATATTATTATTCTGGAATTGGATTGTTTTCAAATATGGACCAGATTCATGGTCGGACCAGATTCGTGGTCATAATAGGCCAATGTGTGCCTTGGATCCAATATATAGAGCAAAGATGAGAGCCTTGCTCGGGGTTAGTGCATGACTGATCAGCAGCCTAACCTTGATTTTTTTTTTAAAATAAAAGTGAATATCCAATTCTAATCATTGCTTCTCAGTAAACTTGATTCCTTATATCATTTCAATTAATTATTTTTAATCTCAGTTACTGTCATTGTGACTTATTGAGCTAGTTAGCTCACTCTTGCAAATCTGTTTATATTCTTTTCCAGTGAAAAAGGAAACTGGTGGTAGTGAGGATCCCCATACAAGTGTGCGAGCTAGGTATCCAGATTGAAATGGAATAGACTTGCTGTAACAGCCCGCACTTCCGGACCATTAACTCTAAAATCGAAACTAAAAGCAAATACAATTTCTTGATTAAAAAGTCTATTACAGAGGTCACTATTACAAAAGCGCAGCTAAAAGCGGAAGCCCAAAGGTCAATCTACTCCCATACTAAGATCCTCGAACTCCAATGTTATCCAACTCGAACTCTTAGGCGAAACCTGAAATTGAAAGAATGAGCTATACAGCCCAGCAAGAAACCAATCGATCCAACTAGCAGGCCAAGTAACATATACACATATAACAAAATACGATATAATATACGAAACAAACACTTTCGATAAACTTTCACATCTTTATTCGATACATCCGATACACATAACACATAAACAACAATAATTCAAAATCCATAATTTATGCCCCGACCACTACAACCCGATGATAACGGTCCTAAATTTTCTGAAAGTCGTCACTACAATCCGGTGACTACGGTCCTAATTTCTTATTCGATATTTTCACAAACCATGGCACAAATCAAAGATCCCAAATTATCATTGAGACAACACACATATACATCGATACATCTTCTATATCATATAATACTTTCAAATATATCATCACTTAGACCAAATTTTGATAATCAAATATATACACATAACACATAATTTTGAAAATACTAGCAAGATCGATCGAAAACTTAATTCCAACTCTGACCAGTTCTGAATTTAGCCTTTTTGACCCTCTACACGATGTTATCTTGAAAAATACAAAACACGAAAGTTGAAGATAAGGAAAAGACCTCTCCGAAAAGTCTAGAATCACTGAATTCTGACTTACGATGAATTTTCTACGAATTTTACAAAGCAGCTGATTTATGCTGAGAAGAGCCCTACGAATTTTTATATTAAAAATGAGGAAGACGAATAGGATCTATTTATAACGATATAAAACTCTATTTCTTAACCTACAAGTTATCCATATTAGAATTGGATCCAAATTTTAGTCCCAATAGTCTAACCCAATTTTAAATCCTAGTCCTTATCTAATTTTAATCCTTTTTATTCTATTATTCTTTTATTAATCGAATTCTAAAAAATTACGGGATATTACACTTGCAGATGATGTTTGGCTTGGTTGTGTTGATAGTTTGTAAAAAAGTTTAAACTTCAGTTGTAAGATAAATAAACCGGGATTTGGTACGTTTGTGTAATAAATAAGATTGTGGCTGGTGGACATACTTTAAACTGCGTCGATCCATGGATTATGGTAAGTAGGGTCATTTTATATATATTATTATATTCATAATATGGTGTGTGTGTGTGTGTTGTGGGTCCCAAACTTCTGACCCGAATTTGGAGGGCGTTACATGCATACTTTCTCTCACGGTCTTGGGCTGCAATTAACCTTTTCTAAATAACTTCAACTTTCTTCGTCTGTTGTACCAATTCGGGTCCAAGTATCTTACGTTCTCCTACTTCATCCCAATATATCGGTGATCAACATTTACGTCCGTAAAGAACTTTATAGGGTGGCATCCCAATACTGGCATGGTAACTGTTGTTATAAGCAAATTCTAATAAAGGTAAATGCTCATCCCAACTTCCTTTGAAATCAATTGCACAAATGCGTAACATATCCTAAATTATCTGAATCGTTCTTTCATTTTGACCATCTGTTTGTGGATGGTAAGCTGTACTCATATTTAATCTGGTCCCCAAGCATTCTTGAAAACTTCTCCAAAATTTCGAATTAAATCTTGGATCTCGATCGGATACGTTAGACACTGGAACTCCATGACGAACCACTATCTCCTTCAGATACATCTGAACCAACTTGTCTAGTGAAAACCTTTCATTTATAGGTAGAAAATGAGCTGACTTGGTAAGTTTGTCCACTATAACCAAAATGGCATCGTGGTTTGCTTTTGTCCTATGTAATCCAACTATGAAATCCAAGGCAATATGCTCCCACTTCTATTCTGGAATCTCTAATGGCTACAATAATCCACTTGGTCTCTAGTGCTCTGCCTTGACTCTTTGACATGTATAACATTTCCTGAACCATTCTACAATTTCTCTCTTCATATCCAGCCGCCAAAAATTTTCTTTTAAATATCTATACATCTTGGTACTTCCTGGATGGATTGAATACCTTGAATTATGAGCTTCATGTAGAATTTCATTCTTCAACTCTGTAACTGGTGGAATCCAAATTTTGGGAGAAAACCTGAGTATACCTTGATCATCCTTCTGTGTGCACAACTCTTCACCTACCAAACGATTGATGTCCTGATCCATTACTTTCTCCTAACACTTCTTGATCATTTTCTAATAATTCTGGCTGAAAAGTCATACTATATATGTTTGCTTCATTAGGCTTGTAAATTCTGATTTCCAACTCCAATCTCTGAAATTCCTTATATAACTCCTCGGGTACTGTCAACACATTCAACTTTTCTTTTCAACTTAATGCGTCTACCACAACATTTGCTTTACCTGGGTGATAGTTAATCATACAGTCATAGTCCTTGATCAACACCAACCATCTTCTCTGTCTCATATTAAGTTTTTTTGTATGATTATGTACTTCAAACTTTTGTGATCCGTATAAATCTCACATATTTCTCCATATATATAATGTCTCCAGATCTTCAAAGAGAATACTATGGCTGCTATATCCAAGTCATGAGTAGGATACTTCTGCTCATGAGGTTTCAGTTATCTTAGCGCATATGCAATAACCTTGTCATGATGTATCAAAACACAACCTAGCCCCTTATGAGAAGCATCACTATAGATTAAAAAATTTCCTTGTTCATCTGGAAGGGATAAAACAGGTGTCATTATTAGTATCCTCTTCAATTCTTGAAAACTTTTTTCACACTTATCGTTCCATGTAAACTTTTCATACTTCCCAGTAAGCTTCGTCAAGGGCGTCGCAATCTTTGAAAAATCTTGAACAAATCATCGATAGTATCCTGCTATTCCCAAGAAACTTCTTGCCTCTGTTGGTGTTTTTGGCCTTTCCCAATTTGTAATAGCTTCAATCTTTGTCAGGTCCATTTTGATCCCTTCATTACTGACTATGTGCCCTAAGAACTGAACCTCTTGTAGCCAAAACTCACACTTTGAGAATTTAGCATATAATTTTTCCTTCCTCAAAATTTCCAAAGATATCCTCAAATGCTCTACATGGTCTCCTTTTGTCTTCGAGTAAATCAAAATATCATCTATAAACACAATAACAAAATTGTTTAAATACTCCTTGAAATTATGTTCATCAAGTCCATAAACACTGCTGGGGCATTGGTTATTCCAAAAGACATTACTAAGAATTCATAATGTTCGTACCTTGTTCTGAAAGCGGTCTTTGGTATATCTTCTGGTTTAATCTTCAATTGGTGGTATCCCGATCTCAGATCAATCTTAGAAAAATATTTAGTTCCTTTCAACTGGTCAAAAAAATCATCAATTTGAGGCAATAGATACTTATTCTTGATTGTAAGCTTGTTAAGCTCCCGGTAGTCGATGCATAATCTCATACTTCCGTCCTTCTTCTTAGTAAATAATACTGGTGCACCCCATTGGGATATACTGGTCTAATTACTCATTTCCCTAACAATTCCTGCAATTGCTTCGCTAACTCTTTCATTTCAACGGGTATCATTCTATACGGGGCTTTGGATATTGGTTTCGTTTTGGGTGCTAAGTCGATTGCAAACTCAATTCCTCTATCTGGAGGAAGTCCTAGCAACTCATCGGGAAATATGTCTGGAAACTCATTGACTATTGGAATATCTTCAAGTTCTGCTGGCTCCTGACTTCTATCAATCACATACGCAATGAAATGCTCACATCCTTGTCACAGTAACTTCTTAGCTTGAATCATCGTTAAAAACTTCTTCGCTTGCTTCTGACCTTTAAATGTCACTATTCTCTCATCTGGCGTTTTCAAAATTACCTTCTTATTATGACAGTCTATTTGAGCATCGTACTTAGATAACCAATCCATTCCTAAAATAACGTCAAACTCTCCTAACTTAAATGGTATCAAATCCACACAAAACTTATTACCAGAAATCTCAATCTCATAGTTCACACAAACTCGATTAACAGATATACGTTCTTAATTTGATAATTCCACAGTCATTATTTCATTTAAACACTCAACCGAACAATTTAACTTATTAACAACATCTTGAGAAATAAACGATCGAGTTGCTCCCAAATCTACTAACACTTTGGCACATAAGGAATTCACAATAAGTGTACCTGCCACCACATCTGTATCCTGGATAGCGTTCTTCACAGACATGTTAAAAACTCTGGCCCTTGGAGTCTCATTCATTACTGGAGTGGATCCCATGATTCTCAATGCATTACTAACTGGGGCTGGTGTCTTGCAATTCTTGCTATATGCCCTGGCTTTCCCCAGTTAAAATATGTAAATCCAACTGCTGGAACCTTAACTGCTGGATTCCGGGTAGGCTGGTCTTTGTTCACTAGTTCTCTAACTGGATGGTTACGACACTCCCTTTAATAGTGCCCTTTCTGATTACACTTGTAGCAAACCACATTCAACTTATTACAGGATCCTCCATGTTTCTTCCCACATACCTGACAATCTAGAAAAGTTAGCCTTAGCTGATTTGGTGGGTTCCCAGTGACTGGACGGTTGCCTTGACCTCCGTCGCCTGTATTTTGCTTCTTGAAATTAAAATTTCTCCCTGGCTAAAACTTGCCTTTCTTCTGGTTAAAATTGGAAACTTTTCTGCTTGTGACTGACCTTCATTCCCCTCAAACTTTCTTTTCTTACTCTCCTTCTCCTTCTGTGACATCTCACTCTCCGTCTCTGCAGTCATGGCCTTCTGTACAATTCCTGCATAGGTATCCAATTTAAATATGGCTACCTTCCCTCTGATCCACGGCTTAAGACCTTGTTAAAATCTCTTAGCTTTCTTCCTATCAGTGTCCACATATGATGGTACAAACATTGACAATTCTTCAAACTTACTTTTGTAATCAGCTACCGACATATTCCCTTGCTTTAGTTCTAAGAACTTCAATTCCATTTGATCTTGAACAAACCGGGGAAAATACTTCTCTAATAACTCTCTAAATCTCTCCCAAGTAATAGTATCTGTACCTTCCAATGTCTTCACAATTTCCCACCAGTAGGTAGCTTCATTCTTCAAATAATAACTTGCAAACTCAACCTTCTATTCCTCTCTCACATTAACCAAAGCAAATGACTTCTCTATTTCCTTTAACCAAACACTCGCTTCAATTGGATATAAAGAACCCTTGTATTCCGGTGGATTCACCGCCTGAAAAGTCTTAAAAGTTACTTGAGGGTTGGTCTGTCTTTGCTGTTGTTGAGTCAGGTGAACTATTTGTTGAGCCAAGATCTGAAGAATCTGGGCTACGGTTGGGTCTATGGGACCTGGATTTGCATTCTGGTTATTGTTGTCTTGGTTGTTGTTGTTGTTGGTTTCTTCATTCTGGTTGGTGGAACGAGTATTTCTTCTGGGAGGCATTTTCTGTAAAGAATCAAACAACTTACTTAGCCTTTAAGTCAAATCCTTTTTAAGAAAAGTTTTTGTAAAACAGCAGTATCTCTTTTTGAAAACAGTTGTAACAATTGATAAGTAAATTGCATGCTTCCTTACAGAATGTAAACAGTTAAGGGGATAGGGTACATGGTATCACAAGAGTTTATAACTGGTGCAATAAATAAAGTAAGATAAAGCATGTGCAGTAATGTAAATGACAATGCTGGAAAAGAAAAGGTACTGATATATAGATCAAAGTTTTAGTAGTACAAGCGTGAAAATGCTTCAAAAGCAAAAGGTACAACAAGGCTACACACTACTCAGCAAGTCTAGTCTATAAATACAAACCAAAAGTCTGCTTATACATACTAGACACTAATGTACATATAGGAACTATCACAACAACTCTGGATCAACATCTCTGTCTCTACATCTTTGTCTCTAGCTCATGGAAAATCTGGACCTCCAATCTCCTCAAGCTCCTCTAAAATCCACTTATCCCACTCCACAAGAAAGTTATGGGTAATATCTTTAAGAGTAGCCTCAGCTATCCTCACAGCAGCTGCTCTCCGAAACACCTGGATCCTCTCTCTGAGCCGCCTCTCACCACTCCTGATATCTCTAAAATGCATGATATGCAATAACTCCTGGATTTGTCCTTGTAGATGTCGCTGCTCCATAAGGCAAGCCTCAAACTAATGGTACAGAATAGGGTATGGAGAAAACTGAAAAGGTAGGCCCATAACTGAATGTCCTGTAGAATCAGAATCAGCAGGTAGGGGTCCTCGAATAGGCGGCCTCATACCAAGAGGTGGAATAGCTCGCAGTGGTACCGCCGTTACAACAAGAGGTAGTATAGCCAACATCGGTGGAAGAGCAGGACGTGGATCAGACGACGGTCATCCGACTGATGGCTCAGAATGATCAGCTGGTACTAGAATAAAGGAATATAACATCGCTGCTATCTGAAAATCATATCACAAGATAAGGATCTCAAACCTCAACTGGAATACTAACACCTATTATTCAGTCACACTCAACCTCTCGATGTTCTATCTTTCTATTCCCTACTTCTAATCCTAACCTTCTATCCATTCCCGACAATCTAGGCTTGTGGCAGTAACTTATGACATGTAGCTCTGATACCAAATCTGTGAAGCTCTCCAAACCCGGGTCAGAAATTTGGGGTCCACAACACATACACCATATATATAAACCTGCTTATAATAATAATAAAGACATTAATATGCAATGACCCTACATACCTTCATCCAAGGATCGTAACAGGTTAAAGTATGCACACAAGCCACAAACACACACACTTATATTACAAACGTCCAAATCCTAACTATTCAAACTTACAACTGATTACAAAATATTCTTACAAACTTCCAAACTTAAACTATCACAAAAGTCTTCAGCTACCTTATTCCGCTCAACCTGGAATCCTAGATCGCACACTTGATTGGGGATCCTCGCTACCAACAGGTTCCTTCTTAACTGGAAAATAACATAAACTGAATCGCACAAATGAGCTAACTAGCTCAACAAGTCACATTCACAATACTGAGATTAAACAATGATCAAGTGAAATGATTTAAGGTACCAAGTTTATGGATAAGCAATGATTAGAATTGGATATTTAATTTTCATTTTAAAAACCAGTTAGGCTGTTGATCAGTCACACACTAACCCCGAGCATGGCACACGACTCTGCTCTGACTACTGGATCCAAGGCACACATTGGCCTAACATGACCCCCAATCTGGTCTGACCACGAATCTGGTCCATATTTTATAAAAGCGATCCAATTCTATAGCATTAACATATTAAACAATGTCAAACAATAAACAGAATCATAAATAACATTGGTTTTCAGACATAAGGTGATTTACACTCATTATAAGGGAACAACATGATAAATACAAGGATTGGCTATCAGCTGGTAAAAGAATTGGATAACAGAAGAATCAAAGTCATTTGGTTATAAGGATTAGTCTTTCAATGTATAAGGTAATAAAGGTTTTGAGTGTTAAACAATTATGGTTCAGTGATCGGTAGTTAGTTTGTATGTATTTGTGAAGTAGTATCGTATGTCTGGTTATTCAACAATCAATGATTTATAAAGAATAAGGCTTACGGCTCAAAGATCAATAACTGGAATAAAGGTTTAGGGTTCGGTGCTTCAAAGCACTTGCAATATAAAACAGAACTATTCAATTACTCGCAATATATCACAAGAAGGTTCGATGAAAATATTTTCTCAAAGAAGATTTGGTATTAAAATGATAATTCAGATATTTAATACGAATTTTTTAAACATTTTTCGGAATGAAAACGGGCCGTTGAATCATTTTAAAGCAATAAACAGAGTTCAATTGCCCGAATATGGCTTTAAAAGCATTTGATAATAATTATTGAGCCTTGAAAACAATTTAAGATAATATTTTAAAGTTTGAAACTACTTTTCAGAATTTTTAAATCAAAATAAATAATTAAATCTAATTAAATATTAAATTAATAATTAATTAAATCAATTAATTAATTAATTTTCAAATTAATTGACGAAATAACTAATTAATTATTAACTAAAATTAATTAACTAATTAATTCAAAATTATTTTTGAATTAAAAATAATTTTTGGAATTAAAATAATAATTTTTAGATTTTTTAATAATTAAAATTGAAATTCTGTAATTAAAATAAATAGAAAATATGATTTTTAAATAATTTTTAAATAGGAATCCAATTTTTGTAACCTTTCTAAACTACAGGGACTAAACTTTACTATCTTCAAAAGTTTAGGGACTAAATTGCAAAAACGACAGTCTCGTCGTCGATTCGCCGGAGTTTGGCCGAAGAACACGATTCCGGCCACCTCAAGCCACCAAACTCTCCAGAATCAATCTAAAGGCTACTGGGACTGTGTACATGCAATCAAAACAAACAACCATTCACAGAATTGCCGGAAAATGAGTAAGAAACTCGTCATCGCCGGCGAGTTTTATTTTCTTCGATTTGATCGATCCAGGAATCGCCTGTTGCATAACCTATACATGAATCGATTGCAAATTCTACCAGGAACACGATGCAATCATCAAAAACAACTAATAACCCTCAGGGCAAAAATGCCCAAATTTAATTGAAAACATTCATACAGGTTATAAACCCTAATTTTAAAATTCGAAAATCAAACTCAATTTTGAACATGTTATTGAACTTCAAATCAGTCATATAATATAGCAAAATGATCAGGAAGAAAAGATCTACAACATGCAATCATCAAATCATACAAACAACAACTCGAACAAAATTCATAATTTAATTCAAAAATATTTTGAAAATAAATAAAATTATAGAAAAATAACCTTTGATTCTGCACAAAAAACAAGTCCCGAAATCTGAAAGTAGGTTTCAAGCGCTTCGTTTTGAGTACTCGAACTTTTCGATCGGAGTTCGGTACCGCCTTAAAATTTGAGTTCAATTCCCAGAAACTATTATGAATTTAGGGTTTTTCTCTGGAAAGTTATATATTTAACTGTTTGCAAATGATTATCCGTATAAAATAAAATACGGTAAAGGCTATTTTTATTTACGGAATATTGGTACCCCGTTGGATCATACCGGATATAAAATATTACGTTTATTTGATAAAACAAATCCAAAACGGTACTAATTTTAGGATAATTATCCAAATCTATACATTTTGTAACTGCAGACTTGGCCTCAGCGATTTGGTTACATGTATTACGAGAAGATAATATAATAGTTTAATCAAAAGATCCCGTTTCTCGAAAGTACGGGTTATATCGATGTACTGAAACGAATTTTATATCAAAAAATTTGCGCCGGGATCCGCACGGGGAAAACCGTACTCCGGATCGAAAAAGTCAAAACATGGAAAATGCTCAGAATATTACAATTAGGTTAGGAAGGATTTTTCGGAAGAGTTTCGGGTTGTAAAAATGTAAAAATGGTTGAAGTCGGTTGGTTCCCGATTATACAAAATAGATTATAAATACTCGGAAAAATAATTTATTAAATCCATAAATCTTTCATAAAATCATATAACACCATAAAAATAATAGAAAGATATGAAAATTATCTATACTTTATTTTGGACATATAAAAATTAAACTACTCAAATTTTATCATATTTAAATATCCAAACACATATACCACTTAACAAATAATTCTCAGAATAATCACAGGATAAATACATAATATTTATTTATTGGCAAAAATAATTACACGATATATCCCATATATTACAGTTATACAAGGATTCATGTTTTATTGATAACACATAAACAAACACAAATATGCTTATTTGATCGTGCAAAGCCTTAGGTTAGTGGATCCCAGACTATAAAAACCTTAGGTCACTAGGCACAAAGTCCCGTAAGAACTTAATAACTCGAGTATTAAAGAGCCCACTCATGATCAATTATGCATAACATATTTTTTTTTCTTTTTGTCTTCTTTTCTTTTTTTATCATTTTTTTTTCATTTTCAGAGCAAGTGTGTTTCGCTCCATCTCGCCAAACCCTAGACTACTCATATAAATATGAGTCGGCTACTAGCCATTTGACACCTAGCCACAACTAGCATTGAAATCCTATATTTTTCTCCAATTTTAAAAATCCATGTTATTTCATCATTAAGAGAATATCCTAAATTCTAATCATAAACATGTGATTAAACCTCGACAAACAAACAAACCATGATCATGATCCAACACGCAAGTAACCTATAAGACTTAGTGAAATTTTTCTTGCTTCTAGCATGCAAATCAACTCATTAAGACTTAACATTACTCTACACGAAATCACTACACTCACATCAATATCACAAATCAATCGTATAAGCAAACTTAAGGGATCATGATAAAATGCACATGCAACTATATGCAACATACTAATATGCAAAATAAAAAAAACTACATGACAAATGTGCAACTATATGAACTAAACTATCATGAATATAAAACTATATGGACTCACACAAACATATATTCCATAACTACCACCCCCAAACTTAATATTTTCACTGTCCTCAATGAAGGTAATAGTAAGGAATAAGGCATACCTACTCCGAATCAAGATGGTCATCACCCTTTGCCGGTGGAGTGTCAGGAGGCGGGTACACAACATCCTCATCAAAGACTGGCCATTGGATGCCAACTCATGTGGCTCTGAAAGCTATTTCCAATGCCTGGGTGAGATCATGTGTAAACCTACTATGGATGTCATGCATCGCATCCATCCGCCTCTCCATGCGCCTAAATTGCGCTGAGCCCAAACCAGCACTGTCCTCTACTTCCTGCTGCTGCTGCGACTGTGAAGGACTGACCTCACCCAACTAATGCCTCTAAGGTGCTTTGCTCGCCTGAGTCGTACCACCAGCATATGTCTGATCAGCTGGACGGCCACCCGAAAAGTGATCATAATAATAATCGAGCCCCTTCTTATCAGGCTTACCTTCTCCCCATTCCTCCATACTCAAAAGCATGGAACTATCGAAGGGAGCGCTCAGTAACTGAAGTTGCTCGTGTGCGGGCCAATGAACTCCAACCGAGACACAAAGCTTTGTCACAATCGACGCATAGGGAATAGAACCCGTAGTGATCCCACGAAGAAATCAGATAATACCCTAATAAATCACCGACCCGAGATCCACATAATCTCTTTGTAGAATCCCCCGTAATAACCATGCACACTCCATAGTAACATCATTCATGTGAGAAGATGTCATGATGTTTGTACAAATAAAAGAATTCCATGCACGTGCAAACCTGTTCATGCACGAGGCAGGGAAAGTGGCATACTCGTTCATGCCCCTTTTGAACTTCCAGTGAGTCTCTGGCACACACAACATAGTAACAATCAAGTCCAAGTTAAAATCCTCCCTGCTCTTAGTCACCTAATCATCCTGACCCGGCTATCTCTCGGGCAGGTTAATCACCCGACGAATAGCCTCCACAGTATAGTCCACAGTCAAACCCCAAACCACTGAGTACCCGTTCTTATCCACCTTCGCGTTCGCATAGAACCCGCGAACAACACTCATGGGCACAACAGTGGGTGCCTCGTAAAAAGCGACCCAACCCATCTCCATAATCATCTCCAAAAGGTTACCATCCCTTCCCGATGGCAGAAAACCCCGCTCCTTCGCTATGGGCTTCGATAGCAACCTCATATACTCTGTTTCAGCCTCTGGAGTAGCAAACCTAGGCCTCACACCCCCAACACTTGAAGAATCGGTGGTGCTGCTGCTAACTTGAGTTCTTTGTCTCTTGGGTGCCATTGAATTTGAATAAGTGAAAGAGAAGATATGTGTATAAGAGAGATTTAGGTTTGAGAATTGAAAAGTGATGGAGAGGATATGTGTATAAGTGTGTGTATGTATAGGGATTTGAAAAATTAGTTTTGGAAAAGAAGTGGGATTTGATTATGGGAATAGTGGGAGTAATGGGGTGATTGAAATTGATTTGGCGAAGGAATTATGGGAAGTGGAGGAGGGAAAATTGGTTGCGCTGTGATTTTGTATTGAATTTCCAGGGGTGCGGCGCGGCCGCCCCGCCTGGCAGCGCGGGCGCTATGTTTCTGGAAATCCAGCACGGCCGCCCCGCATACCAGCGTGGGCGTGCCGTGCTTCTGTAGTTGACACTGAATTTTTTCCTTTTTCTGATTTTTTTTGTGTTTTCTTCTTGTTTTCTTGTTCCTTCTATCTACTAATGTACAACATGCTTGGGTTGCCACCCAAGAAGCGCTTGGTTTACGTCGCTAGCTTGACGTAGAATACCGAGATCAAGTGGAAAATAAAACGGCACTAACCACTTCGCGGTTTGTCTTATTCCCATAGTAATGCTTCAATCGTTGTTCATTTATCTTGAATGCTTGGCCTGGATCATTCTCAAAAATCTCCACCGCTCCATTTGGAAACACAGTTTTGACAACAAACGACCCTGATCATCTTGACATCAACTTTCCAGGAAAAAGACGGAGACAAGAGTCGAACAAAAGAACTTGTTGCCCTGGCACAAATGATTTTTACACTAGACCGCTATCATGCCACCTCTTAACTTTCCCCTTGTACATTTTGTTGTTCTCATATGCTTGAAGTTGAAACTCATCGAGTTCATTCAATTGAAGCATCCTTTTCTTTCCATCTGCATCCATATCAAGGTTCAATTTCTTCAAATCCCAATACGCTTTATGCTCTAGCTCCACAGGCAAATGATATCCTTTACCATAAACCAATTGAAATGACGACATGCCTAGCGAAGTCTTGTATACTGTTCCATACGCCCAAACAGATTCATCCAACTTCAAAGACCAATCCTTCCTCGATGGACATATAACTTTCTCCAGAATATGCTTGATCTCTCTGTTAAATACCTCAGCTTGACCATTAGTCTGAGGATGGTAGGCTGTAGCAATGCAATGATTCACATTATATCTTTCCATCATAGCAGTGAACTTGCGATTGCTGAAATACGATCCCTCGTCACTGATTATGACTCTCGGAGTCCCAAATCTTGTGAATATCTGCTTGTGAAGAAAATTGAGCACTAACTTCGCATCATTCGTTGACAAAGCTTTAACTTCCACCCATTTTGACACATAATCAACCGCCAACAAGATATACTGATTATTGCAAGATGAAACAAAGGGCCCCATGAAGTCAATTCCCAAAACATCGAAGACCTCAACCTCAAGAAGCACATTAAGAGGCATCTTATCCCTCTTAGATATATTACCAACATGCTGGCAATGATCACACTTTAAAAAGAACTGATGCACATCCTTAAATAATGTAGGCCAGAAGAATCCTGCTTGAAAGATACAAGCTGCTATCTTTTCTCCACTATAGTGGCCTCCATAAACAGTGAATGACAGTCTCGCAAGATACCCTTCGTCATCCTGTACAGAATACATCACCTTATGATTTGGTCAGCTCCTTGTCTAAACAAAAATGGCTCATCCCACATGTACCACTTCACCTCATGAAGAAACTTCTTCCTTTGAGCAGAAGACAAGTCTGGAGGCATAATGTTACTCACAAGATAGTTTACAATGTCTGTGAACCACGATTCTTCTTCTTGCACCCCAAACAACTACTCATCGGGAAAAGACTCATTTATCAATGTCTTATCCTATGAAGTCGCACTTGGATCTTCTAAATGAGAGAGATGATTAGCAACTTGATTCTCAGTACCTTTTCTATCCTTGATCTCCAAATCAAACTCCTGAAGTAAAAGAACCCATCGAATCAGTCGAGGCTTCGAGTCCTTCTTCGAGACGAGATAGTGAATTGCGGCGTGATCAGTAAAAATTGTCACCTTCGTCCCAAGCAAATAAGAATGAAACTTCTCAAAACCACAAACAACGGCTAAAAGTTCCTTCTTAGTAGTAGTATAGTTTAGTTGAGCACCATTAAGGGTCTTACTAGCATAGTAGACCACATGAAATATATTGTTCTTCCTTTGTCCAAGAACTGCTCCAACTGCAGAGTCACTTGCATCACACATCTTTTTAAAAGGTTCATTCCAACCGGGTGCAGTTATGATAGGTGCCGTAATCAAACTCTTCTTTAAGCTCTTAAAAGTAGCTAGGCACTCGTCATTAAACTTGAAAGGGACATCTTTCTCTAGATAATTTCACAATGGTTTAGAGATTTTAGAGAAGTCCTTGATGAAACGCTGATAGAAACCCACATGACCAAAAAAGCTGCGGATTCCCTTAACTCAAATTGGTGGGGGAAGATTTTCAATGACCCCCACCTTGACTTTGTCCACCTCAAGACCCTTACTAGAGACCTTGTGCTCAAGAATGATACCCTGCTGCACCATAAAGTTACATTTCTCCCAATTAAGAACCAGATTGGTCTCAACACACCTTTTAAGAATGGCGCTAAGATTTTGCAAGCACTCGTCAAAAGAATCATCGAACACAGAGAAATTATCCATAAACACCTCCACATTCTGACCAATCATGTTAGAGAAAATGGCCATCATGCATCTCTGAAATGTGGCAGGTGTACCACACAAACCAAAAGAAACTCTTCTGAAGGAAAAAGTACCAAACAGACAAGTGAAGGTAGTCTTTTCCTGATCTTCTGAAGCAATGCAAATCTGATTATAACCCGAATAGCCATCCAGAAGACAATAGTATTCATGCCCAGCCAACCGGTCAAGCATCTGATCAATAAATGGCATATGGAAGTGATCCTTCCTCGTGGCCTTGTTCAGCTTCCTATAATCCATGCAAACTCTCCACCCCGTGACTGTTCGAGTAAGAATGAGCTTATTCTTCTCATTAGCCACCACTGTGATGCCTCCTTTCTTCGGCACATACTGTACTGGGCTCACCCAATAACTTTCAGAAATAGGATAGATGATCCCTGCATCTAGCCACTTGAGAATTTCCTTCTTCATGATTTCTTTCATGATCATATTAAGCCTTCTCTGTTGCTCAACAGTAGGGCTACTACCTTCCTCTAGCAGAATTTTATGCATGCAATAAGAAGGGCTGATTGCCTTGATATCTGCTATAGTCCATCCAATTGCCGATTTAAATTCTCTCAGAATTCTCAAGAGCTTTTCCTCATCGCTGCCTGAAAGGTCAGATGCAATAATAACATACAAAATAGATGCATCGCCTAAAAAACATACCTTATGTGTTCAGGCAATGGTTTAAGCTCGAGTGTAGGAGCTTCCTCAAAAGATGGCTTGAGGCACTTTGGAGAGTTTTTCAGCTCCTCTAATCCAAGAGATTCAAAAGGCATGTCCAGCCTTCGCTTCCAAGGAGAAGATTCAAATACTGCAACTGCTCATCACCTTCATCATTTTCACTATCTGAATTCCCTAACAAGGTCTTCTCTAAGGCATCAGACCTTAGCATTTGATCAAGTTCTGAAGTAACCACAAAATTGACCCATTCCACCTTTAAGCACACTTCATTATCAGTAGGGAATTTTATGGCATTGAACACATTAAAAGTCACATCCTGATCCAGTACTTACATAGTGAGCTAACCCTTCTACACATCAATCAAGGTTCGGCCCGTAGCCAAGAATGGTCTTCCCAAGTTTATGGGAATTTTCTTATCCTCCTCGAAATCAAGAATTACAAAATCAGCAAGGACGATGAGTTTATTCACCTTGACCAAAACATCCTCCACAATTCCTCGTGGATATGCAATAGAACGATCGGCCAACTGCAAGGACATAGAAGTAGGCTTAGAATCAGGTAAGTCCAACTTCTTGAACACTGACAAAGGCATCAGATTGATGTTAGCTCCCAAATCACATAAACACTTTTCGAATGACAAGTTTCCGATGGAGCAAGGAATAGTGAAGCTCTCAGGATCTTTAAGCTTTGGAGGCAACTTCTGTTACAACACAATACTGCATTCCTCCGTAAGAGAAATGATCTCTAAGTCATCGAGCTTCACTTTCCGAGTGAGAATACCCTTCATAAACTTTGCATAGCTAGGCATTTGTTCAAGAGCTTCAGCGAAGGGTATGTTGATATGAAGTTTCCTGAAAACTTCCAAGAACTTAGTAAATTACTTATCCAGCTTTTTCTTCTGCAACCTCTTAGGAAAAGGAGGTGGAGGATAAATCTGTTTTTCCCCTATATTACCCTCAGGAGGAGTGTTGATAACAGCTGTATTCCTTGGTTCCACCTCTGCTTCCTTCTGCACATCTTCTTCAGCCACAACATCAACTTCTGGAACTCGAGATTTTTGAGGATTTGCAACCTTCCCAGACCTCAATGTGAATGCCTTAAATTTCTGATTAGCTTCCCTCTTGCCTGGCACTTTAGTGTCACTAGGGAGTGTATTAGGTTGTCGATTCAGCAAGGCATTGGCAATCTGCCCAATTTGATTCTCCAAGGTCTTAATAGAAACCGCTTGGCTCTTGCACATGAGTCTCAAATCCTCCAATTCAGATTTTTCATTAGGTTGTGGTAGCTGCTGAAGTTGGAGTTATTTTCTTGGTACATATTGCGGTTGTTCAAAACCATGAGGGTTGTATTACTTTGATGCATACTACTGATAAGGCTGTTGCACCGCATTCTGAGTGTTGCTCCAGCTGAAATTAGGATGATTGCGGTTATTAGGATGATAGGTGGCTAGAAGGTTGCTGCAACCTCTGAAAGTTGCTCATAAACTGAGATGATTCACTAGAAATAGCACACTGCTCCGTCTGGTGCGTACCAGCACAAAGCTCACAAACACTAGTGATCTGATTAACTCCAAAATTAGCCAAAGAATCCACCTTCTTCGTTAGAGCTTGAAGCTGAGCAACTATAGCAATAGCTGTATCCACTGCCAGAATTCCTGCTACCTTGGCTTGAGGCATTCTCTGAGTTGGGTTCTGGTATTCATTAGCAGCCATTAGTTCTATAAACTCATAAGCTTCATCGTAGCTTTTAGCCCATAAGCCTCCTCCTGATGCTGCATCAATCATGGGTCTAGAAGTTGTACCCAACCCATTGTAAAAGCAGTTAATGATCATCCAGTCAGGCATCCAATGATGAGGACACTTCCTAAGCATCTCCTTGTAGTGATCCCAAGCTTTACACAAAGATTCTCCAGATTGCTGCGCAAATTGAGTAAGAACATTCCGGATTAGATCAATCTTCTCCATAGGGAAGAATTTAGTGAGAAACTTATGAGCCAGATCTTCCCGAGTAGTAATAGATCCTGGTGGTAGAGAATGCAACCAAAACTTAGCATTATCCCTTAGAGAGAATGGGAAAAGTCGTAGCTTTATAGCATCTTCAATAACTCTATTGAACTTGAAAGTGTCGCAGAACTCGATGAAATCTCTGATGTGCATGTTGGGATCTACTATAGGATAACCCCAAACTGAACTGAATTCTGTATCATCTGAGTCGTTCTCAACTTGATTTCTATGGTATTAGCTGTGAACGCTGGCCTGATAATGCTAGATTGAATGTCATTGATCTTGGGTTGAGAAGAATCCATCAATGCTTTCATTGGTGCTGCTGGATCTCCCATTGTAATGAGTACCTGAAACACAAACAAGTAAACCGTGAAATTAAAAGAATCCGAGTCAGTGAACTTTAACGACCACTGATGTCAAGCACATAAACTAAAAATTAACACCGAGTACCCGGCAGCGGCGCCAAAAACTTGTTAGGACGAAAATATGCACTAATAATACACGCAAGTATACACGTTCATAAGTAATATAGAATTCTTTCTAGTTCGTTCCCACAGAGACTAGTTTAGGTTAATTTCAATTAATGTACTTATGCAACGATGGTATGGTTATTATTCAATGCTAAGATGAATAACAAGTTGGTTTATTTATAACTAAGATATTAACTAACATTCAATTAACTAAGAGATTAAAGGGTTGATTTACTATGTTAGACAAACATGGGATTCTAACTTCATTAAATACTTCATTCAAAATAATTGTGACGCCCTCAATCTCGGGGTTAGGAAATGAGGACCCACACACCTTTAAACTAAGATTAATTAAGCATAAACCCCGATTAACTAATAATAGAATCAAACAGGATTAAGTTTGAGATAAGGTTAAAACTACCGACCAGATAATATATATTACAAACCAAAATAATATTTAATTTACACAATCGATTCCGACTTGGAACCGATAGATAACCCATTGTATTTTAACAAACTTTCCGACTAAGTGCTTGCTCACACACAACCTGTACTACCTGCTCTGGCATTTGGAAGCCTACAACACGATAGGGGCCACCAAGTACGCTCTAACGAGCAGTGCGCCTAAGTCTGGCCATCCTCTGGCTTAGCTTCCATGGTTAGAACAGAGAAAAATATATGAGTATAAAACTCAGCAAGTAACTAAATGACAATTCCATGGTGCAATAATCAATATCTATCCACAATTACTTTTAAGGCATTCACTTTTAAAACTCTAGGTGTCAGATTTCAGTCTTTGGGCTATGAAAGGGTTATGAAGAAAGGTTTGGGCTTTCAGGAATCAAGGTTCAAGATAAGGAGAAAACCGACATTCATCACATATCATTAACGGATCTCAAGGATCTTTCAAATGGAAAGCGAGAATTTATTCATCTTTGGGAATCAATTGCATGATTGATAACAATATCAGAATAAGAATCAGGGTTCACAAGCTGTATGCTAATCAATATCACAATCAACTTATTTCAAAACATTATAAGTCATTTCATTCTCAAAGAAGCAATTTGCTAAAGCAATGTATTCAATATCTTTTATAAAGTAATATGGAACCCTTGATTGGACTACTTTAACTTTCATAAATATAATACGGGTGATCAGCCCGTACCGACCTCCATCTGGTCGTCAAGGTACCTATGGCATAATTTCATCCTTAAAGTGGACTAGCCCCGCTAGTCTCTTATATGACTGGACTAGTCCCACTAGTCTCTTACGTCCCAATCCAATCCAACAGGAATTCATTTGGAAAACCTTGTGTCAGAAAAGAAATTTTACTAAATTCATTTTATCATTACCTAGAATATGAAATCATTCGGACTCTTTCAAGTCGAAAATCGTTCTTAAGTTCAATTTCAGGGATTCAAAGAAATCAACTGGATCAAGGCAATCAAATACCAATTATATGGTCAAGATCAAATGATAATATGGATCGTAAGTTAGGGAATCAGATCAGTCTTAGAGATCCTTACGGAATAAGGTATGCAAAGGAAAGATATAGGTTAATCAAAATAATGTGCAAAGGAATTCAAAGGGTTCTTATAAAGTTAACAAGAATTCAAGGTATCCAAAGGAATCAACAGGTAATCAAGGTATGAATCAACAGGCTTACAGTAAGGGTTTGAACAATAATCATATCAAATCTTTATAAGAACACTATCAAGGTGTTTCAAGGAAACAATAACGGGTATGGTACAAGAATCAAAATCAAGGTTCAAGAATCAAAAACAAGTTATCGCAAGTGTTATAAAAGATAAATATTCTATCATGGCATCAACAATATCCTTTCAATACACAACTTATACAAGTAGGCAGAGTTACTTGCCTCAATTCACTTTCCTGTTTTACAAGGGTTGAACTACTGCCACCTAGTACACTGTTCCCTTTCCTAGCCTAAATGCCTTCACTCTCCGAATCTACAATCTAAAATCAAAGCCCTAATTAGATTCCCACTCAACGTTCCCAGAACGTTTAACAATTTCCCCTTATCGCAATACCCTAAAAATATTTATACTCAATCATATACACAAAGCACGTTTATAGCATATACTCGTATACTTTAAACCAAATGGTCATCGAATCACATATTGCGATGCAATTACAACACATAGCATATAATCTTGTATCCAAACTCTACACTTGAGTTATAATAACAATTATACAATCTTATATCAAGACGACTCAATCCTTCCTTTTATATCACTTAATTCGAACCAAAACCACCAAATAAACCAATTAATCTCTAGTAATCTTACATGCATTTACTTTGTGAAGTCTTATAATCAAATCAACCCTTTTTACACCCTTAACCATTTGGATATAATCACAAAACATAATCAAAAATCGAACAACGACATGCAAGTAACAAAATTACATATAAACTTGAGATCAAACCTTCACTCATCCTCTTACATCATTTTTAACATAAACCTTTACATGCAAAGCTATAACTTAACATGAATTTGATACTTCATCCAAAACCAAATCAAAATCAACTCTATAATTCATTTAAACACATAATATGGAACCTACAAGATTGATCTTTCACCTTAGCACACAATTCAACTTATTCTCTTAAAATTCAACCTATAACCTTCGAAATTTACCAAAATCAACACATGCAACCATCAATTCGATTCTTTAAACCATCAACTAATCTAATTTCTCAATATTTTCTAAAACAATTATCCACAACCATTTAAATCAACAAAAATCAGCTTAATAACTTTTGAAATCAAAAACCTATTTGGTATTAAGTAAAACTCCACATGCAGCCACCAAAAATTAGTTTAAGGATACTAGAGCTTAGTTTTAACATCATCACTCACCACCAGAGTTCTTCACCGGTAGCGGTGGTTTCACGATGGTGCCCCCATTCGGGGGTTTCCATCCTTAAAATCTTCGATTTCTCTTTAAAAACACAGCAACAACTACATGCAATAAAATTTCATCACAATAATAATAGAAACTCAAGTTGATCAAGCAAAATTCGAGCCTCGGCTCAAAACCGAACCCAAGAACGAACACACACACTTTGCATGCAAGCATAAACACACACATGCACCACTACGCCCTAGATTGGATTCTGCAACCGTTCACACTGGGGTTGCAAACAAAAGTGTAATAATAGCCTTCTAAACCCATGTCTATCGTAACCCCTATTTTTTGATGTTGCGGTATAGTCAAAATGTGTTACTAAAATGACATAGATGATTTTTTATTTTAACTAATCAATAATTATTTACATAGAAATGAAATTATAATTGAAATATATATTTTATTTATTTTTAAAAGTTAATAATATTAGTGTAGTGATTTACAATATTATATTGAAAAATTTAACGCTTTATAAAACATAACAAGCCATCAATTAGTTGATATATTGATCATTTTATGATATTTATATATTATTTAATTTATTTGTTTCTCATAATTAAATGTTAAAAATAATATTTATTAAAAAAGAGAAATTAATGATTTAAATTGCAACACTGGTCTAACACAGATTTAATAGGGTATTATTACAGATATTTATGATATTTTTATAACACGAGAAATTTTTAATTATTTGAAAAGGATTAAAATATTAAAAAAAAATATATATATATATATATACTTAAATAAAAGAAATAATTAATTTTGATTTCTAAAGTTTAACTATTCGTTAAAGGAGTAATTTAGGATAGTATTTATAAAGTATTTTATAATTTAAAATTTAAATTTTAAATGATAATATTTATAAAAGTAATTAATAATTTTAATATCAAAATATATATTTATAAAAAAGAAAAAGTACAAAAAAGTTTTAGAGGGGCGGTAAAATTGCCGCGTTCTTACTTTAACATAAAAATTTAAGTTGAAAAGATTTTAAGAAATAATACTGGTATTGATTTCTCTATTTTCCAAACCCGACTGCATCTCTAATTTTCAATCAAAAATTCAGGCCAAATCCTTGTTTGCTCATACAAACTGATCATGAATTCTTATTCTCCCTGCTTTTCTCTCTCGATTCATATACAAAAGTCAATATTTTTAGTCCCGGATTACTCAATTTCTCAAACCCTAATTTGTTCATCATAGATGCTCTCTCTCCCATTATTCAGTCAAATCTCTATGTCTTCTCAGTGATATGATGTTAAACACGATGTTAAAACACTTATTTCACTCGTTTGAACTTCAAATTAATCATTCGATCATTATTTCGAAGCTCTTCAGTTCATCAATGGAGATTCTGCATCTCGGTGATGATTCTAGGCTAGTAAAGATGATTCCTTACCCTCCTCACGAAGATCAAGCTCAAATCAATGGCGGCCGCATCAAAACTCGACAACTGGATGATGAAACTCGGTGAGTCAACTCAAGGGCTTGAACCTAGTCAGGCTTCTACAGTCAATTTCACTACAATTGCTGGATAATCTATATTTTGAGGTATAGATATAGGTAGTTCCATGAGACTTAAGCCCATGGCTCAGGTGAAAATTTCTCAAAACCCTTGTATTTGTTATTTTTTAGATTGGGTGTTATGTATATATAGTTGATGTCTTGATTAGTGTTCAATTAGCTTAGATTTATATACATTGAGTATGTTGATTAATTATAGTGGTAATAAGTTTGTCTGATTATAATGTGCAAGCACTACATTATCCTTGCTAAGTGGTATTTAGAGGGTTTAAGATATTTGTTTTGCCTTATTTACATAAACTAATGTTCTGCTTGTAACTCCGGCAATTAGCAAATTTAAGGAGTACCATTTAGCTATACCATGATATATAAGAGTATAAAGAATATGAAAAGGATAGCCCTTGTAATTTAATGCACTATATTCTTACCTGACCATAATAGACATTGAGCTTGTAAAAACAAAGAGATTTACCTTGCGTTCAGTGTCTAAAACGTGCAGTGTCTAGAAAGATATTTATCTTGGAACACTTGTACATTGTGCTTACCAATTTTCATACCCTGGTGACTAATAACAGCAAGAAGATGTGCAGTTGTATAAGTCACTATTTCCTAACTAAAATAATTAATAAATTGAGTGGACACATTTATCATTATAAATCCAAGGTAGAAAGAACCATTCATGTGCAGTGATTCATACTTTCCATCATCACATCAGCTGCTTGAGATACCAGCTACTCATCTTATAATTATAAGTGGCACACCTATACAAAATCACCTCAAGGTACTGAATGTATGTTACAACAGTTAACTTTTTTTTTACTAAATTTGTAGCAATTATTCTTATCTTTTGTAGTGGTTACTCCGTTTCACAGTTAAATTCATGTTCCCAGTTTAATTTAAGTGTATATTTGTACAATATTTGATGTGGTTTAATTTGAATTATATTTGAAGTAATGATTAATATCACAAGGTTTCTTTCGACTTAATATATATAAATTATCTTACGATGCACGAGATCTTGTAGCACTTACCAATTCCAGTGTAAACGATTTGACTAATTATGAGCAGGCCCATAGGGTATATATCGCAATCTAACAATCAGCATCAGCGTTGTGAAAATGCAAGGGACCAAACACCCTGACTGTCAGGCCCTGGAATATATAAACAAGAAAGTGAACAGAGGAAGGGACCATTTATTACTCCATACATATTTTACAACAATGAACAAAATAAAATCTGTTAGCCTGGTTTTGATACTGATATATCTGTATAACTTCATGAGTCCTTGGATGCGAGGTGATTCACTCTCTTTAATTTGCTCTTATGGATTATATATGTTAATTTTCTTTTTCTTTTTTGGTTCTATGGCTCTGCTTTGCACATATATACTTTCACAATATATCCTTGCCTTGGTTGGATAGACTGTGTGTGGAATGGTTCTTATGCCAATCAAAGTTTTCTTCCCGTTTAATATGATATAGCTGTTAAAGTTGGACTCATCTTTAAAAGATTCTTTCAGTTGCTTCAGTCGTGCCATTTATAAGGTAAAACATTATTTTTATTTTTATGTATATGACTGCATATCCATTAACATATGTTGTCTTTTTAGTATTTTAAATTTAGCTAATGATTTCTAGAACTGATTTTGTTCTGTAGATTAGTTAGGGGCATATGTTTTGGTATCACAGTCTAGTAGAGTGTCTCATTTGATTAAAATGAATTATACATCAAGATCTTAAAGAATTTCATGCAGTTCATTTATCTTGTTCCCTGAATATTGAGTTTTTGATTATTTATGATCCTGAATACCATGATGTCACTGGCCTTTTCTAGTTTGGTCTTATGTCCTAAATTTTATTTATCCCAGTACTGAGATAATTATGTATGCTACTACTTTTTTCCTTATATATAAAAAGAACTCACTTTGTATAAAATGTTGTTATGCACTTTTGCTGGTTCTGAGAAAGACTATGTGATAATATATCTTTTTATTGATATGGGCCCTTAATTTAAATTAGTGGCCTAACTACTATCTTTGGTTGTAGCCGTCAAGATTACTTTGGTTATAGAATCATCATAATTATAACTGAATCGCTAATACAGTATTATTATGTCATCTTCGCAGGAATATGGATGATGTAGATAAAACTATGGATTAAATAAGCGAGCAAACAGAAAACATGAAACAGATTCAAGAAGCACTGGCCACTCCCATTGGTGCAACAGCTGATTTTGATGAGGTATGTTGTTAACCTATATCATTAATTTTATTTTTTGATTCTTGCAGTCCTAGTTAGAATACATTCTTTCCTGCTTATCAATGTTCCTTTGATTCAGAAAGTATTCTTTTGTTTGAATGTCTTCTTTATGTTGCAGGATGAACTAGAAGCAGAACTTAAAGAATTAGAAAGCGCTGAGTTGGAGGAAGAAAGTCTTCAGCCTGTAGGTAAAGCACCTCCTATTACTGGAGGAGGTTCTACCTAGTCAGAAGCGTTCTAGCACCATTCTCGTTCTACTTTGTTTTTCTCATTACTACTATGTTTAGATTTTGAATTGTAACTTTAGCTTGTATAAACTTCCGTTTTTATTTTATGGTTGGTAGACAATTAGTGGTATAAGGATGGTAGTATGGTGATGGTGAAGGTAGTGGTAGTATGGGGAAACTGATGTTATGGTTGATGGACTGATGTTTATGATTTGTGGATTGTGTTGATTTTAAGACAATGGTCTTATTTATGGGCATGTTAATTTACAAACAGTTTCTAGCATTTTTTTTCGTAAAAGCGTTGCAATATGTCTTTATAGTGTTGTTAATAATCACTAAAAACATTGCTAAAAACACTAGAAAGCGTTGCAAAAAATACTAAAAAGTGTTACAAAAAGGTTGCATCGATACCCCATATGTGGGCCCCACTGTAGGGCCCACAAATATTGTACTGATAGCCCAAACCCTACTGTAAAACTTTTCAAGACCTATTGCAACCCTATTGGTGTTGCAATAGCACGTTTCTGTAACGGATAACCAAGTGTTGCAATAGGGTGTCATCGGGGTTGCAAAAAACTCTATTGCAACGCCTAAAATTGCAAACCCGAAAAAGAGTCGCCATAGCCTTTTTTTGGCCTTTAGCAATGCTGTTTTGGCCTTTAGTTATGGTTTCTTGGGGTTGCAGAATTCAATCTATGGCGTAGTGCACAATAATTAAAGCTCATATTTGGAACAAATATGAAGATTCATAGAGGATTTCAATGAAATAAAGAGAGAGAGAGAGAGAGAGAGAGAGAGAGAGAGAGAGAATATACCAAGATAAAAAAGAGAGAGAGACTGAGAGAGAGAGAGAGAGAGAGAGTAAAGAGATGAAAAAACAAATGAGAGAGAGTGAAGAATCGGGTGAAGGAAAGAAAATAAAAGGGGGAGAGTGGGTTTTTATAATAAAAGGGAAGGGGTATTTCTGTAATTAACAAATCATTCTTTCCTTTTATTCTCCTTTCTCTTTTATTCTAAACTCAAAAATGAATTTAAATAATGAATAACTCTCTCAGAAAAGATGGAAATGCGAAGAATAATAATTTTAGAATAAAGATCCCAAAATTAGCTTTTCATCCATATTTTCAAAATAATTTTTTAGTGAACAGTTGATTTATTAAGGATTTTACAAGATTGTGCTTAAAATAGAATTATAACTTGATAAAATCATTTTAAAACACACCGATCATGAAATAAATCCATCTATCATTTTTGTAAAGTCTCTAGGACTATTTTGAAGATAACAAAACAAATTTCACATCTTGAACATACTCGTATAATTTTATAAAAACATTTAAAGATTCAATAAACCTTATTTTAAATCAAATAAATCCTTTAAAATCATTTAGATATCAATAGAGCACATAATCAAGCATATTTTCAAGCAATAGCACGTTTTAACATATCACGACTCATATTCGATCACAAAATTTCCCTTTTTTTAATTATTATTCCCTTTTTCGCGTAACGGGTCTCCTCCTGTCTGACGGCCCGACGCTGAGCATTTCAATTACGCTTCACAATCAATCCTTTATACCAACTGACACGTCACTGGAATATAGCACTTACTTAAAAATTTCCATTTCACATAACAACACATAGTTCACATTTAATTACTTCTAATCTTTTTTTTTAAATGGGTCTTGTTCTACCTAACGGCCCGACAACACAGCTTATCCCCTAAGTTGACTCATCAAACTGGAACGCGTCATTTTACGTTCCCAGTTACTAATATACAATAAGGACAATTAACCAACAAAATCATTTATCCCTTCATTTAATCACATAATTTATAATTATGCCACATATTTATACTTTATTCACTTAATCACGTCGCAAATTTCCCAGTCGCTATAATCTACCCTCCTTAAAAGGATTATGTCCCCAGAATCTAGTTTAAGCAAATAGATGGGGATACTTTTCTTGCATTTCACTTTCTAATTCCCAAGTTGACTCTTCTACTATAGGATTTCTCCATAACACTCTAACTAGAGGTACCACTTTATTTCTGAGCGTTCTCTCTTTTCGATCTAAGATTCGAACTGGTTGTTCCACATAAGACAAATCTTGTTATATTTCCACTGGTTCCAATTCGATCACATGGCTTACATCAGCATTATATTTCTTTAGAAGAGAGACGTGAAATACGTTATGAAGATGTTACATCTACGGAGGTAACGCTAATTCGTATGCCACTTTTCCAACTTGTCGTAATATTTTGAATGGTCAAATATACCTATGACTCAACTTCCCTTTCGTTCCATTTGGATAAACCTTTCCACGGAGATATCTTTAACAACACTCTATCTCCGGGCTCGAATTGCATATCCTTTCGATCTCGATCCATGTACTTCTTTTGTCGATCTTGAGCAGTAATTAACCTTTCACAAATCATTTCCACTTTCTCTTTCGTATACTGTACGAGCTTTGGGCCAATTAGTTTGCGCTCACCAACTTCGTCCCAATATGTAGGGGGTCAGAATTTTCTTCCATACAACGCTTCATAAGGCGGCATGCCAATACTCGAATGATAATTGTTGTTGTAGGAAAACTCAATCAATGGCAAATGATCATCCCAATTTCCTTTGAAATCTAATGCACAGGTTCGTAACATATCCTCGATCATTTGAATTGTCCTTTCACTTTGTCTGTCAGTCTACGGATGATACGCCGTACTTATTTTCAATTTAGTTCCCAAATGATCATGAAATTGTCGCCAAAATCTCGAGTTAAATATCGGATTTCTATCGGACACGATAGATACGGGAACTCCGTGACGCATCACAATCTCGTCCAAATACAAGTTGACCAACTTTTCCAATGAAAATCTTTATTGATAGGCAAGAAATGCACTGACTTCATCAATCGATCAACTATCACCCAAATCGCATCATGATTAGACTTGGTCTTTGGCAATCCTACCATGAAATCCATTGCGATATGTTCCCATTTCCATTCAGGTATGTCCAGCGATTGAAGCAATCCACTTGGTCGTTGATGTTCCCCTTTTACTCTTTGGCACGTATAACATTTACTTATCCATTCCGCAATTTCCTTTTTCATGTTTGGCCACCAATAACTCTCTTTTAAGTCCTTGTAAATCTTTGTACTTCCAGGGTGAATTTAAAATCTTGAGTTATGCGCTTCGTGCAAAATCTCACGCTTTAACTCCACAACGTTAGGTATCCAAATGTGTGAGTTAACGCGACATATTCCCTTTTCATCATTTTGAACTTTAACTTCCTATCATGTCAACATATCTTTCTCGTGGGTCATTACTTGCTCTTGACCATATCAAATATTTTCCAAAATTTTTGGTTGAAATGACATTGCATACATGGTTCCTCTTTCTATCTCTGAAATCTGCACTTCTATTTCCCACTTCTCAAAATCTTTGATCAATTCCTCTGATAAAGTTAGCATATTCAATCTTTCTTTGCGGCTTAATGCATCTGCTACCACATTCACTTTTCCGGGGTGGTAACTTATCTTACAATTGTAATCTTTGATCAATTCCAACCACCTTCTCCGTCTCATATTCAACTCCTTCTGCGTAAAAATATACTTTAAACTTTTATGATCCGTATAGATCTCACACTTTTCTCCATATAAGTAATGACTCCAAATTTTAAGAGTGTGTCTGCCAATTCCAAATCATGTGTGGGATACTTTTGTTCATGTGGCTTTAGTTGCCTTGACGTGTACGCTAATACTTTCCCCTGTTGCATTAACACACAACCAAACCCTTTATACGAAGCATCGCTAAAGATCACAAACTCTTCTTTTTCATCTGGTAAAACTAACACTGGGGGGGTTACCAACCTCTTCTTTAATTCTTGAAAACTTTCTTCGCATTTATCCGTCCAGATAAACTTCTCGTTCTTCCTTGTCAACTTAGTCAATGGGATTACAATCTTAGAGAAATATTGCACAAGTCTTCTATAGTATCCGGCTAATCCTAGAAAACTTCTGACTTCCGTAGGAGTCTTGGGCCTTTCCCAATTCATCACAGCTTCTATATTAGTTGGACCTACTTTAATTCCTTCTCTATTGACTATATGTCCAAGAAACTGAACTTCTTTCAACCAAAAATCGCACTTTGAAAACTTGGCATATAACTTTTCTTTCTTCAAAATTTCCAATGAAATCCTCAAATGCTCCATATGATCTTCCTCCATCTTGGAATATATCAAAATATCATCGATAAATACTATAATAAACTTATCCAAATACTGCTTGAACACTCTATTCATAAGATCCATAAATGCGGCTGGTGCGTTCGTCAAACCAAACGCCATTACCAAAAACTCGTAGTGTCCATATCTCATTCAAAATGTTGTCTTGGGTATATCTTTCGCTTTAATATTTAGCTGATGATACCAAGATCTTAAATCAATCTTGGAAAAACAAGTAGCTTCTTTTAACTGATCGAACAAGTCATCTATTCACGGTAGATGGTACTTATTCTTAATCATCAACTTATTCAATTCGCGATAGTCAATGCACAACCTCATATTGTCATCTTTCTTCTTCAAAAATAACACTGGTGCACCCCACGGGGATACACTTGGGCGTATTACTCCTTTTCCAACAACTTTTGCAATTATTGCTAATTTCTTCATCTCAACTGGCGCCATACGATAGGGTGCCTTCGATACTGGTTCCGTTCCAGGAGCCAAATCAAACGTGAACTCGATCTCTGGATCTGGAGGTAGTCCAGGTAATTCATCTTGATCTCTAACAGTGCTACTTGATTCTGAATACATGCCCTAAGTCCCTATTGGAACCTTTTGGCCTTATCGCCGTATTCACATATTCAGGTACAAACCTAGATAACTTCGAAAATTTTACTTCATATTCCGCCACCGACATATCCTCTTTTCTGAGACCCAAAAACTTCATCTCCAACTGGTCTTGCATATAACTTGGCAAGTACTTTTCCAGAAACATCTCGGTAAAATTTTCCCATGATAAGTCCTTTCCTTCAAGCAAAGCTTTAGAAAATTCCCACCAGAAACTTGCCCCATCTTTAAAATAATAACTCACATACTGAGCTTTCTTCTCATCCTTAACTTCCGCTAGTTGAAACGCTTTCTCCATTTCTCTTAACCACGACTGAGCTCTTATCGGGTCGGGAAAACCTAAGAACTCTGGGGGATGAACAAATTCAAAATGTTTGAAGTTTCCAACTTTAGGGGCTTACTACACCACACTACACTTGGATCTACACATTTACAAAGCTAACCCATCTCCAGTGCCTGGCAGGGTTATTGCAAAAGCTGAGCAAGTCGGCTGATCATAGTTGTATCTTGGTTTAGTTCTTGGTCTTGGGTTTGAATTTCTTCTTCTTGGTGATCGGGTGAGTTGGCCATTTCTTACAAACCTGATTGAGTAATTATTTAGCAATACGATAGCATGGAATTGATATATATATAACAACATTTTACTACAAAATTAGTTTTGTGGGTTTTAAGCTTTACCCAATTTTGCATATGCAATCCTATTACTATATAATTTCTCTTATCAGTTGTATTTTCTCATGGCACGGGGTAAGATTCTTACGAAAGATTAAACACGGTTGTATAGAAACATGGTAAGCAAAATAGTTTATAAAGATTCCCAGGGTGCACAATAGGAAATAAGATATGTGATTTATTCAACAAGCCAATGATAAATAGATAAAAGGTCTGATTATGACAAGTTCTGAAATAAGGTACAATAATATAGCAGGGTTAAATAGAGGAAAAATTGGAAAACATCCCCTATCTACCCCTCAACTTCTAACAACCACTACAAAGTTCTGAAACACAACACAACATAAAAAATGAAAAAGGGATCCCGGCATCTGACCAAGTATCCCAAGCCTACTGGCGCTGAAAAGATACAACAACAACAACAACAACAACAAAACTTACGGGCTCCACCAAATGTCCCGCCTGATCAACACTATCATCTAATCATCTTGAATCTCTCTCAACACAACCAACATCCAGCGAATGATCTTATGCAGGCTCCGGGCTTCAGCATTAGTATCATTAGTGGATGGTCCCTCGTCCAATCTCCTCCAGGTAACCTGCTCCATCAACTGAATCCGGACTCTCCACTCATCCTCCCTAACTGAAGTCCTCTGCCTAGACTCTCGAGCTAGCCTATCCACCAAAGCTCCTAACTCAGGAATGCGGGAGTAAACAAAGTCCCGATCCTGGGCTAACTTGCCACCAACACTGACATGCACAATCTTAGGCATCTCAGACTCTGGCTCAGGGGTTGGGGTCTCTGACTCTGGTCTCAAGGGTGATACCTGCATAAGAATCTCACTACTCTTAGATGGATCCTCCTCTGGATCTGAACTAACATACACAGGCTCCTCTGAAGAGGGTGGAATGGGGTTCACTCGGGTACCGGTCAAACTAATCTCTGAATCAGAATCACTACCACTACTGGAGTCCTGAGAAAAAATATAAAACAACCAAGAAATAGCGTTACGGTTAAATAAAACTTCCAACTGATTCACACCCTAACTCTAGTTACCACTTTAACCTATTCACCTTACTTAGACTATACCTAATAGTCTAACTCAACTCTATATGAGTCAAACACTCTCACAATATAGATATAACCCAAAATACCCTTTTCCTAACTTGTCTCAAGGACTGGATCCTGTAGCTCTGATACCAACTTGTGACGCCCTCAATCTCGGGGTTAGGAAATGAGGACCCACACACCTTTAAACTAAGATTAATTAAGCATAAAACCCGATTAACTAATAATAGGATCAAACAGGATTAAGTTCGAGACAAGATTACAACTACCAACTACATAATATATATTAGAACCCAAATTAATATTTAATTTACACAATCGATTATGACTTGGAACCGACAGATAACACATTGTTTCTTTACAAACTTTCTGACTAAGCACTTGCTCACACACAACCTATACTACCTGCTCTGACATCTGGAAGCCTACAACATGGTAGGGCCACCAGGTATGCTCTTACGAGCAGTGCGCCTAAGTCTGGACATCAACTTGCTTAACTACCATGGTTAGAACATAGCAAAATATATGAGTATAAAACTCAACAAATAACTAAATGACAGTTCTATGATGCAAAAATCAATATATATCCACAATTACTTTTAAGGCATTCTCTTTTAAAACTCTAGGTGGCAGATTTCTGTCTTTGGGCTATGAAAGGGTTATGAAGAAAGATTTGGGCTTTCAGAAATCAAGGTTCAAGATAAGGAGAAAACCGACATTCATCACATATCATTAATGGATCTCAAGGATCTTTCAAATGGAAAGCGAGAATCTATTCATCTTTGGGAATCAATTGCATGATTGATAACAATATCAGAATAAGAATCAGGGTTCACAATTTATATGCTAATCAATATCACAATCAACTCATTTCAAAGCATTATAAGTCATTTCATTCTCAAAGAAGCAATTTGCTAAAGCAATGTATTCAATATATTTCATTCTCAAGGTTTTACTAAATTCATTTTATCATTACCAAGAATATGAAATCATTTGGACTCTTTCAAGTCAAAAATCATTGTTAAGTTCAATTTCAGGGATTCAAGGAAATCAATTGGACCAAGGCAATCAAATACCAATGCTATGGTCAAGATCAAATGACAATAAGGATCGTAAGGTAGGGAATCAGATCCGTCTTAGAGATCATTACGGAATAAGGTATACAGAGGAAAGATATAGGTTAATCAAAAACAATGTGCATAGGAATTCAAAGGGTTCTTATAAAGTTAACAAGGATTCAAGGTATCCAAAGGAATCAATAGGTAATCAAGGTATGAATCAACAGGTTTATAGTAAGGGTTTGAACAATAATCATATCAAGTCATTACAAGAACACTATCAAGGAGTTTCAAGGAAATAATAACGGGTATGGTACAAGAATCAAAATCAAGATTCAAGAATCAATAATAAGTTATCACAAGTGTTATAAAAGATCAATACTCTATCATAGCATCAACAATATCCTTTCAATACACAACTTATATAAGTAGGCAGAGTTATTCCCTGAATTTGCTTTCCTGTTTTACAAGGGTTGAACTACTGCCACCTAGCACACATTTCCCTTTCCTAGCCTGAATTCCTTCACGCTCTGAATCTACAATCCAAAATTAAAACCCTAATTAGATTCCCACTCGACGTTCCCGGAACGTTTAACAATTTCCTCTTATCGCAATACCATAAGAGTATATATATTCAATCATATACACAAAGCACGTTTATACCAAATACTCGTATACTTTAAACCAAATGGTCATCGAATCACATATTGCGATGTAATTACAACACATAGCATACAATCCTTGTATCTAAACTCTACACTTGAGTTATAATAACAATTATACAATTTTATATCAAGACGACTCAATCCTTCCTTTTATATCACTTAATTCGAACCAAAACCATCAAATAAACCAATTAATCCATAGTAATCTTACATGCATTTACTTTGTGAAGTCTTATGACCAAATCAACCTCTTTTACACCCTTAACCATTCGACTAAAATCAAAAAACACGATCAAAAAGCGAACAACAACATGCAAGTAACAAAATCACATATAAACTTGAGATCAAACCTTCACTCATCCTTTTACATCATTTTTAACTTAAATCTTTACATGCAAAGCTATAACTTAACATACATTTGATACTTCATCCAAAACCAAATCAAAATTAACTATGTAATACATTTAAACATATAATATGGAACCTACAAGATTGATCTTTCACCTTAGCACACAATTCAACTTATTCTCTTAAAATTCAACCTATAACCTTCGAATTTTACCAAAATCAACACATCCAACCATCAATTCAATTCTTTAAACCATCAAATAATCTAATTTCTCAATATTTTCTAAAACAATCATCCACAACCATTTAAATCAACAAAAATCAACTTAATAACTTTTGAAATTAAAAACCCATTCGGTATTAAGTAAAACTCTACATGCGGCCACCAAAAATTAGTTTAAGGATACTAGAGCTCAGTTTTTACATCATCACTCACCTTCGGTTCACCGGAGTTCATCACCGGTGGCGGTGGTTTCACGGTGGTGCCCCCATTCGGGGGTTTCCATCCTTAAAACCTTCGATTTCTCTTTAAAAACGCAGCAACAACTACATGCAATACAATTTCATCACAATAATAACATAAACTCAAGTTGATCAAGCAAAACTCGAGCCTCGGCTCAAAACTGAACCCAAACACACACACACACTTTGCATGCAAGCATAAACACACACATGCACATGAATTGAAGCTCATATATGGAACAAAAATGAAGATTCATGGAGGATTTTAAAGAAATAAAGAGAGAGAGAGAGAGAGAGAGAGAGAGAGAGAGAGAGAATATACCAAGAGAAAAAGAGAGAGAGAGACTGAGTGAGAGAGAGAAAGAGAGTAAAGAGATGAGAGGAAGCAAATGAGAGAGAGAGAAGAACCGGGTGAAGGAAAGAAAAGAAAAGGGGGAGAGTGGGTTTTTATAATAACAGGATAAGGGTATTTCTATAATTAACAAATCCTTCTTTCCTTTTATTCTCCTTTCTCTTTTATTCTAAACTCAAAAATGAATTTAAATAGTGAATAACTCTCTCAGAAAAGATGGAAATGCAAATAATAATAATTTTAGAATAAAGATCTCAAAATAGCTTTTCAACCATATTTTCAAAATATTTTTTGAGCGAACGGTTGGATTTATTACGGATTTTACAAGAGTGCGCTCAAAATAGAATTATAACTTGATAAAATCATTTTAAAATACACCGATCACGAAATAAATCCATCTATCATTTTTTTAAAGTCTCTAGGACTATTTTGAAGATAACAAAACAAATTTCACACCTTGAACATACTCAGATAATTTTATAAAAATATTTAAAGGTTCAATAAACCTTATTTTAAATCAAATAAATCCCTTAAAATCATTTAAAAATTAACAGAACACATAATCAAGCAATTTTCAAGTAATAGCACATATTCACATATCACGACTCATATTCGATCACAAAATTTCCCTTTTTATTATTATTATTCCCTTTTTCGCGTAACGGGTCGTGTCCTATTTGACGGCCCGACGCTAAGCGTTTCAGTTACGCTTCACAATCAATCATTTATACCAACTGACACGTCACTGGAATATAACACTTACTTAAACACTTCCATTTCACATAACAACACATAGTTCACATTTAATTACTTTTAATCTTTTTTTAAAAACGGGTCCTGTTCTACCTGACGGCCCGACAACAGAGCTTATCCCCTAAGCTGACTCATCAAACTGGAACGCGTCATTTTACGTTCCCAGTTACTAATATATAATAAGGACAATTAACCAACAAAATCATTTATCCCTATATTTAATCACATAATTTATAATTACACCACAGAATTATACTTTATTCACTTAATCATGTCACGAATTTCCCAGTCGCTATAGTAATTGTTCTTAACCTTAGCATGCAATGGTGATGACACTAATCTGATAACACGAAACTAGTAATCGCCAACTTTCGTTGTACGAATACCTTACTACCAGACATCCACAAAAGAGATAGAAGCTGAATAGACACCAAATATGTTGTGACCCTCTATGTCTATAGAATTTGACAACACAAAGGTTTAATGCACAAGTTATCTATCATATTACATAGGGCAAGTAAGATGGTTAAAATTACCTACGAATCATGCATAAAAAATACATGAACCTATGCTAGCATGACAAGTTCTAAACCTCTATATTAACTTTCACTTCAATAGAGATTAACACGCTACCTTATAAGTTCACGACGCTTATAAGACGAATAAGCATAACCAATACTAGGATATCATACAATCACCAAACACTATGATATCGAAACAAATTAAGTATTGAAATCCATAAGTAAATCTGCTAGAACCCCACGATAACGATTAGCCTATAATCGAACTCATCATCATCGTGGGTTTCGATGAAAGCATGGTAGAATAAACTAAATCTTTTTAAACTGAATAATTAATCAAAGTACGTAATCAAGAGTAATAGGTTCAACAAACAAGAAAACTAGCATCCAAGATTACAATTTAAACAAAGAATCACAAAAAATAAACTAGATCCTCTTTGCCTTCGTTGTATTTGTGCTTCTAGGTCTTCTCGCTGTCTTTTCCTTAGTCTCTATTATAAAAAAACGTCTTTACATAGTCTTTATATAGCAGCCCAATCAATCCAGAAGTCCAGCAAATCGATTTTCAAATAAAAACAGGATTCCTGGAAAATGACCCGACGCGACCGCGGGCTATCCCAGCGCGGGCGCGCTGTACTTCTGCTAAACTGGCGCGGCCGCACGCTAACACAGCGCAGGCATGCTGACCTTCTGGAAAAATACCTGCCTTCTATTTTATTCGCTGGTTTTTTATGGCGATCAACAGGAGAACAACCGAGGCACCTTCCTAACATAAAATTAGCACCAAAACAATGTTAATCCTCATCTTTCCTTCAACTATGTCCTGAAATGCAAAAACACTATAAAACACATCAAAAATACCAACAACTCGAGTACAAAACACCAATTCGAAGCTTTACAAAGTGTTATAAGTGGATATAAATGTCACTTAACACACCCCCAAACTTGAACCGATGCTTGTCCTCAACCATAAACAGACTCAAAAATAAGAAATAAAAATGCATGAATGCAACTATACGAATGCAACGGTCCCCTCAAAATAACTATACCAACCAATGAGCAACATCTTAACAAATGCAATTAAACGCACAAAGATCAATCAAATCCCACAAACCAACTCACAAGCCAGAAACGTGCATGTGTGCAATTACTGAACAGATATACTATCGCAACTAGATCAATAACCATGACTCACTACTCATCAAGGAAATCACAAGGTTAAATCATTTTAAAATAATAAAAAGAGTTCGATTGCTCGAATCTAGGTTTAAAATCATTTTATAATAATTATCGAGCCTTGAAAACAATTTAAGATAATATTTTAAAGCTCAAAAAGATGTCTATGGCACAAGAAGCTTTTGCAGTTGAACTTCAAGACAATGAACTCTCTGTTTAAGAGGGAATTGGTGAGAGGACTACCACAGATGGAATTCTATAAAGAAGTACTCTATGAAGCATGTAAAAAAAGGAATTCAAGGAAAGCATCACACAGAAGCAAGGAAATGACAAGCATAATTGAACCTCTTCAGTTAATTCACATGGATTTATTTGGTTTAGTGAATGTGCTCTCACTATCAAGGAAAATATATGCTTTAGTGATAGTCGATGATTACTCCAAGTACATATGGGTGTTGTTCTTACAATTAAATGATGAAGCACCACATATGATAGTTGATCATATAAAGAAGATTGAGATGAATCGAAATTACCTCTCGGAAAGATCAGATCAGAAAATGGGGCAAAGTTCAAGAATGCATTTCTAAATGAATTATGTACATAGAACGGTATTTAGAGACAGTACTCAACCCCAAGAACTCCTCAACAAAATGAAATAGTAGAAAGGAAGAATCGAACCTTGGTTAAAGCAGCAAGGACTAGGCTAAGTGAATCACGACTTCCTACCTACTATGGGATGAAGCTGTCAACACAGCGTTTTACACTCAAAATCGTACCCTGATTAATAAAGATCATGAAAAGACTCCTTATAAGATTATGGATGATAAGAAACCAACACTGAAATACACTCATGTGTTTTGAGCTAAAAGAAGGAAATGAGCATCTAAGAAAGTTTGACGCTAAAGCGGAAGAAGGCATATTTCTTGGCTATTCTTTGGAATCTAAAGCTTGTAGGGTTTATATGATTACTGATCAGAAGGTGATTAAAAGCCTTAATGTAACATTCGACGAGACCAAGTTGGCAAACTTGGAAAGAGAAAAGGATTTTGAATCTCTAGAATTTGAAAATCTTTCAGATGATCCTTTGGATGTAGAAGAACCCAAGCTTGCTAGTGCTATATTTATAGAATATGGAAATGCTGATCCTGAATCAAGTGGTGGTAATGGTGGAAACAATGATTATGACAATCATACAGGAACCCCTTCAAGAACTACTACTCAAAGATTAAAATCATCAAGTCATGGTGGCAACAACTCAGGGGGAGCAGGAAGAGGATCTACAATTTACACTCAACATCATGCTGAACAAGGAGGAACATCAAGACCTTATCTACCTTGACAAAGACTCTGGAATAGAGACCATCCCTTTGAACTAATTATTGGTGATCCTGACACAGGAGTAAGAACTAGACATGGCACACAGAACGAATGCCACTTTTCAGGGTTTCTCTCAGAAATGGAACCTAAGAAAGTGGATGAGGAACTTGAAGATCAAGATTGGGTTATTGCTATGCAAGAAGAACTCAATCAGTTTGAGAGGCAGAAGGTATGGAAGCTGGTACCCCAACCAAAGGACAAGTCAGTGATTGGCACAAAGTGGGTATTCAAAAACAAGTTAGATGAAGATGGCATTGTAACGAGAAATAAGGCCAGACTGGTAGTTAAAGGTTACTCTCAAGAAGAGGGTATAGATTATGATGAAACCTATGCACCAGTAGCTAGACTTGAGGCAATCGGGATATTTATGGCATTCACAGCACATTCAGATTTCAAGGTTTATCAAATGGATGTGAAGAGTGCATTCCTGAATGGGGAGCTAGAAGAGGAAGTGTATGTGGAACAACCTCCAGGTTTTGAAGATCCAAATATGGCTGACTTTGGATATTTTATATTCAAAGCCCTCTATGGTCTTAACAAGCTCCAAGGACATGGTATGATACTCTCTCTGAGTTTTTACTTGAAAATGGTTTTACTAGAGGTGTTATAGATAAAACTCTGTTTTATAAAATGCATAAATCAGATATGATATTAGTTCAAGTATATGTTGATGATATTATATTTGGCTCTACTAATGATGATCTGGGCAAGTGATTTTCTAAGATAATGCTGAGTAAGTATGAAATGAGCATGATGGGAGAGTTGAACTACTTTCTTGAATTAAAAGTGAGTCAAAGGAAAAATGGTATATTCATCTGTCAATCCAAGTACATAAAAGAGCTTCTCAAGAAGTACAATATGGAAGATTCCACGCCGATAAAGAATCCAATGCCAACAGTCTCTAAGCTTGATCAGGACAAAATTGGTAAGAAAGTTGACATCACAAGCTAAAGAGGTATGATAGTCTCATTACTTTATCTTACAGCAAGTAGGCTAAATATTATGTTTGCAACATGTTTATGTGCTAGATTTCAAGCTGACCCTAAAGAGTCTCATCTTATAGCTGTTAAGATGATATTTAGATATCTTAAGGTGACTCCAAATCTTGGAATTTGGTACCCTAAAGGTACAGGTTTTAACCTAGTTTTTAATTAAGATTCAGATTTTGCAAGTTGTAAGATTAACCGGAAAAGTACTTCAGGAAGCTGTCAGTTTCTTGGAAGAAGGTTGGTATCCTAGCATAGCAAGAAGTAGCACTCAGTATCCACATCAACTACTGAAGCTGAATACATACCTTCTAGAAGCTGTTATGCTCAAATCTTATGGATGTGGAACCAACTCCGGGATTATGGTCTGTTGATGTCAAAGATTCCAAAATTCTGTGACAATACAAGTGCCATAGCAATCTCAAACAACCCAGTTCAGCACTCAAGAACAAAGCATATTAATATTAGGTATCACTTTATCACAGAGCATGTCACCAATGGCACTGTGGAATTACATTTTGTACCCACAGAGGATCAAATTGCAAACATCTTCACAAAACCACTTGATGAAAAAACTTTCTCTAAGTTGGTTAGTGAACTTGGGATGTTAAATCTTTCTTAAATAATTTCACTTGTTATTCAATGTCAATATGATAAGGACGTGTGAATTTAGGTGTCATTATTTATTTCTCGTAGTTCAAATATTTGTGTGCTTGTACCTAATTGATAAATATTTTAGCACACTTATATTGATAAATTGGTTGAAAATAATTTAATCATAATTGGTTAAGTTATGAGTAAAATTTGGAAGCATAATTTTGATTTAGATTAATTGAGACTTTATCATTTAAATGATAAAAGCTTCCATTTTAATAATCAAAGTCGTGTTTTATTAATTTTAATGGACTTTAAATTATTTGATATTTAAAAGGGTTCATTAAAGTTAATTTGAAAGAAGCAGTACAATTTATTTTATAAAGATATAATCTTTATCAAAGTAATGATAATAATTACTTAATTATGAATAAAATTTTGTATTTTCAATATAATGAATTTGAAATAATTCAATATTTAAAGAATTCATTCATTTGATATTTTAGATTGTAGCACAATATTTGTGTTCTATTTATTAATTACTTTCTTCTCTGAAAAGAGTATTTAATATAATAGTTAACAAGATCAATTGTGTAATCAAAAACAAATCAAAAATAAAATTCTTTCCTATTAGAAGTTATAATTTTTTTTACTTGTAACCTACGACCACTAAGCACCATGTAGTCGCAAGTTACCAAAACCACATTTCTAACTCATAACCTGCGACCACAAGGTACACTGTAGTTGCAAGTTGGAACTCCAGTTTTTGTCTAACTCCTAACCTGCGACCTACAGTTACCCTGTAGTCGCAAGTTAGGACTTGGAAATAAGTTTAAGTCTAACTAGCGATCCATGTCTCCCCTGTAGTCACAGGTTGGCCCTTAAACATTTTTTTTGTTAGTTTGTTAGTTTTTGTTTTCAGTTGCTGTATGTATATATACATATTCAAATTTAGTCAGTTCATTATATACACACAGTTCATTCGAGTCGCAAGAGAGACCAAGAATTTTTAATTGATTAAAAATGTACCCAAACTTTGTCAAAATTCAATTTGATTATAGATTATTGAAGGCCAGACCTAGACCTCTCTATAGACTGTAAAACCTTGAGTTTTCACCAGTTAAAAAGAGAGATCTGACATTGTGGTTACATAGGCTTAAGGCATTGTTTAGCTATAACCTTTAATCGATTAATTAAGTTATTAGGTTCTCTAGGGTTTTTAAGTAACATTTTATTCTTCAATATTTTGTGTATTTCTCAGTAGTTAATTGTTTTAATTCTCGTGCACGATTAATTTATTTTACGATCGAAATTTTATTCTCATTTTTTTAATGACGGATAATATTAAGATTCTAAAAACAAATTTTGTCTCGGTTATAAAACATAATCCAGTCCAGTTAGGTGATTTTAAGAAATGGATTCGTTTTCTAAACGAGCACTCGATTGTGCACTATACTTTAGTTACTAATGTCCAATTGAATATTGAGCTCCTCAGATACAATCACTATATAGCTGAAGACACATCAGATGATGAAAGGCTAGGGTTCTCATTCTTCATTAGTGATGAAATAATACAAATCACTGAGGATGATTTCAATGAATATCTACAACTTCCTCGATATAATTTCGATCCATTACCATAGAAATGGGAACTGCATACCTTCTTCAGAGCCATCAACAACACAATGACCAATGACACTCTTCCTAAACACTTCAACAAGAGTCATCTCAACAAACCCTGGAACTTGTTCTTTAATATTCTTTCCTTCTGTCTATCTCCAAAGAATGGTGGATTTCATGGAATAACACAATTCATGAGGGAAGCTGGAGTGGTTGTTGCTAATAATCTTCGAATCGATTTTGGACGTCTGTTCATGAAAGAAATCTTAGAGAACCAAGCTCAAAAACAAGATCACATCATATATGTCAGGTTTCTCCAGATTGTTCTAAATGGAAAGCTCATAGAAGCTCAGAAAGATATGGTTCTCAGTGACAATATGGAACAATCTCAAGAATTATCCTCCAAATTGGTGGTTACCCTGATAAGAAAGACTCTTTATGCTAACAATAACCCCATTCATGTGACGGACTTCATGCAAGAATACTTTGACTCCATTGCTCAAGAACCTACCTCTGATTCTGAGGATGTCCAAGAACCTGATAATCAAGACCCTGATGTTGTGAATGAGGATGATGCAGAAGCAGAAGTTGAACCTGAAGCAGATCCTCAGCCTAACCCTGACACTCAACCTATGGATGTTGTTAGGTCTCACACACTGTAGAAGGGGGTTGAATACAGTGTTTACTACAATCAAATCGAATATAAGAACTCAAGTAACAGAACACATATTTTATTCAACACAATAAACTCTGTTACAAAGAACTGTTCTCTCTCAGTGATGAACAAATTATCACGAGAGCTGCTAGGGTTACAATGAATAATAAACTCGATTAAGATAACACATATAGTGTAAACCCTATGTTTGTGTTTATATACTACACAGTTACAAGATAATCTTTTAATTGAAATCAAATATGATTCTGCTTCCTAATATATATCAATCAGTTATCTTCTCTTCCAAGTATTCTATTCTTCATAGAATTCTTCTCCATGCATATCTCTTCTTATGTTTGTTTTGATCTTCTTTCCTTTCAATCAGCCGCCTTCCTTATCTGAATGTCTCCTTAAGTCCTGATATTATCTCCTGATAAATATCTCCTGATAAATTGGCAACCTAAGTTCTGATATCTTAAGTCCTGACTTCAGTATAAGTACTGATTTCCAGTTAATTACTAATTTGTCCTATTAAGTAAGATCTGAAAACTAAACATAAATCATATTAGACATGACATCACAAATATATCTAACAATCTCCCCCGACTTGTAAATTAGCATAATATACAAGTTCAACAGATATTTGATGATGTCAAAAACATTAAGTACAAATGTATGAGAATTTAACTAGATAACTACAACTTACAGTCCTTGTAGTTTTACCATCCTTAAAGTTTGATATCAGCTTCAGTTCTGTATACACTTTAGAATTTGAGCAGTTATAGATCTTTGACTTGGCTTCGATTTCTTATCTCTTTGATATCAGGAGTTGTTCTGAGATAGTTCTTCAAAAGACATCTTTCAGCATATTCAAGTTCATTGACCATCCTCCTTTTAGCATTTTTCAATTCAACGGTATTTTCACCAGTTTGAAAGATAGCAGCCCTGAGATCATTTATTTTAGCTTTCCTTATATCCTGATCTTGTCTGATGATATAGGCTTTATCAGACTCTAGATTGAATTCAAGTCCCTTAATACCAGAAAATATAGTGATAATTTTAGCAGTATTAGGCTTCATTTCAACAATTTTTCCACTGTGAGATCTGTACTTAGGACAGTAGGGGCTGTTAGACTTTACAGAGTAAAACATCTTCTGTCTTTGAATATTTGATTTTAAACACCCTGCAGCACCATCTGTTGATCTGTTTTTCACTTGAAGTAGAAATAGAACATGTTCCAGTTCTTCAAAATACTTTAATGAAATAGCATTCTCCCTGATCTGGAATACCCTCCCATCTGTCATAAAGTATAACATGATATCTTATTTCAAAACAGAGTGGTAAACCATTTGTATAGATTCAAGTTGATTCAATCTCTCAGGAGTTGCTCCTACACCTGGTTCACTTAAGGAAGTTGAATCATTGGTAGTGTTGTGTATTCTCTTCTCTTTAGAACTACCCAATCCTGATTTGTCTCTTGCTTCCTTTCCTATAACAACTCTTCTTCAAAACCACTTAATGTAGTCCTTAAAGGTTGAGTCTGTTGAGCTTTGGTGAATCCTGGTAGTAGAATCTTTGAAGGTTTAACATGAGCAATGTCAGAGGTTTCCTTTTCCTTATCTTCTGATATCAAGCCAACTTGAGCCATGTCAGAGGTTGCTTGCTTCATTGTCATATCAGAACTTACTACATCTTGACTCTAAACAACTTGAGCCATGTCAGAGGTTGGTTGAGAAATCTTCTTTTTCATCAGAGTAAGACTAGCATCTTCTTCATCAATTATTTCTTCATCCATGATTGGCACATATACCTTTACAGGTTCATCAATTTTTTCTTTGCCCTTGGATCTTGGTTCTACCTCCACTTGTGATTTGGCATTGATTGCCTCAGATTTTGTCCTCTCCTTAATCACAATACCCTTAGGTTTTGGAAGTTTCTTTTCAACAACAGAAGCTTTAGACTTGGAGTTGACAATTTCTACTTTAAGTCTAGCTTCTTCTTCCTTTAGACTTTCAAAGTCCATTCCTGGATTTTCTTTGAGAAATAATCTCTTTGAAATTTCTTCATCAAGCTCCAGATGTCCAGTAGAACTTATCCTTTTACCAGTATCAGAACTTATTCTCCTCCCAGTATCAGAACTTGTTCTTTGACTTGTAGTTCCAGCTTTGCTTGATGAAAAACCTTTGCCTTCACCATGACCTCTACCCATTCCAGAGTTTCCCTGGTCATCATTTCCATCATCCTTACCCTTCAGTGGTTGAGTAGATTTGCATTTGGACTTAATCACTATCTCCCCCTTTTTGGCATCAGCAGGTAAAAGAAGAGAGACAAGCAATTCCACTAAGGATTGGATCTCATTGAGTTGAGTTTGCTAAGAAGCTTGATTCTTTAGAATTTCAGAAATTTGATCTTGTTGCTTCTCCTGAGTCTTTTCAATATACCCAATTCGGTCAAAGGCTGGCTTGAAAAATCTGTTCTTTTCCAATTTTATATTCATATCTTGCTGGATCAGAGATTCTTGAATTTTATTCACCTTGTCATGAGTTATTGAGTGTTGACCTTGAAGGTGCCTAGTACTCATTGCAGTAACTCTCAGCTGTGCCTTGAAATCATCATTTATCAGCATTTCATCAGCTTTGGCCAGGTGCTCAGCAAGAATTTTTTCAGTAGGAACAAAACTAACTGTGTTCCATTCCTTAGTCCACTCATTTCCTCTAGGAGTTTCACTCCAAGGTATTGGTGCATCCTCTCTAACAAACTTCTTGATCAAATCAGCTTTGCATGGAGCTTGTTGAGGTGCATGTCCTGATGGACCAGCTGCATCAGCATCTACATTTGCAACAGCTTCACCAATAAGTTCAGCATTATCCGCATCAGAACTTACAGAGCCTACAGTATCAGCATCCTCTGATAGAATAACAGTATGTGAGGCTATAGAGGCTTCAACATCATCCTCTAAATTCTGATCTGCAACTAAGCTCTGATCAACATACAAATTTTGATGCCCACCTAAAATCTGATCTTCATCTTCTAGATTCAGAACTGCTGTGAATGGAATATCTTTAATGAAATCAGTATCTAGAATTGGTGTTGTTGGTGGAGTGAGTTGAGTTGGTGGAGCTTCCAAGTACAGAACCTCAAGCACAAACAAGTTATGAATATCAATTACAACATTTGTACCTGGGTCTTCAATATGTACCGGATTAATGATAGGAGACACATGAGGTGTAGACACTTGCTCTGAAATATCCTCTTGCTCTTGAATAGGAGACTTTGGAGCTTGAGTAAAGTCTGATTCAGCTGTGGGAAGTAATTCAATGACTATTGGTTCTGTTGGGATCAGAGATTCCTGACCCCCTTCCTTAGCTGCTGCTTCCAGAGCTTCTTCAGAGTATGATGATACACTTACAGCCCTCCTGGATCTTTGCTTTTTAAGTCTCTTTGCAGACTTAGAGACTTTGGGAGCTTCATCATCAGAATTTAGCTTTCTAAGCCTTTTGAGGGGCCTAGAACTCCCAGTTTCAGTATCTTTCTGAGAAGAGATCTTCTCAGCTTCTACAACAACAGGTTCTGATGGTTGAACCTATACCTCCATTGTTTTCTCAAATAATCAAAATTTATTATTCACAATTATTAAATCAAAACATTCATCACAGGATAAAATTTAAAATTGATGAAGTAAAGATTAACAAATTGCAATTAAAACATGCACAGTCACAGAATTTGAGAAAAAAAGATCAAATCTTGCAATTAAATAAAATTTCATTCACATATCAGATGATTACATTTGATGAAATTTATCAATTACATGTAAAAAGTACAACATAGACCTAATCTTAGAATCTTACCATCAACAGCCTTAGTCCTAGTCTAAAAAGACCTAACGACTAGCTTCTTCTGCTACTGACGAAGAGCATTGCAAGACGAATGATTCGTTCTTGCTCACGGAGAGCTTCTCTCCTTTCCTCTTCCAGACGATCATAATGGAAATGATAGGCAATATAAAAGAATAAGAGGTCTATGTGAACATCTTGTGGAACTGAGTTCCAGATCTCTTCAGGAATGACAGTTACATGCCACTCCTGTCGTCAATCATCACAACTCAACTCGATATTAAAAGTATCATGGTTCAAGAGCAAGTTGAAATGAACCATGTTTTTGATGAGTATGTAAAAAGAGTGAGTTTGTGAGAAAATGGAAGATGTATTGGCTGGAAAGAATAGTTGATTTAAATAACCAATATAATACCAAAAGACGCAAGGAATAAGTAATAGTTACAGGTAAAAGTAATGATACCTCATCTCCCTAAACCAATGTGTAATAATAACAGTCATTAAACGATCTAAAGCCAGAGTTAATGGGCACGGGAAATAATAACAATTATTGTGCACATGTAGGTTTTCAAGACATACACACTAACCACTAAGCCATAATGATTATGACTGATTTATCTCACTTAAACCAATATTCTGAGAAAATATGACCGTTCAAGTATGACTTAAAAGTAAACCAAGTAAATAAATATTGCCACGTTAGCATCAGAACTTGATTATTATCAGAATTTAAAAGTCATCAGAATATGGCTCCTTAACTCAAAAAGTGAACGTTTATTTCTGTAATTCTTCACACAAATACTGATATGAGTACATCATAACTTAATCATCAGAACATCCATTAGAACTTGTCCTCAGAATTTATGCAACTGACACTTAGACTGTTCATCTAAAACAACATTTATCACCACATTAATTCTCATCATTCATATGGAGTGTAAGTGTGTGCATTAAGCTAAATATCAGACAAAGAGTAAAGTCTGATTCACTTCAGTACATCTTAGAAATAAGGCATAACTAAGAACTTTGCTCAAAATCTGTCATTATTCTGAAGCCTACTATAGAATGAGTTCATGTATGAGTCCACCCCAACTGTTTTGTGCTCATTTTATGCATCTTTTCAAATTCCTTTTTATAGTGGCTTCTCAGTGTAAGTGAGTCACGACTGCTTATCAGAATTTATGCTGTTATCACAGTATTTCTCCAGTAATCAGAGAATGTGAAAAGTCACCAAGAAAATTTTATTTTGCTTTTCTAATGCATATTACTTAATACCAGCAATGCACTTGGGTCTTCCCTTCCACATTTTTACTCCAGATCTCAAAGGAGTACCTGACATTTATTTCTTTTTTTTTCTTTTTTTTTGATAAGTGAGGTTTATCAGCACTTAGTACATCCATCAGAACTTAACCGATAAGAAGCACTATTCTAGTTTTTGACTTAGTAATAAGATACACAAAGTAAACATAACTAAGCTCAGTATCAGAATTTGCTAGTGTTAAAAGATTTCCACATAAATAATTACTTCATACATGGGATCATCAGTATGTTAAAGACTACTAGGTCAGCATCTAGCACAGTTATCCTCATTGGATTGAATAGTCATAGAAACATTTATATCACTATTAGAGTTTAGAAATTCACATCAGACAACAATCAGCACTTAGAAAATTTCAAATTAAGCACATAATACATAAAGATAGTAATATCTGTAAATACTGATCATAAAGTCTGATGTATTAGAACATAAACTAAGCAGATTTAGAGAAAGAACCTGAAATCATTCCAAGTTCATTTACCAATTTTGTAAAGGTAGCTTCACATAGTGGTTTTGTGAAGATATCTGCTACTTGTTGATCTGTGGGAACAAAATGCAATTCCACTGTACCTTCATCCACATGTTCCCTGATGAAATGGTACCTGATGCTGATGTGCTTTGTCATAGAGTGTTGAACTGGATTACCTGTCATAGCAATAGCACTTTGATTATCACAGTAAATAGGGATTTTAGAATATGTTAACCCATAATCCAGTAATTGATTCTTCATCCAAAGAATCTGTGCACAACAGCTTCCTGCAGCAATGTACTCTGCTTCTACAGTTGATGTGGAAATTGACTTTTATTTCTTGCTAAACCAAGAAACCAATCTGCCTCCAAGAAATTGGCAGCTTCCACTTGTGTTTTTCCTGTCAATTTTGCATCCTGCAAAATCTGCATCTGAGTAACCTATTAGCTTAAAGTCTGATTCTCTAGGATACCATAATCCTAGATCACCTGTACCCTTAAGGTACTTGAAAATTCTTTTTACAGCTGTTAAGTTAGGTTCTCTTGGATCTGCTTGAAATCTTGCACAAAGACAGGAAGCATACATGATATCAGGTCTACTTGCAATTAGATAGAGTAGTGAGCCAATCATACCTCTGTAATCAGTAATATCTACTGATGTACCAGTATCCTTATCCAATTTTATTGCAGTAGCCATAAGAATGGATGCACTTGAACAATCTTGCATTCCAAATTTCTTCAACAAATTTCTGGTGTACTTAGATTGACAAATAAAAGTTCCTTATTCATTCTGCATGACTTGAAGACCCAGAAAATAGCTAAGTTCTCCCATCATACTCATTTGATATCTTGACTGCATTAGCTTGGCAAATCTTTTACAAAGTCTGTCATTTGTAGAACCAAAAATGATATCATCAACATATATCTGCACCAAAAGTAAGTCCTTTCCATGGTTGAGATAAAACAATGTTTTATCAATAGTCCCTCTGTTAAATCCACTTTCTAGAAAAAACTGAGCTAATATCTCATACCATGCTCTTGGAGCTTGCTTAAGGCCATAAAGTGCTTTATCAAGTCTGTAGACATGATGAGGAAATTTTGAATCTACAAAACCTGGAGGTTGTTCAATATATACTTCTTCTTCCAATTCTCCATTAAGAAAAGCACTATTTACATCCATTTGAAAGACTATAAACATTTTGTGAGCAGCATAAGCTAAAAATATCCTTATGGCTTCCAATCTAGCAACTGGTGCAAATGTTTCATCATAATCAATTCCCTCCTGTTGAGAGTATCCTTTTGCAACCAGCCTTGCTTTATTCCTTGTAATTATGCCATCACTATCAGTTTTGTTTCTGAACACCCACTTTGTACCAATAACAGATCTGTACTTTGGTCTTGGCACTAGGGTCCAGACTTTATTTCTTTCAAATTCATTTAACTCTTCCTGCATTGCTTGCACCCAATAAGCATCTTGAAGAGCTTCTTCCACTTTCTTTGGTTCAGTTTGAGAAAGAAAAGAGTGATAGAGACATTCATTTGATGTTGTTGTTCTAGTTCTAATACCTGCTTCAGGATCTCCAATAATCAAGTCAGGTGTATGTGCTTTAGTCCACTTCCTTGCAGATGGAAGGTTATCTCTAGAATTGGATGCTCCCCTATGATCCATGCTGTATCCATCAACATTTTCTGATGACCCCCCTGAAATTATGCTCTCTGAGTTAGATCCTTCAGAATTTGAGTTTCCAGAATTATCAGTATTTGAGTTTCCAGAATTATCAGAACTTGGCCCATCAGAACTTGATGAATCAGAACTTGAAGAGCCTATTCTAGATTCTGATGCTTCTTGAGATGTGGTTGTATCTTCAATATGCTCCCCCTGCATATGTGTATTTTCCTTTGGTGTAGTTACCACAGTTTTAATAACATCAGAGTTTAACCCATCAGAGTTTGCAGTATCAGGATTTAGACCGTCAGGATTTAGACTGTCAGGATTTACAGAATCAGAATTTAAAACTTCATTCTCAAATCTCAGCTGATCATGATCACTGAAATCTTCAAGTCCAGTAATCTTCTTATCATCAAAAGAGACATTGATAGATTCCATGACAACCCTTGTTCTTAAATTGTAGACTTTGAAGGCTTTTATGGAAAGTGGATATCCAACAAAAATTTCTTCATCAGCTTTTAGATCAAATTTGGATAGCTATTCAGGATGAGTCTTAAGAACAAAACACTTGCATCCAAATACATTAAAATACTTCAGATTTGGCTTCTTTTTCTTCACTATCTCATATGGTGTCTTTCCATGCTTGTTGATATGTGTTGCATTCTGAGTAAAATAAGCAGTCTGCACAGCTTCAGCCCAAAAATAGGTTGGTAAATTTGCTTCATCAAGCATAGTTCGTGCAGCTTCAATAAGAGTTATATTCTTTCTTTCAACAACTCCATTTTGTTGTGGAGTTCCAGGAGCAGAAAATTCCTGCTTAATTCCTTGGTCTTTGCAGAATTCTTTCATGATCAAATTCTTAAACTCAGTGCCATTATCACTTCTTATGATTTTCACAGACTCTTTAACCAATTTATCTAGTTGTTTGATATGATCAATCAAGATAGATGCAGTTTCACTTTTTGTGTGCAAGAAATACACCCATGTGTATCTGGTGAACTCATCCACTATGACCAGAGCATATTTCTTCTTTGCAATAGACATGACATTCACTGGACCAAATAGATCAACATGTAGTAGGTGATAAGGCTCAAGAATTGAAGATTCAGTTTTGCTCTTGAATGAAGATTTTTTTGTTTGACAAGTTCATTTATATTGTTAAAATTTAAATGAGAGATTTTCTTGTGCTAATCCCAGCTTTCTTCAATTGATGCTCTACTTAATAGACAGATTGCAGAACCATCAGAACTTGTTGAAAGCTTGGCTTCATAATTGTTACCATGCCTGTATCCTTTTAGAACAACTTTGCCTGTAGATTTGCTTACAACTTCACAGTGTTCTTCAAAGAAATCCACATGATAACCTCTGTCACAGATTTGACTAACACTCAGCAAATTATGTTTAAGTCCTGAGACTAGAGCTACTTTTTCAATGATGACATTCCCAAGATTGATATTGCCATATCCCAGAGTTTTTCCCATGTTTCCATCTCCATAAGAAACACCTGGACCAGCTTTCTCCACAACGTCTGATAGCAGGGCTTTATTTCCAGTCATATGTCCTGAACATCCACTGTCCAGAACTAGGATGTTTTTCCTGTTGCCCAATCACAAAGACCACTAATGATTAGTTTTAAGGACCCAGACTTGCTTGGATCCTTTGGCCTTATTAAGTTTGTTAACATTTGCAGTGGATTTAGCATTAGAGTTTATGTTAACAATTTTTTTTATCAGAATTTACAATATCAGACTTTGCATCAGAACTTACACTAGAAGGAATAATGCTAACTTTCTTTAAAGAAGGTTTTACTTGATAATAATCATAGTACAAACTATGATATTCCTTACAAGTATAAATGGAATGCCATAAAATACCACAATGAAAACAAGGATTTTGTGGCCTATATCTAATAGACTGTCTCTTAACTCCTGATTTTGTAGGTAATGAGTTTATGTTCTTATTCTTCCTGCAAAAAGAAGCCAGATGGTTAGAATTTCCACAGTTATAACATTTCTTTCTAGGAGCATTAGGAACAGGCTTATAATCATTGCTTTTATTCACACCTACCTTTCCATTCCTATTTTTCCTAGGTGGCTTTACCTTGTTTACATTCTTAACATCTTTCAGTTTATGCTTAAGCTGCTTCTTTGTTATTAAGCCTATGTTAACTTCATTTGGCTTATCCTGTTTTGGTTTGTCAGAAGTTAATTTCTCTTAAACTTCTGATTTATCAATATCAGACTTTACATTAACTTCTGATTTATCAATATCAGACTTTACAGCTACAAACTTAACAGGATTTTGCTTTGGCTTTTGTTTAACAACTATAGGCTCAATTTCTACAGTTCCTTTATTATTCTATCATCTCCATAACCTAAGCCCTATTTCTAGTTTCCACTACTTAAAAAATTCTGAGTTGTTCTGCCAGAGTTAGTCCAAGTCCTGATAATCTCTCTTTCCTTTTTTAACTCAGTTTTTAGAGATTCATTAATTTTAAGCACTTCATCTCTAACATAGAAAGCATCATCTCTATCTTTCTGAGTTTGATGGAACATAACTAACTCTTTTTCTAAATAATCATTCCTCTTGTTATAAGCAAGATTTTCAGAAGTTAATCTTTCACATGTTAAAGTTTGATCTCTATAACTAATGAACATGGTTTTAAGATATCTTCTCAACTCAGTAATATCATCAGTATGAAAAGCATAAGTTATTTTAGGTACTTTTAACTCAGCAGCTTCAGAACTGCTATCAGCATTTGCCATCAAGGCATAGTTCACCTCACTTTCAGAATCTGAAGTGTCTGTCCAGCTTTTCTTCTTTATGCCAAGAGCCTTGCCTTTGTCATTTTTTCCTTTCTTGCAATCAGGAGATATGTGGCTTTTCTCACCACAGTTGTAGCATTTGACATTTGAGTAATCTCCTCTGTCAAACTTTCCTCCTTTGCCTTCAGATTTTCTGAAACCTTTCTTATCAGAACTTGCACCTTTCCTGGAAAACTTATTTCCCCTTCTGAGTTTCCTGTATGCAATCTTTGTGATTCCTTTCACCATAAGATCACACGGCTTCATCATCTCTTCATCAGGGTCCATCTCAGATAGAATTTCAGTTTCTGAATCCTCATCACTATCAGGACTTGATGACTCAGTATCAGACTTTGTGATGAGAGCCTTTCCTTTGCTTTTCTTTGAGACAACCACTTTAGGGGATTCCTCCTCAGCCTTAAGAGCAACTGTTCTTCATTTTCTCCCATGCCTCTTGCTTCTTTGATCCATCTCAAGTTCATGAGTTTTGAGCATACCATAAATTTCATCAAGAGTAGTTTCGTCAAGAGCATAATTGTCTCTTATAGTTGTGGCCTTCAAATCCCAACTTTCAGGAAGAGTTAAAAGGAATTTGAGATTAGTATCTTCAAGATCATATTCCTTATCCACCACTGACAGATCATTCAAAAGTTTGACAAATCTATCATATAAACCAGTTAATGACTCATCAGGTTTTGAGTCAAAGTGTTCATACTCCTGAGTGAGTATAGTCCTCCTGTTTTTCTTAATTTAATCAGTTCCCTGGCATCTTGTCTCCAAGGCATCCCATATCTCCTTTGCAGTCTTGCAGTTAGTTACCCTGTTTGACATGACATTATCAATGGCACTATGCAGCAAATGTCTTACCTTTGCATCCTTGGCAATAGATGAGATATCTTTAGCTGTATATTCACTTTTCTCCTTTGGTACAGTCTGTGCTGGCTGATCTGCAACTACAACAGAGAGATTGGTTGGCTTATGTGGTCCTTCATTAATTCTGTCAAGGTATTCTGGATCTGTAGCTTCCAGAAACATAGACATCCTCACCTTCCATATGGGATACTCAGAAGGTTTCAGTATGGGAACCCTAATAATCTCATATCGATTATGGATTTGAGTATTAGGAGTTTCTTCAGTTTTGGTGGGCTTCATTGGAGTTTGTGCTTCTTCAGACATGATTGTTTTTGGATCTTTACTGTATGTATGTTAACAGATTGCTCTGATACCACTTGTTAGGTCACACACACTGTGGAAGGGGGTTGAATACAGTGTTTACTACAATCAAATCGAATATAAGAACTCAAGTAACAGAACACAGATTTTATTCAACACAATAAACTCTGTTACAAAGAACTGTTCTCTCTCAGTGATGAACAAATTATTACGAGAGCTGCTAGGGTTATAATGATTAATAAACTCGATAAAGATAACACATATAGTGTAAACCCTATGCCTGTGTTTATATACTATACAGTTACAAGATAATCTTCTAATTGATATCGAATATGATTCTGCTTCCTAATATATATCAATCAGTTATCTTTTCTTCCAAGTATTCTATTCTTCATAGAATTCATCTCCATGCATATCTCTTCTTATGTTTGTTTTGATCTTCTTTCCTTTCAATCAGCCGCCTTCCTTATCTGAACATCTCCTTAAGTCCTGATATTATCTCCTGATAAATATCTCCTGATAACTTAAGTTCTAACAACTTAAGTTCTGATATCTTAAGTCCTAACTTCAGTATAAGTACTGATTTCCAGTTAAGTACTGATTTGTCCTGTTAAGTAAGATCTGAAAACTAAACACAAATCATATTAGACATGACATCACAAATATATCTAACAGATGTTGACCAAGAACCTGATAGTGATGAACAGTCAGAAGAGGTTCTTCAACCTGAACCTGCTGAACATCAAGAAGAAACTGAGCCCACTCAATCAGAGACAAATGTCTACAGGCCAGACTTTACAGGTATGAATGAATCTTCCATGAGTACTACTTTTGATGATTTACTTGACATAGATTTATTTCACCTTGGTGACTTTCACACACAACTTGCCCAAGGGCAAATAGTTATAGGAGGTAGTGAATTTGTTTTCCCATAAATTCATACCCACCCTCTAGAGCCAATAAACAAATATAAAACTCTTTTAGCCCAATCCCTGGAGTAAAAGGATCCTATGAGTATAGAGGGAGAAACTTCACACGATGCAACAAATAAGGAAGGTACTTTGAGTGAACCCACAACTCTGTCTCCAACAAAGCAAAGCAGTACCCCAACTAAGACAACTGTAATCTCCCATATATCTTCCCAAAAGGATACAATAGCTGAAAAGGCACATAAACAGTTACTGGATCCATCTTCTCAATAAGAGGGGTCTATTGAAATTCGCCCGTCGGCCATGTCATCCTGTATTAGGTCATACACACTCTCCAATATTCAAACTCGTGAAGTCTTAAATGTGTCGATTAGAAGAGAGTTATTTGGTGAGGATGAATTAACAGTAACAGGGCATTCAACCATATTACAGTTAGAATATCTTGTCCAAGGTCCTTCAATGGATCAACTGCCTTCACAGGTTTTAGGAAAGAGTGATGTAATCGCTGCCACATCTAGCACATCACTTACCTCCCCAGGAATAATAAACCTGGATGCATCTACGAATAGATGATCTGAAATAGGTGCGGATCGGCAACCCATTGGCAATGAACCAGATTCAACTAGTGAGCCTACGGGGAAAGTGTCTTCACCGACACTAGAGGAAGCTGAGGAACAGATGCCAAATATGACGGCCTCAGTGATCCTCCCAGAAATTCAAACTCTGGACCAGTCATCTCATGATGACATGCAACTTATCTTAAATTAGATCGAGAATCGCGAACTCCCATTGCACCACTGCTGACCTCCTTAAGGATGGCTACAGTGTTTCCTGCAGGTACATCTTCTGGATCTCGGAGCTATGAGTGGAGTGAATCCGTGAGGGTGTGTGAAACACAAAACCCTAAACCGACTGAAAGAGTGTTGAGTGATACACTGTGAGAAGCCCGTGTGACACCTACCTCCCAAACTAAACCTATAGACATGTCACAATATGTAACAAAATCTTACCTTGAAGAGTGGTTAGCATTTAAAGATAGCTATCTCAAAGAACAACTGGCTCACAAGGATCAATATCTCAAAGATGAACTGTCTATCAGGGTTCACCAGATTGCACATCTTTCCCAGCAACTTGAACTTTAACAAGCATCATTTTCTAGTTTTTGTGAATTCGTGGAGCAATTCTCTTTCACTCAGGAAAGGGAAAGGCAATTGCCAATATTGATCCAAAGATCTCAGTTAGCAAGCAAGCGCCAATCCCCGTCTACTCTGGAATAGCTCTTGCCAGTACTGGGCAAAAGACCTCAGTCAGTAAGCAAGTGTCTGTTTCATAACCATCTACTCAAGAGATCCATGTATTGATCTTGCCTACTCAATCAACCCCAGCTCTAAAGGATAACACAACTGAGGGGGAGAAAAGGGTAGAGCAAGAAAAAGTAGTTATTGTTGTGGATTTAATTTAAGATGCTTTTCTAGCAGCTAACCCGGGAAATGATATGTTTGGAGATGAGCTACAAGAAGAAGATGAGAGGATTGATGAAAGGGTGTTACTAAAGTTAAGACATATTGCTGAGAATAGTTCTACAACTCAAGGGGAGCAATCAACTTCAAAACAAGATCATCTGAGCAAAGTCATTACAACTCAGAGGAATCTTCTATCGGAGATATATGCTCCAAAGCCCCTATTCTCAGAGTATGAGCTGGAAGAAGGAGAGATAGATGAGAGTGATGTTCCTAAGGAGTATGAACCCATATTTGAAGAAGTGATGATGGAGGAGAGAAAGATTATCTCTGAGGATGAGGAATATGAAGATGAAGATGCCTTCTCGGATGACTGTTTGTTCTATGGATTGGCGTAGAAATTCAACCGATCTTATGAAGAAATTCAAGGAGAGATTGAAAGATCAAGAGCTAGAGTGCAAAGAGCAATACAGAGAAGGAAATTCGGAGAATCATATCTTCGGGCTAACAGGAAAGGATGGGAATGGGATGAAATAAAAAGGAAACTGGAAAAACCTGAAAATTATCATAAGTTAGACCCTGGCAACAGGAGTCTTTTAAACATTGTGGAGAAGTACAGAGAGGATTATTCCAATATTCATGAGTTCTATGATCAGTTCGTTAGGGTAATCACTGGTACCACCATGAATATTCTGAAGAATGGATGGAAAATTACTGTTAATCACACTGATGGACTACAAATGAAGATCTCCACAAGTGTCTTGAAGAAACTAAACATAGTTGTAATAACCCCAAAATTTTCAACTTTTTGTAACCCTTGTGAATAGTGTTTTAGCTGAATGAGAAAACTTTTCACGCCACACTATGTAGGGGTTCTGTTATGGATATTCTGGGATATTATTAGTACTCTATGAAGTATATAAGTGTATGTAAAGATCGTCAGAATCCAATTCCGAACACTTTGGTTTTTCCCGGAAATCCACAAGATACGGAGAGAATTGAGTATAAGGTAACAGGATAAAAAGGATTTAAATTAAAAGATTATAATAGAGGATCATAAAAAGGAATATAATGTATTGAGAAAGGTTAAGGGAACCTAAGTAATAAGATCCCGGGTGTGATCCTTCAAACGATAAACGAGAACGAAAGTTAAGCGAACCGTATAACAGATCAGCGGTCATTAGGCAAACGATTAGGAAGTTAATCAAAGGGATTAGTGGGAATGATGTCATCCAACCAATAGAAAGAGGACAAGGAAGGGAGGATGACATCATGAGGATGACATAAGCATGACATGGGAAGGAAGGAGGTGTGGTAGCTTTGTAACCACACAATTTCAAGGGCAAGAAGGTAATTGACTAAATCAAATACAAAACAAGTCAACCAAGCCAAGTAAAAATCATTCTCATCAAAAAATCAAAAAGCAACCAAGGCATTAGTTCTTCATTGCTCTCGGCTTTCTTACTTTTTAAAGGCAAGATTTTTCAAAATCCAAGATCCAAGCTTCCTAAATTGGTAAGATAATTCCCTAATCATCTTCATGCTTAGTTCGGACTATATCATGAGTTTAAGCCATTAATTCTTTCTCAATCTTCTTCATTTAATCAAAGAAGAAGACAATGAATAGTGTTTTCAAGTTTTTAACTTGAACTTTTTCTTGTTTTTCTTGAAGATCCAAGCATTCTTAAGACTTCTCCAAGCTTCTTAAGGCTTCCTAGCTCCACCCACCACTTCAAGGAAGGTATACCATCTCCAAACCCTAGATTCCTATATATTATAAGATGATTTTGATTAGTGGGTTGATATTGTAGCTTGTTGTTATGATTTAGAGTTTGGGATTTGGAATGGTAGTGAAATGGAATGGTAATTGTTGTGGTTTTGATTTAAAGGAACTTAAGTATAATTAAAGTTAAGTTTAGGCATAAGTATGAATGATTAAATTGAATTGGTTGGGGTTGTTATGATGTGATAAGGATGGATGTTGGTTGTATGTTGGATTTGAGGTTGGTTTGTGGTTGGTTTTGTATGGTTTAAAATTTGGAAATCGCGTAAACATAGCCGTCGTAACGTCCGATTTTCTTTGGACTGTTTTTGTGCATAGCATTAGGACCCGAGAACCCCCTGATAGATTATGACCACTGCCATGTTTAGATAGATCATGTTACGAGCTTCGTTTTGATATGTAGTTCGTTCGATTCCGATGCACGGTTTAGGAGAAACGACCGTTTCAAGTAACGGCGTTTCGCGAACGAAACTTTTTCCCTCGCCTTACTTTGAAATGTAGGTTAAAGACCAAAAAGGGTTAATTAATGTATGAAACATTTATGGTAAGTGTGTTAGGCAGTTGGTAAGACATTCGCGAAGGAATCGCTTTAAAACTCTTAAAGGTTAAATTATTAAAAATGGTGGAGCCGCGGGTACCCGAGTGACTTAAGCAAATCAGTGAGCGCAAAACAAGCGTTAGAGTCTAAGTTAGTTAAAGTATAGATTTACAAGTGATTTTGGTTTAATTCCAACTTACTTGTTGTTTATAGGATATCAGACTCGTCCCGAGCCTTTCTCACCCCCAAGTCGCTCAGGCAAGTATTCTATCCGTTATACTGTTGTTGTGATGTATATATTTGTATATGCATGATCTTGCGATAAATGCATATTGGTTATTTAGCAAATTCTTGCGATATATTGTAGCATGTGATATGGTATATATGCATGCCTGTTTCATATTCTTGAAATATATATCTGTTGGTTCAGTTGATAATACCTATGCTAGAGAATAGCGGTATCTTGCATATACCCTTAGTATAGGGACCCAAAGGTGAAAATATTTTCTAAAACCGGGAGTCGAGGATCCCGAGTAGATTTTGTATATATATGGATATGGATATATATATTTCGAATATTATTTCGAATATTATTCGAAGGCGTATGACTCCTTTTATTTATTTATCTGAATATTATTTGAATATTCATTCGAGGGCTTATGACTCTTTTATATTATTTATTGAATATTACTTGAATATTCATTCGAGGGCTTATGACTCAGTTTATATTATTTAATGAATATTATTTGAATATTCATTTGAGGATCTATGACTCCGATTATTTGCTGAGATATATTCTGTATTTTATTAAAGAATAATGTTTCGATAATCAAACTTATTTTCGATTATTCAAATGAAGATAATACTTTCATATAAGTATATCTTTGGTTATTTAATACTCGTTTCAAGTATAAATTTTAATACTTCTACTTCAATTATTTTTATAAAGATTATTCTTTATGGGAATATTATTTAATTAATAATATTCAGTCATTTTCTAAATATTCTGGGGACTGATTTACTTCATTAAATCAGCTTTACTCCAAACACTCTATAAAGTGTTTTCGAGTCTTCAAAATGATTTTTAAAAGTTAGAGCGGATCCCAAAACTCATTTTTATATTTAAGATCTTCCTTTTAAGGGGATTTAAATACACGCTTAAAACCTGAGGGATCCGGCTCTGTGGTGTATTTTATATTCGCAACAAGGTTGCAGTTTTGGTAAATGAATTGATTACTTACCCAACGTTCGGGAAGTAAGTCCATCTATTGAGTCGGCATAAGCAACATGGGCTCAGTGGGCGTCCATGATAGTGTAAGTGGCTCAGTGGGAGTCCATCAAATGCATAAGTGGCTGAGTGGCAGTCCAGCATAGGTCCTAATGCGACCAGGGTGATGACCAGTGGGGAATTCGTCCATCTACTAGTAGAAAAGGTTACTAATGGGTATCTTTGCCTGATCAGCAAGATATCTGGTTTATGCCAAAATTCTTTTCCTTTCCAAAATTCATTGGATGTTTTAAACTCTGTTCATACTTTACATAACAGAGGTTCTAGGAAATGTTTTAAAGATATATATATGTGGATATATATATATCGGGACTAAATAAAGTATCTCATAACTTTTTCATTCAATAATATTTCAAAGATTGAATCTATTCAAGTCTTAACTTGTGGTCTCATCCATGGGATGTTTTTCTTAAAACTTATAATACTTTGAACGGTGGTAGTTCAAGTAGCTTTATAAATGATATAAGTGTGGTGAAGTGTTGGTAACTTCATTCCTTGTTTTTACATTATATCTAGTAAGTAATTATCTTACACACGATAAAGATTCTAGTGAGTATCCATTTAGATACTTATATTATTGTTATCACTATGTATTATCTTGCGAGCTGTAAGGCTCACTCTTGCTTTATTTCTTCATCACACAACAACAGTTAGGAGAGATGGCCAGACTCCAGCAGACCCAGCGCAAGCGCGTGGGAAGCGCCCCGCGTCTTCCCGATGATGTTGTAGCTGCTATAGCTGCAGAGGTAGATCCATTGTAGTTCAGACCATCTACTTTTGAGAATCAAATTATGTATAATTATAACTTGTGGTAGATAATGGCAATTAACTGTAAATTATCAAGTAATCATTTTGGGTTGTAATAATTTTAAATTGTGGATTCAAAGACTTGTACTTATTTCAATTTCATCTCTGAGACTATAACGGGTTGTGGTGTGTGTTAGTATGGGGTCACAGCATGAGGTTATTTATTATTAATTAAGTGAAGTGATATTGTGGAAAGAAAGACCGTGACAACCCGGATCCCCGACCCCGGATCTGGGGGTGTTACAGAAATGATAATGGCAATTAACTGTAAATTATCAAGTAATCATTTTGGGTTGTAATAATTTTAAATTGTGGATTCAAAGACTTGTACTTATTTCAATTTCATCTCTGAGACTATAACGGGTTGTGGTGTGTGTTAGTATGGGGTCACAGCATGAGGTTATTTATTATTAATTAAGTGAAGTGATATTGTGGAAAGAAAGACCGTGACAACCCGGATCCCCGACCCCGGATCTGGGGGTGTTACAGAAATGGTATCAGAGCTAAGCGTTATAAATCTCAGAGATGATGGGACGTTAAGATAATAAGTTAACTAAGATAATAAGAACTCTTGCCAAGTTCATAGTCGGGCTACCTAACGTAGTGCTGACAGTTAAAACCCTTATGGGAACCCTTATGGGAACCCTTATAAATATCGTGATAGGAGCGTAGTTCGTTATCGTATATGGTAGCGGGACTCCGAACCCTGAGGTTGAGGAGAAACATCGCGATGATATTTTATTACTAATTGGAGATCGGATTGTGGATCCGATAGAGTGTCCTAATGCAGGACCGGACGATGTTGATATTGAGGATTTAGCGGTTGAGGATGTTGTCCTAGAAGGGATAGTTATTGAGGAGGATCCCATGGAGGATCCTGACAGGATTGGATAAAGGACCACTGATGAATTGATGACCATGGTTTGGTCGACTACCAGAGGTAGGATTGGCCGGTCACTACCGGAGGTTCGTTCAAGTTGTAAAGATAGTAGCCCCTTTAACGCGGCTTACTCGTAAGACTGAGAAGTTCGAATGGACAGAGAAATGCGAGAACAGCTTTCAAGAACTGAAGCAGAGGTTGGTGATGGCCCTTATGCTGGCGTTGCCGGATGGAAAAAGAGATTTTGTGAAGTATAGTGACGCTTCACACAAGGGCTTAGGGTGCGTGCTTATGCAGCACGGTAAGGTAATCGCGTACATGTCAAGACAATTAAGGTAATATGAAATTCGATATCCCCGCTCATGAGCTTAGGCTCGTGGCAATAGTTTTACCCTAAGGATTGGAGGCACTACTTGTATGGAGAGAAGTGCAAGAATTACCTAAGCCATAAGTGCTCTAGTACATTTTCACGTAGAAAGAGCTCAACATATGCCAGAGGAGGCAGTTAGAGCTAATCAAGAATAATGATTGGGAGATTCTTTATCATTCGGGGAAAGCCAATATGGTGGCTGATGCCCTTAGTAAAAAGGAGAGACTCAAGATGATAATGTCTTTTGGAGAGTTTATAAGAGATTTTGAGAAAATGGAAATAGTAGTGAAGGTAACCGGGGCCGGTACCGAAAAGCTGTTTGAGATTGCAATACAGCCCGAATTATTGGAAAAGATCATATTGTGCCAGAAAAAGTTATGAATGAAGGCAGGGAGCCAACAATTAGATAAAAGATTAATATCGAGAAAGATAATAAGGGAATAATGAGGTATTCCTATAGAATTTGGGTTCCGAAAGTTCAAGAGCGTAAGGATGAGAACTTAGATGAGAGCCATAGTTTGAGGAATAAGATTTAGAGCAAACCCTGAACGTGATAGTCAGAGAGGTCGCCATCAAGATAGAAGGAACCCATGACATAATGGAGTGGAAAATGAGGATTTTAAATTAAAAGATGACCCCAATTCTGGGGAGTAGGATGAAACATTTCATACTAAGGAAACAGAAAGTCGAGTAAGGAAAGGAGACCCGAGACGGTACTCCTATACAGCAATTCATGGACCTGTCTAGACAGAACTTAGACTATTATCCCCAACCACCACCTTGAGGAAATAATGCGGTGAGAAATTCTTTCAAGACGTTTAAGTTGCTAAGCTCTCAGAGTTCCAGGGAACAAGCTGACCCAGTCGAGGCAAGAGCCTGGCTAAAGGAAATATAGGAATCATTTGAGATTCTAAATGATTGATGAACCACAAAAGACTATTTTTGTCACTTACCCTCCTAAGAGAGAGACCACCCGCTGGTGAAAGACCAAGAAAGGTACGGAGCCAGAGGTTATGATAAACTGATTAAAGTTCAGCCAATTGTTTTCGGGAAAGTAATTCCCAAGGTTATGGAGAGAGTGTAAAAGCTTTAGAGCCAGAACAAAGGCAGACGAGTATCATGAATTGTGAATTTAAGTTGTAAAAGTTGTCAAGATTCGTTCTAAGGACACGAATCCAGAATGACGGGATGTTTGAAATCAATGCTTATGTTGTGTTGGTTCATAAAATAATGATAAGAGAAAGGGAAATAAAAAGGAACTGAAGTGGAAAGGGATATAAAGGCAAAAGAGTTTGAGGAATGATAAGGGAGTTGGGTATGAGGAAACCCTAAAGACTCGTAGAAATAGAAATAGAAAAGTATGCATTCGTCAGGATGAGGGTGATTCACCATGAGTTAAAATTGATGGTTGAAGGCATAAGAGTTATGTATATTTTATCCCCTTTAAGTTGGAAGGATTCGAGGAAACCTTGAGGTAATTCGAAGGATAAATAATGAGACGCGGATAGACTGAGGAGACAAGAAAGTAAGAAATTAAGAAAATTGGATGAAGGAAGTGACCTTCAAGAATGGGAAATGTAAGACCGGTGGCTTGATACCCAGAAAGGGAGACGCCAGGTATGAAAGATATCCCAACATTGAGATGACTGTTGAGATAAACAACAAAAGTAAATAAGGATTTATTAAGAAGAAGTTCACGTTGAACACGACAAATATCTTCCAGATCATCCATGTGATCATTACCAAATCAGGAAAGAAAAGCGGATAACCATTTTTATCTTTTGGAGGCCATGTGGATTGACCTCAATTTGAATAAGGATGCTATTGTGAAGTTAGGTATAGACTATCGAGGTGGGAATGATGAATATGATAATCTATCAAGGAAATATGACTTGATTTATTCGTGGAAGGATGCAGGTACCTTTTAAAGGTGGAATTAAGGATAGAACATTGGTAACTTAAAATGAATCCTAGGGGACTGCATAAAGGTTGGCATGTCACCCTTAATAGGGACAGTATGAGTTTTGACAGTATGATTGGGAAAGGGTTAAGGTAACAACAACCTTTAAGAATCAGTGGAGAAATTTTGCAGAAGTATATAGACAATGGTTCTACTATTAGTAAATGGTATTGTGATATGCCCTATATCTAGGGAATACAGGAGGAACGATTGAAGGATAACCTTAGAGGTTTTATAAGGAAAAAGGTAATATTCAAAATTCTCAAGAATAGAAATGGGGATAAAGGAAATATGACGTAATTATAATGATGCCAAGTGGGGCACGTGTTAAACCACGAGAAAGTATGGATCGAACCAGTAAAGGTTAAAATTGTTCTAGGCAATTAGGACTTAAGATAAAAGATGTTCTAAGTATAATTGAGAGTCAGTCGTGACAGTGATTAACCTCTAAAGACTGAGGCAATAACTTATGGAAAAATGGTGATTTTTTTTACTCATCAGATTTTAAGGAAAACATCTTCACATAAGCTGTGATTGAAATGAGGTAGAAAATTATTTGGAGGTGGTTAAAATGACATTGACTGTAAGGAAATTGTACTATCAGGAAAGGCCAAAGAGGTGGCCGACACTTTAAAGGTAAGAGGATAATTATAGGCACTTGTGCCAAAGGAATACAGTGATGATGGTTAAAACTGTGAAGGTTGTATTATGGTTTGGAAGATTGACATTCCTTCTGATGACTGTGCAATACCCAACCGTAATAGTAGTTAGTAAAGGTTTAATTCGTGTAATCGCCATGAGCGGGCTATCTATCTCAGAAGATACTATCTTGAGATAAGCCAGGACCATAGTTCAAAAAGGACTAAACAAACCTTTGAGTTAAGTCTTCTATTGAAGGCATATGATTAAGAATGGTATTAACCTGCTATCGTTGCTTTGAGCGAAACTCTTCTGCAAATTTTACCTGCTTCATGTCATGAAAGTACGTCAGAGTTTGGAGTGTTCTTCATGAATTGTGATTGGTGGTTATGTTAACTCCTTAGGAGAATTAGATACGAGATGTATGGACTCCGTATGGTTAGTTATTAAGACTTCATGGAAAATGAATGACTACAGTAGGTCAGTGGTGGACCATAGTAAGGCAGTAATGATTCTGCGATTAATGAGCTGATTACAACCGTGAGAGTTGTATTGGAATGGGTGTTGAGATTGAGTACCACTAATCGGGTAGTGGTAGTGTATAAGTTATCATTGATAGACTAATTAAGTAGAGTATCTACCTAGTGAATAATTATTCTTTCTTATCAATAGAGAGTCGTATTATTATACGAGGAAGGTTGCGGTGCAAGCATAGAATTCTAGTAACGATGATGTATAGAATAAGATCCCAGATTCGATTTTCGATGTCGAGGGAGTTTCAAAGGTGATTATGTATAAGCTCGAGGAAGAGTGTGGGTCCATGGAATGATGGACGGAATAGAAATATTTAGGCATGGGAAATACGATGCTATAATACTTGATGCTGATATAAATATGTTTATGTTTTGTTCTCCTATGACAAACCTCTATAATTCAGAGGTAGGTTCCAAGCCAGATATTTTGTGGCAGTATTATATATTTTTTTATATATACAATTCTCTTCAGTTCGTTCTTTTCTCTTCTTTTCATTTCATGTAATCTGAGAAGAACAACCCTTCCAGAAGGAGAGGTATTGCCGAATGACTATCTATCTGTGTGATAGAAGCCTAGTAGGATACCATCTATTGTTTAATTGCTTGTCAAGTACTAAAGGCTGGCCACCTTCTGTACTAACTATGCAATATAACAAGTGTTCATGATCATAGTGATCTCTCAATAAATTCCTTTACTTCTATATGATTGATCAAGCTTCCAAAGATAGAAGCAGCTGAAAAAGGAGTAATAAAGTGGTGGTAGTATGCGGAATGGGAACACATTCGTGATACTAAGGTTGACGTGGTTATTAAAAGGTTATAGAACGCTAGCGAGCAAAAGTATAACCAGTATAATATTAGGAACGAAAGGTGATAGCGATTACGAACTGGAAAAGAATGGGTATTGAGAAGCAAAAGTTCTAATGCTAAAGGCTATAATGAGAGTCTGTGCAATAGACTTGAAAGAATTTGGAATGATCATTTAACGCGGATTAAGTTATCTTACGACAATAGATCATATGTCAGTATTGAGGTATCGCCTTATGAGATCCTGGAGGGAAGACAATGTCGATCTCCCTTATGTTAGGATGAAGTTGTAGAGCGCAAGATGCTCGGACCCGCAGTAGTCCAAAGGACCAAGGATATGATAGATCTAATCAGAGGACGGCTGGTAGTAGCCCAAGATGGTCATGATAAGTATGTTGATTTGACACGAAAGGATAAAGAGTATGAAATAGGGGACCTAGTAATGTTATAAGTATCCCTTGGAAAGGATTGATGAGGTTCGGAAAGAAAGGAAAGCTAAGTCTACAATTTGTTGAACCCTTGGATATATTAAGACGTTTGGGAAGTTAGCATATGAGCTAGCCCTAACCCCGAACATGTAGCAGGTCGTAACGTGTTTCACGTATCAATGTTAAGGAAGTGTAATTCAGATGCCAGACAAATAGAGGCATATGAGCGCATAGATATGCAACCCGACGTAACCTATATGGAGCAACCAGGAAGGGTTATAGAGTGAAAAGGAACAAGTGCTTAGGAGAAGGATTATCAAACTAGGCAGAGTTTGGTGGTAGAACCACAATGTGGGAAAATTGACTCGAGAGTTAGAAAGTGTAATGCTAAGAAAGTATCCCCATTTGTTTTCTATCTGATTCCGGGACGGGATCCTTTTAAGGAGGGGAGACTGTGATAACCCCAAAATTTTCAACTTTTTGTAACCCTTGTGAATAGTGTTTTAGCTGAATGAGAAAACTTTTCACGCCACACTATGTAGGGGTTCTGTTATGGATATTCTGGGATATTATTAGTACTCTATGAAGTATATAAGTGTATGTAAAGATCGTCAGAATCCAATTCCGAACACTTTGGTTTTTCCCGGAAATCCACAAGATACGGAGAGAATTGAGTATAAGGTAACAGGATAAAAAGGATTTAAATTAAAGGATTATAATAGAGGATCATAAAAAGGAATATAATGTATTGAGAAAGGTTAAGGGAACCTAAGTAATAAGATCCCGGGTGTGATCCTTCAAACGATAAACGAGAACGAAAGTTAAGCGAACCGTATAACAGATCAGCGGTCATTAGGCAAACGATTAGGAAGTTAATCAAAGGGATTAGTGGGAATGATGTCATCCAACCAATAGAAAGAGGACAAGGAAGGGAGGATGACATCATGAGGATGACATAAGCATGACATGGGAAGGAAGGAGGTGTGGTAGCTTTGTAACCACACAATTTCAAGGGCAAGAAGGTAATTGACTAAATCAAATACAAAACAAGTCAACCAAGCCAAGTAAAAATAATTCTCATCAAAAAATCAAAAAGCAACCAAGGCATTAGTTCTTCATTGCTCTCGGCTTTCTTACTTTTTAAAGGCAAGATTTTTCAAAATCCAAGATCCAAGCTTCCTAAATTGGTAAGATAATTCCCTAATCATCTTCATGCTTAGTTAGGACTATATCATGAGTTTAAGCCATTAATTCTTTCTCAATCTTCTTCATTTAATCAAAGAAGAAGACAATGAATAGTGTTTTCAAGTTTTTAACTTGAACTTTTTCTTGTTTTTCTTGAAGATCCAAGCATTCTTAAGACTTCTCCAAGCTTCTTAAGGCTTCCTAGCTCCACCCACCACTTCAAGGAAGGTATACCATCTCCAAACCCTAGATTCCTATATATTATAAGATGATTTTGATTAGTGGGTTGATATTGTAGCTTGTTGTTATGATTTAGAGTTTGGGATTTGGAATGGTAGTGAAATGGAATGGTAATTGTTGTGGTTTTGATTTAAAGGAACTTAAGTATGATTAAAGTTAAGTTTAGGCATAAGTATGAATGATTAAATTGAATTGGTTGGGGTTGTTATGATGTGATAAGGATGGATGTTGGTTGTATGTTGGATTTGAGGTTGGTTTGTGGTTGGTTTTGTATGGTTTAAAATTTGGAAATCGCGTAAACATAGCCGTCGTAACGTCCGATTTTCTTTGGACTGTTTTTGTGCATAGCATTAGGACCCGAGAACCCCCTGCTAGATTATGACCACTGCCATTTTTAGATAGCTCATGTTACGAGCTTCGTTTTGATATGTAGTTCGTTCGATTCCGATGCACGGTTTAGGAGAAACGACCGTTTCAAGTAACGGCGTTTCGCGAACGAAACTTTTTCCCTCGCCTTACTTTGGAATGTAGGTTAAAGACCAAAAAGGGTTATTTAATGTATGAAACATTTATGGTAAGTGTGTTAGGCAGTTGGTAAGACATTCGCGAAGGAATCGCTTTAAAACTCGTAAAGGTTAAATTATTAAAAATGGTGGAGCCGCGGGTACCCGAGTGACTTAAGCAAATCAGTGAGCGCAAAACAAGCGTTAGAGTCTAAGTTAGTTAAAGTATAGATTTACAAGTGATTTTGGTTTAATTCCAACTTACTTGTTGTTTATAGGATATCAGACTCGTCCCGAGCCTTTCTCACCCCCAAGTCGCTCAGGCAAGTATTCTATCCGTTATACTGTTGTTGTGATGTATACATTTGTATATGCATGATCTTGCGATAAATGCATATTGGTTATTTAGCAAATTCTTGCGATATATTGTAGCATGTGATATGGTATATATGCATGCCTGTTTCATATTCTTGAAATATATATCTGTTGGTTCAGTTGATAATACTTATGCTAGAGAATAGCGGTATCTTGCATATACCCTTAGTATAGGGACCCAAAGGTGAAAATATTTTCTAAAACCGGGAGTCGAGGATCCCGAGTAGATTTTGTATATATATGGATATGGATATATATATATATTTATATATATATGGTTATAGTTTTCCAAACTATTAATCGAATAAGGTTTATTCGATAACTTTAAACTTTATTTATTATTGAATATTATTTCGAATATTATTCGAAGGCGTATGACTCCTTTTATTTATTTATCTGAATATTATTTGAATATTCATTCGAGGGCTTATGACTCTTTTATATTATTTATTGAATATTACTTGAATATTCATTCGAGGGCTTATGACTCAGTTTATATTATTTAATGAACATTATTTGAATATTCATTTGAGGATCCATGACTCCGATTATTTGCTGAGATATATTCTGTATTTTATTAAAGAATAATGTTTCGATAATCAAACTTATTTTCGATTATTCAAATGAAGATAATACTTTCATATAAGTATATCTTTGGTTATTTAATACTCGTTTCAAGTATAAATTTTAATACTTCTACTTCAATTATTTTTATAAAGATTATTCTTTATGGGAATATTATTTAATTAATAATATTCAGTCATTTTCTAAATATTCTGGGGACTGATTTACTTCATTAAATCAGCTTTACTCCAAACACTCTATAAAGTGTTTTCGAGTCTTCAAAATGATTTTTAAAAGTTAGAGCGGATCCCAAAACTCATTTTTATATTTAAGATCTTCCTTTTAAGGGATTTAAATACTCGCTTAAAACCTGAGGGATCCGGCTCTGTGGTGTATTTTATATTCGCAACAAGGTTGCAGTTTTGGTAAATGAATTGATTACTTACCCAACGTTCGGGAAGTAAGTCCATCTATTGAGTCGGCATAAGCAACATGGGCTCAGTGGGCGTCCATGATAGTGTAAGTGGCTCAGTGGGAGTCCATCAAATGCATAAGTGGCTGAGTGGCAGTCCAGCATAGGTCCTAATGCGACCAGGGTGATGACCAGTGGGGAATTCGTCCATCTACTAGTAGAAAAGGTTACTAATGGGTATCTTTGCCTGATCAGCAAGATATCTGGTTTATGCCAAAATTCTTTTCCTTTCCAAAATTCATTGGATGTTTTAAACTCTGTTCATACTTTACATAACAGAGGTTCCAGGAAATGTTTTAAAGATATATATGTGTGGATATATATATATCGGGACTAAATAAAGTATCTCATAACTTTTTCATTCAATAATATTTCAAAGATTGAATCTATTCAAGTCTTAACTTGTGGTCTCATCCATGGGATGTTTTTCTTAAAACTTATAATACTTTGAACGGTGGTAGTTCAAGTAGCTTTATAAATGATATAAGTGTGGTGAAGTATTGGTAACTTCATTCCTTGTTTTTACATTATATCTAGTAAGTAATTATCTTACACACGATAAAGATTCTAGTGAGTATCCATTTAGATACTTATATTATTGTTATCACTATGTATTATCTTGCGAGCTGTAAGGCTCACTCTTGCTTTATTTCTTCATCACACAACAACAGTTAGGAGAGATGGCCAGACTCTAGCAGACCTAGCACAAGCGCGTGGGAAGCGCCCCGCGTCTTCCCGATGATGTTGTAGCTGCTATAGCTGCAGAGGTAGATCCATTGTAGTTCAGACCATCTACTTTTGAGAATCAAATTATGTATAATTATAACTTGTGGCAGATAATGGCAATTAACTGTAAATTATCAAGTAATCATTTTGGGTTGTAATAATTTTAAATTATGGATTCAAAGACTTGTACTTATTTCAATTTCATCTCTGAGACTATAACGGGTTGTGGTGTGTGTTAGTATGGGGTCACAGCATGAGGTTATTTATTATTAATTAAGTGAAGTGATATTGTGGAAAGAAAGACCGTGACAACCCGGATCCCCGACCCCGGATCTGAGGGTGTTACAATAGTTGAACTATTTTTCCTTGCATCAAAGATTCCATTGTTGAAATCAAATAAAAATGAATAATTCAGAGACAAGCTTCGGAAGATGATGATGATATATCTCCTCAAGCATTTTTTATCCACTTGTGATCAAAGTATTTGTAGATGGCAGGATGCAGAATATTACCATGTCTGATTAACATCAAAGATCCATTCGTTTTATACAACTCACCTTCCTGGAAAGTCAACTCAAGAGCAAAAGAGCAAAACTGGAGGCACCAGGAGTCAGGAGATCAGAAGCAGACTTGAAAGTTGCTGAAGTTCTATATGCTTACAGGCTCAATGACAAGATTATCAGGAATTCAGAGAAGGACATGAAGAAAGTTAACAGAGCTTATCATGAAATGGTGTTAATAAATGGAGAGCCAGAAATTAATCTTCTAAAAGATAGTGAACCAATCATCAGCACTGATAATGAAGGGGATCTAGTCTTTGAGATTAATAAAATAAAGATTAAGATCAATGATTTCAGAACAAGCGGATCAGAAGCATATATCAAGCCTTGATGGATGTAAAACTCTCCACATGTAAGAAGGACAAGATTAATTTGATTCCAATCATAAGGATACTTGATGAGGTAGTGGAAGAAGAATCGATCAACGATACCAAAAGAGTACGAGGATATCCTAAAAGGATAATAGTCTTCGTAATGTCAAAAATATTTACCATGTTGTTTAAACTTATTCCTAAGTGCTCCAAAATCAGGTATCTCCAATTGATGCTTAATGAACTGAATAATCCACCTCCCATTAATGCACTTGAAATAAAAGCTTGTGATTTGGTCCAAGCTACACTGAATGACCTTCTGGATAGAACCAAATGATCATCTCTCCCAGACTCAACAAAATCAACAGATCGTAGAAAGAAAGCTGCCAAGAGAAAGTCTACTCAGACTTAATCCACTCAAGAAGAAGAAGGTATTCAAGGCAAGAAGCTCAAGAACACAAAAATAAAGAAGACATATATTATATGTTCAGGCTAGAGGAACACTTCTTTGTAATTTGTAAATTAAGAAATCTGGAATTGTATATGTAATCAAAAATGCATTTAATATCTTTATCTTTTTTGAGGTTGTACTTTTTCTTATTGTCAGTTGAGTTATCCTTAGGGATTTGCTTGGCGAACTCTAACAATCAAATAGGGGGAGATTTTAAAGCATAATGTAATGTAATATATAATCGAGGAATTATAACTCAACATAAAATAGAAACAGATAAATAATATTAAATTGTGAAGCACACGAACCCTGAAAATGAAGACTAGATAAATACAAAGAATCAAGAAATGTAATTGATGCTCTAAGTCCATAACCAAGTCATGGGAAGAAATTCATTAACATGTTCAAGCCTCCATGAAGAATAATATATCAAAGGACTTCCAGTGTCACTGAAAAGGATTTAATTTAAAGTATTGAAGATCAGGGGTTCAGTGATTGAAGCAATGAATAATCATCCAAGATGTATCAGCTCAGTAGTGCAAAATGAATTGAATTAAATCAATTCATGTTAGTTGTTTGTGAAACAGACTAGTGCACCAAATATCAACATTCGAGAAAAGATTTAATTCAGTAACACAGAAGAAATGGTTCATTGATACAGCTATTGGAGTCATAGGGAAAATATTCTAAGGCAACCACATTACCTTGTGGCTGCAGGTTGAGAGATGGAAATAATCTAAGTCAGATCTTTTTCTAGTTGTCGCAGGTTGTAATATGAAGAAAATGTTTTAAGGAAAAACCACAATACCATGTGGTCGTGGCTTAGTGGTCACAGGTTGTAATGTGAAGAAATTTTTTAAGGCGAGGATCATTACCATGTGGTCGCAACTTAGAGGTCGCAACTTAGAATGTGATCAAAAATATTCTAAGGAAATACACCTTACCTTATGGTTGCAGGTTACAAAACTCAAAAATATTTTAAGTCAGGATTCTTACCTAGTTGTCGCAAGTTAGGAACATCACAAATTTCCCTCTGGTCTCCAGTTATCACTTGGAGTTTTTTATTGAAGATCAATTGCAGCAAATTCAAAGGATTTTGTGTGGATATAATTGTGTCACCTATCTAATAGAATTTGAAGACTACAAAGCAGTAAAATGAATTGATATTCATTTGGTTATCTTCCTCGGCTAACAGAAAGTGTTTTACGGGAGCTCCATTAAAGACTTCATTTATTAAGCTTGTAAACACAAAGTTGTGCTAATGAATTTATTATAGCTAATCAATTTCATTTATTAGATTATAGCAACCTCAAGGTTTATGTTAATAAAACAATATATTCCTCGAATTGTTTTGTGTCTATTTTGATTCCGTACTTATAACGGAGAACTTGAAATGAATCAAAAAAGATTGCATGTATCGTATTCAACCCCCCTACGATATTTTGGGACTAACAATATCTATTAGCATGATCATTTATCAAAGCTAGAAACCTAGCCAAGTACTCCAACTACATGCTAGCTTACTATTCATCTCACTAGGTTACTATGCTCCTTAGTTGGTTAATATTTGATTCTAATTCTTGGTTGCATTCTTTCTAATTAGTTTGCATGGTTTGCATGGGAAGTTGCATGGGCTTGATATGTTTATTTATTCGCTTACGTATTTACTCGGTCACTTATTCATTTTCATGATAAATCTTCGTAAGCGATTGCGGGGTAAATCATTTTCTTATGAGTCCTTTATGCTTTGTAATCTTGTACTTGGGTTTGAATTTATGGAATTCTAGATTTGTTATAGTAACGTGACTCTCGTATTCCTTGAGGGTTCGTAAGATAAGTTCATTTTACGAAGTTGGTTTTCTTCGAAAACTAATGGTTTTTACTTACACTCATTTGGTACGTATAATCACAATATCGACTCACAAACTAAATTTTCCATGCATAACATAGTGTGGGATAAAAAGTTCCCCCCCCCTGAAAGTCTTGTTCCTCAGCACTTGTTCCTTCTGGTTCATTGCTCTTACCGGTTGCACAATGTAGGTCAGGTCCGGTTGCAAGTCTACCTGTTCATACTTTATCACATGTCGCACATCAGAATGGTATTTTTCTTAGCATTGACATATGGAACAGATTCTGCAACTCGTAAGCTAGAGGTCATATCCTCCTCAGGATTTTAAAGGGTCCAATGAATCTTGGACTTAGTTTCCCTTTCATCCTGAATCTCATCACTCCTTTCCATGGAGATATCTTCAATAATACTGAATCTCCCACTTAAAACTCTCTATCTTTCCTGTTCTAATCGGCGTACTTTTTCTATCCATCTACCACTATAAATCCTCTTTCTGATGAGTCCCACCGTTTCTCAGGTCTGTTGGACCAACTCGGGCTCTAGAATCTTATGTTCTCCAACTTCATCCCAATACAAGGGAGAGGGACATCTTCTTCCTATGCTAGCGTGATAGCTATTGTTGTAGGGAAACTCAATCAGGGGTAAGTGGTCATTCCAATTTCCTTTAAAGTCAATAACACAGACCCTTAACATATCCTCTATGGTCTGGATGGTCCTTTCACTTTGACCGTCCGTTTGGGGGTGGAAATTTGTACTCATGTTTAGTCAGGTGCCTACGCATTCTTGAAAACTTCTCCAAAATCGGGAGTTAAACCTTGGATCCCTATCTAATACTATAGCAACGGGAATTTCGTGCCTTACTACAATCTCTTTCAAGTAAATATCCACTAGCTTTTCTACGGTGTACCTTTCATTAATTGGCAGGAAGTGCACGGACTTGGTCAGTCTATCTATGATGACCCGTATGACATCGTGATTGGTTTTAGTCCTAGGTAGGCCTATCATAAAATCCATGGCTATATGCTTCCATTTCCATTCTGTAATTTCCAGGGGTCGTAATAGTCGACTCGGTCGCTGATGTTCAGCCTTTACCCTCTGACAAGTCAAGCACTTGCTGGCCCACTCTGTTACATCTCTCTTCATGTTAGTCCACCAATAATATTCCTTTAGGTCGTGATACATCTTTGTCCTTCCTGGGTGGATGGAATACCTGGGGTTGTTCCCTTTGTGCAATAGCTCGTCTTTCAGTTCTTGTACATGCGGAACCCAAATTCGGGATGCATACCTCATAATCCCTCGCTCATCCTTCTCGCATCTGACCTCTTCACCGATCAATGTCTCTTTTTCTCTATTCATTTTCTTCTCTTGACACATTCGTAGTTTCTCGACTAGTTCCGGTAATAACCTGATTTCAAATAGTCCTTCAAATCCCTTACCGGTTATCCTTACTTCAATCTCCATCTTTTCAAATTCCTTAACCAACTCTTCAGATGTCATTAGCATTTTAAGTCTCTCTTTCCTACTGAGGGTGTCATCCACCACATTGGCTTTACCCGGGTGGTACAATATTTCACAATTATAGTCTTTAATCAGCTCTAGCCATCTCCTCTGTCTCCTGTTCAACTCTTTATGGGTGAAAATATACTTGAGGCTTTTATGGTCTGTGTAAATCTCACACTTTTCCCCATACAGGTAGTGCCTCCATATTTTTAGGACAAACAATATGGCCTCTACTCTAGGTCGTAGGTAGGGTACCGTATTTCATATTCTTTTAACTGCCAAGAGGCATACGCAATCACTTTTCCATGCTGCATGAGCACACATCCTAACCCCTTGTGTGAGGCATCATTGTATATCACAAACTCTCCCTTTCCATCGGGAAGAGCGAGTACTGGTGTCGACATCAGTCTCTTTTTCAACTCTTGAAAGCTCTCTTCATATTTCTCTATCCACACAAACTTTTCCGTCTTTCTGGTAAGCCAATTCAATGGGCCGTCTATCTTGGCAAAGTCTTGTACAAATCTCCGGTAAAATCCTGCTAAGGCCAAAAAAATCCTAACCTTGGTTGGGGTAGTCGGTCTTTCCCAACTGGGTACCGCCTCTATTTTGGCGGGGTCGACTAGAACTCCTTCACTACTCATCACATGCCTTAAGAACTGAACTTCCTTTAACCAAAACTCACATTTTGAGAACTTGGCATACAACTTCACATTCCTCAAGATCTTTAAAACTATCCTAAAATGTTTCGCGTTTCTTGCTCCGTCTTTGAGTAGATTAGAATATCATCTATGAAGACTATGAAACATATGTCTAGGTACTTCTTGAACACTCTGTTCATCAAATCCGTAAAGGTTGCGGGTGCATTGCTTAACACGAATGACATGACTAAGAACTCATAATGTCCATACCTAGTACGAAAAGTGGTCTTTGGTATTTCTTCAGTCTTGATTTTCAACTGGTGATATCTTATCCTCAAGTCTAATTTGGAAAAGTGCACATCACCCTTAAGCTGATCGAATAGGTCGTCAATCCTAGGGAGAGTGTACCTATTTTTGATGGTCAGTCTATTCAACTCTCGATAGTCTATGCATAGCCTCATACTACCATCCTTCTTCTTTACAAATAGCACTGGTGCACCCCATGGTGACACACTTGGTCTTATCATCCCATTGTCTAACTATTCTTGTAGTTGAGAAGCTATATCCTTCATCTGGACTGGGGATAGCCTATATGGGGCCTTGGATACTAGTGCCTAACCTGGTGCTAATTCTATAGAAAATTTTATCTCTCTGTCAAGTGGAAATCCTGGTAAGTCCTTCGGAAAATAATCCTCGAATTCTTTTACTACGGGTATGTCATGTATGTTAGGGAATTCCTTCTTAGTGTCCATTACATAGGCCAAATAGGCCTCATTACCTTTCTTTAACAACCTCTTGGTCTGGACCACGGTTAGAAAATTATAGGTCTGTTGTTGACCTATAAACACTATCTTCTTTCTATCTTGTACTCTTATTTTTATTTTCTTTTTCTCACAATCTATTTGCGTTCCATTACTGGATAACCAGTCAATTCCTAGGATCACGTCGAATTCTCATAACACAAATGAGATTAAGTCAACCTCAAAGACGTTCCCTTCTAGTTTCAACTCGCATCTAGGATGTACTTGATTAACATGATTCATCTCTCGTTTTACTATTTCTACTTGTAATACCTCACGTAAAGTAACAACATTAAGATTTTTTTTCTTAGAAATTTTTTGAGATATAAATGACTTGGCCGCCCCGGAATCAAATAAGATATTTGCACATTCTGGTTTTAACAGGAGGGTACCTTCTATCACATCTGTGTTCCAAACAACATCCTGAACGGTCATGTTGAAAGTCCTAGCAGTTGGAGGCTTGTTGAATGCAACTCTGCTCATTCCTGAGGCCGGAGGCCTTAGTGTAGGGCAATCCTTCCTCATATGCCCTACTTTCCTACACTGAAAACATGTCACGTTGGTCGTTTATAGTTATTGGCAAGGTGTCCTGTTTGGTCGCACTTGTATCATTTTAGAGGGACCCTTACCTGGGCACACACTCCGAGGTCTTTCTTCCTATACGTTCGGCAGTCTGGTATAGGGGCGCGGGGTTGACTGTGAAATTTTGCTCCAAATTGTCCGCCACCTTGGCCAACACTCTCATTCGGGGCCTTTCTAACCCGGGGCCTCTCGCAGGCTGGGACAACACCCCCCTGACAAACCTGCTCGAAAGGCTCATATTCCCGGTTCCTCCTCCTCCTTGACTTCATATCTTCCTTTTCCTACTTTCCTTCTCTTTCAAACTCTGCTCACTGCGTGCTTCAACAATCGAGGCTATCTGCACTAGGGTGGCATAATCTGTCAGCACTAACATCACCACTCGATTCTGAATCTATTATTTCAGACCAAGCTGAAACCTTTGCGCCTTCTTCTCTTTCGTATTCACGAATTCCGGTATAAACTGTGACAACTCAATAAACTTGGCCTCGTACTCCGCCACTGTCATTCTATCTTGTTTCAACTCTAAAAACTTTATCCTCATCTGAGTCTTCATAAACCTAGGGAAGTACTTTTCTAAGAACAAACGCGTGAATCTATCCCATGGGATCACAGCATCAGTCTCGAGGTTACGCTTGGACTCCCACCAGTAGTTAGTTTCCCCCTTCAACATGTAGGAGGAGAAGATGGTCTTGTGTCGCACTTCGACACCTAGTATCTCGAAAGACTTCTCTATCTCCTTAATCCAGGCTCGTGCCTCCATGGGTCGGCAGATCCTAGAAACTATGGGGGTTTGAGGGACTTTAATGCCCTGAAGGCGGTAACAACAATGTTAGGAGAAATTGATGATATCAAACAGAAACTACCATAAGCATCTACAGATGGTAATTACTAGCATCGACAGATGATTACAAGTATCAACGGATGATGATGACATCGATGGATATTGGTATTCAACGGATAATGGTATCAATGGATGATGATGTCAATGGATGATGAAAACAATATTTGTCACATCAGTTGATCTTTGAAGAGGAAAAGGAAACAGGAATATCATGTCGGTGGAGGACTTTATCTCAGAAGCAATTGTTTAGGTTTCCTTGTTGTTAATAGAATAGGATTCCATATACATTGGAAGTTGTGCTCTATATAAGCATAGTTTAGGTTCATGATATATGCATTGCGAATATTGTTATATCATTCGCATAACCTAGCAGCTCTCAAGGATATTTTGTTCATCCTTTCGAGAGAGTACTTGTGTAATAAGTTTTTATAAGATTGATATAAAAACTGTTTGATTCCGTTGAAGCTTTCTCTAGTTGATTATATTAACTTTATTCACCCCCCTTCTACAGTTGTTAAGGGCCTAAAAATTGGTATCAGAGCTTGTTGTTAATGTACAAACAGTTTAATATCTGAAGATTGATCAATCATGTCAAACAAAGGAGAAGAAGAAACACAGAATCTGGATCTGAAGCCACAACCCCCATCTACATCACAGATAAGCAGCAACATGAGTAGGTATGAAGCAATCAAGGTTCCCATACTGAAATTACATAAATATCCAATCTGGAAAGTCAGGATGGCCATGTGTTTGGAAGCCACAGATCCTGAATACTTAAGCAAGATCTATGATGGTCCTCATAAACTAATGAAGGTAGCTGTTTCAGTTGCAGGAGAACCAGAGAAGATGATAGACAAAGACAGAATGGACTATACTGCTGAAGATATCTCATCTATCATGAAGGATGCTAAGGTTAGATATATCCTGCACAACAGTCTTGATAGTGTTATGTCCAATAGAGTCATTGGATGTAAAACAACAAAAGAGATATGGGATGCTTTAGAAGTAAAGTGTCAAGGAACGGCTGTTATAAAAAAATAGGAGGACAATGCTTACTCAAGAATATGAAGCACTTTGACTCAAGAGAAAATAAATCCCTAACTGAGATCTATGATAGATTTTAGAAGATACAGAATGACTTATCCTTTTTTGACAAAGAATATGATTTGGAGGAATCAAACCTGAAGTTCCCACTTGCTCTCCCTGAAAAGTGGTACTATAAGGTCACATCAATAAGGGATAACTATCAATTGACATCACACATCTAGATGAGATCTATGGATTTCTGACAACTCATGAACTATAAATGGAGCAAAGGAGCAAGAGGAAAGGATCAAAAGCTAGACCAGTTGCACTCAAAGTTGAAGAGAAGCCAAAGGAGAAAGCTAGGAGGAAAAGCTACTCCAAAGGGAAAATTATGATTGCTAACTCAGATACAGAATCATCAAATTCTGATGATGACTCAAATCCTGATACTGAATCAGATACTGACAGTGATCATAACAACAATGAAAATATGGATCAAATGGTTGCCCTACTAGTTAAAAGTTTCAAGAAGATGGCCTACAGACACTTCAGGAAAGGGAGAAGATTTTCCTGGAACAGATTCCAGTTCCTCAAACTCTGATAAGAGCAACAACAGAAGAGATACTGATCGGAAGGAAGCTAGATCTGGAAAACCTGACAAGAAAAAAGAGAGATGTTACAACTGTGATGGACTTGGACACTTTGCAGCTGACTGCAGAAAACCCAGAGCTGAGAAGAAATAAGCTTTGATCTCAAAGAAGAGAAACTGGGATGATTCATCAGACTTAGATGATGGGATCAATTATGCTCTCATGGAAAATGCTAATGTTGAGGTCGACAATGTTCAATTAAAGGTACCTCATTCTACTCTTGCATTTGATACTGATGATATCTGAGAATTAAGATTATTTCTTAAGACTCTGTATGTTAGTTATAGGGATCAAACATTAGAGAACAATATAATCAAGAATGAAAACTTTGTGCTTAAGAAAGGAATGATTACCTAGAAACTGAGTTGCTTTTCATGTTAAAATTTCAAAAAGAAAGAGATAATGATGTTTATGTTAAAGAAAAATTGTTAGAAAAACATGCTTATCTAGAAAAAGAGTTAGCTAAAGAGAGAGAGGTCATTAAGCTTTGGAATAACTCAGGAAATCTTAGAAAATGATTGTTGGGGATTAGGATTAGGATATTCAGCTATAACTAATTCTAATAAGAAAAGTGGAGAAGAAACTGAGAAAACAGAACCAATAAAAACTGATAGCCATGTCAAATTGAACAAGGTTCAAATAAAAACCATTAAGTTTAATCCAAGTGCTAATAATGTTAAATCAATTCATGAGGAAGGTACAACCTCAGCACCTAGATCAAACTTAATTATTGAAAAGAGTGAACAAGTTCACACAAAATCAGTAAACATTGGTTCAATGACTCAGAAACAGCTTAAGCAAAAGCTGAAGGATTTACACATGAAATACAAGAAAAGGTCTAGGAAAAATAGGAATGGCAAGGTAGGTGTTAATAAGAATGGAAATTATGTAACCCCGCCTAATGCACCTAGAAAGACCTGTTCAAAATGTGGTAGCATTAATCATCTTTCTAATTCTTGCAAGAAGAATAAAGATATAAAAAATATTCCTTCTAAATCAGAGTTTAGGAATAGAACAGTTATATATAAACCACAGAACCCTTGTTTTCATTGTGGCAGTGTTTGGCACTCTATCTGTATATGTAAAGAGTATCACAATTTGTAATATAATTTTTATAAACTGAAACCCTCTTTAGTTAAAGCAAAATAAATTTATGCATATATAAATATTGATAGTAAGAATGTTAACATAAACTCTGATATGAAGTCTTTTGCTGCATTTGTTAACAACTTAAAAAGGCCAAATGATCCAAGCAAGTTTGGGTCATTAAAAACATAAACGGATTTAAATTACTGATTGTAGGGTGACGGGAGGAATGCTCTAGTCTTGGACAGTGGATGCTCAGGACATATGACTGATTATAAATCCCTGCTATCAGAATTTGAGAAGAAGGCTGGCCCAAGCGTTTCCTATGGAGATGGCAACTTAGGAAAAATTTTGAGGTATGGCAAAATTGAAGTTGGAAATGTCATCATTGAAAATGTAGCTCTGGTTGCAGGACTCAAGCATAATCTGATCAGTGTGAGTCAAATCTGTGTGAGAGATTACCATTTCAATTTTTATAAGGAGCATTGTGAAATTGTCAGAAAGTCTGATGACAAGATCACATTGACTGGTAAAAGACATGGTAGTTTGTATGAAGCCAGGGTCTCCAAAAAACTGATAACTCAGAAGTTTGTCTAATAAATAGAGCATCAGTGAAAGACAGCTGGAACTGGAATAAAATAATTTCTCACCTTAATTTCGACAATATTAATGATCTTGTGAGGAAAGATCTTGTAAGAGGATTGCCCAATGCAGTGTTTACTCCTGATGGCTTATGTGATACATGCCAGAAAGCCAAGCAAAGGAAGACATCTTTCAAGAGAAAAACTGAATCCTCAATTCTTGAACCATACCATCTACTTCATGTTGATCTTTTTGGTCCAGTAAATGTTATGACTATTGCCAAGAAGAGGTATGCACTTCTGATTATTGATGAATTTACAAGATACACATGGGTGTATTTTCTGCACACCAAGGATGAGTCTCCATCCGTTTTTCTTGATCATGTGAGGGAGCTGGAGAAAGGATCAATATACAAAGTGAAGATCACCAGAAGTGATAATGGAACTGAATTCAAGAATAGCTCTATGGAAGAGTTCTGCAAACTCAAGGGGATAAGACAAGAGATTTCTACCCCTGGAACTCCACAACCAAATGGAGTTGTTGAAAGAAAGAATAGAACTCTGATAGAAGCTGCAAGAACCATGCTAGAAGAAGAAAAATTGCCTACCTACTTTTGGGCAGAGGCTGTGCAAACTGCTTGCTTTACACAAAATACAGCATTGATCAACAAGCATGGAAATACACCATTTGAGATTGTGAAATGGAAGAAGCCAAATTTGAAATACTTTCATATATTTGGTTGCAAGTGTTTTGTTCTCAAAACTCATCCGGGGCAACTTACCAAGTATAATCTAAAAGCTGATGAAGGAATATTTGTAGGATATCCATTGACTATAAAAACCTTCAGAGTTTACAATCTGAGAACAAGAACGGTCATGAAATCTATACATGTACCTTTTGATGACAAGAAGATGACAGGTCTAGAAGACACGGATGACCTTGACAAGTTGAGATTTGAAAAATGAAAGTACCTTCTGCTAAGCTTTTAAATCCTGACTCTGAAACAGTAAGTCCTGATATCACTCAAATCTTTGAAGTTCCACAGAACAATGGAAATTCTTCTAACACTGAAGCAAATGTTGAGGGGGAGCAACATTACACAAATCAAGAGACTACTGCAAGTGATTCAACTCAAGAAACATCAGTAGAAAGATCATCATATTCATTTTCCTCAAACTCTGATGAGTCAAATGCTAATAACAATGGGAAAACTAATTCAAGGGGAGCATCAGGAAACAACAGTGGTACTACTCAAAGAAATAATAGAGAATTCGTGGATGAAGGGGGAGGTTCTTCTTCAAGGAGTCAACTTCCATCTACAAGAAAATGGTCTAAGTCATACACACCTAAATTAATCATTGGAAACCCTGACAGTGGTGTAAAAACAAGAAAATCCACTCAGAATAAATATATCTACCATTCTTTTCTATCTCAAACTGAACCTAAAAAGGTTGAAGAATCTCTACAAGATGCTGACTAGGTCACAGCAATACAAGAAGAGCTCAATGAATTTGAAAGGAACAAAGTCTGGACTCTTATACCAAGACCAAAGAACATAACTGTAGTTGGCACAAAGTGGGTGTTCAGAAACAAAACTGACAGTGAGGGCATTGTTACAAGGAACAAAGCAAGACTGGTTGTAAAGGGTTACTCATAACAAGAAGGCATTGATTATGATGAGAAATTTGCTCCAGTTATAAGGTTAGAGGCAATAAGAATCTTTCTTGCCTATGCTGCTCACAAAAATTTTAAGGTGTTCCAAATGGATGTGAAGAGTGCATTCTTAAATGGAGAACTCGAAGAGGAATTTGATGTTAAACAACCTCCAGGGTTCATTGATCCAAAGTATCCAGATCATGTCTACTTACTAGATAAAACACTCTATGGACTGAAGCCAGCTCCAAGGGCCTGGTCTGAAACACTTGCTCTATTTCTACTAGAGAGTGGTTTCACAAGAGGTACAATTCATAAAACTCTCTTTTACAAATACCATGGTAAGGACTTGTTATTTCTACAGATATATGTTGATGATATCAGTTTTGGATCTACTAATGATAAACATTGGGAGAGATTTGTAAAGCTAATGCAGTCCATGTATCAGATGAGTATGATGGTAGAATTTAGTTACTTTCTGGGGTTACAAATCAAACAGACTAATGAAGGAATCTTTATAAATCAATCCAAACACACCATGAACTTACTCAAAAGATTTGGAAGGAAAGACTGCTCAACTACATCAACTATTATGGCCACTACAACCAAGTTAGATTTAAATACTGATTCTTTAGTAGATATAACTAACTACAGAGGTATGATTGGCTCACTCCTATATCTGACTGCTATTAGACCTGATATCATGTATGCTACCTGTCTCTGTGCAAGGTTCCAAGCTGACCCTAGAGAACCTCATCTATTAGCTGTAAAGAGAATCTTCAAATATCTCACAGGCACTATGAATCTGGGATTATGGTATCCTAGAGATTCAAACTTTAAGCTAATTGCATATTCAAATGCTGATTTTGCAGGATGCAAAATAGACAGAAAAAGTACTTCTGGAAGCTACCAATTTCTTGGAGGCAGATTGGTTTCTTGATACCCAAAGAAATAAAAATCAATTTCCACTTCAACTGCAGAAGCAGAATACATTATTGCAGGAAGCTATTCCCCAGATTCTATGGATGAAGAATCAATTACTGGATTATGGGTTAGACTATTCTTCTATTCCTATATATATTAAGATAATCAAAGTGCTATTGTAATGACAGGAAATCCAGTGCAGCATTCTATGACTAAGCACATCAGTATTAGATACGATTTCATAAGGGAACATGTGGAAGCTGGTACAGTGGAATTGGTCTTTGTTCCAACATATCAGCAAGTAGCCGATATATTCACCAAGCCTCTCTGTGAAGTCACATTCACAAGATTGGTGAATGAATTGGGAATGATTTCAGGGCAGTTCTCAAACTCTGATAATTAAGTCGGCTGATATTTATTGAAGCATGGTATCTTATTATTTGTTAGTACTTGTTGGATACCGATTCTTCTGCTAAATGCTTGATGCCATGATAACATGCAAACTGTGCTAAATAATCTTATGTGATAGTTGCATGTTGAATACTGATTATGCTTATAAACTCTATTATTAGTTAGACTTGTTTTAACTAATAGTTTACATCAGTAGTTGATAAATCCTAATTTTAGTAATTAAGATATTGATAATAGTCAAACCATGATTGACTGTTATACTTCATTGATTATTTTGAATTTATTCGGAATAAATTTTTAACAGTATTTTTAATTAATCCGTGAGTAAGTGGAATATCATTTAATTGCTTGAATGTGTTAGTTACTGATGCAAGTATCCGTTGATACTTGAGTATTTACATTGGGAATAGGAATATGAAGAGGGAGCTTACTTTTTGTTTACCTAGATACACGTGATTGTGTATGCTTATTATGCCTAATTATTGCATGGTCAATCAAAGAGTCTCTTCAGCCTCTAATTTTTCCTATAAATACAACCATTCACTCTCAAAGCTTCTCATTACCCTTTTGAGTCACAAATTTCCTAAATACTCAATTTCTTCATTACAAAACTATGGCCCTCTACTCTTTTTCTCATGAAGTCTACCGACCAGTAGCAAATCCTGAGTATGGGAGATTATATTTCGACATTGGTCGACTCAGGTTAGTCTTTCATGGACAAGACTATCACCTCTCTGAGATTCCTCACTCGGTTCTTGATCGACCAGACTAAGAAGACACTGAGTATCTTCGTTTCTTTAGACTAGATGTTCAGTTTGAAGAGATGAGACATGCTGATGTGGCTGCACAAAGGTGTCTTGAGGAAGAACAACGTCGTCTAGTACGGATGGCATTACAAGAGAATTTCATTTCTCTTGCAGGTTCAATGTCAAGAATATTTCATCGGAGGACTTTGAAGAAGTTAGAGGAAGAAAAGAAGAAGAAGCTAGAATAGATAAATAATTTAGGGTTTTATTTTTTAAAATTCTATAAAAATCTTATATTCTACTTCTTGTTGAATGATTGAATATAGATTATCTTCTTTTACTTCATTAAATGAATTCTTAATTACTTTCTTGAATGTGAGCTTAAATGTTCTTAAATAGTTGAATATTAAATCAGTACTGCATGCCAAATATCAGATATTTTTCATAGTGCATGTGATAAACTAATTTCTGGTTGAGTTTCATATGATCACTACAGTACAAGTTGAGCACTACAGAAAGTAAATGTTGTTTGAGAAGGAAATTTAAGAAAGATTTAATTCTTAATCACTAAGAGTTATAATCTTTGAGTGTTGCTTATAATTCAATATCTTTTGAAATTTCTTTTCTTATTAAGAAAGTTGTTCGCACTCAATCTCAAATTTCATATATCTTATATCTTAAATTTCTTCTTATAACTGAAACACTTGAATTCGTTTCTCAAATGTTACCAAAAATCAAGTGTCATAATTCATGAATTATATTCGCCACTCAGAAACAATATTAAGTTGGTTAGAGACTACTCACTGAGGTAGATCTTGATGATACTAACAGAGACATAGAGGTTTCATCAGTTTTTACTAAAGACTCTGTGATAGCTTTCATTAAACACGTTTTAAGTGTTATTTCTTTATAAGAACAAAGGTTTGAGATCATGGTACATGACAGTAACCTGGTCAAATCCTCCCAATTCAAATGGAGGTTCTCATTATTGATGAACAACAACTGTCATAACCATAGTATTAACTGTGAGTCTGTTGTGCAAGACATGCCTGTATCACAACAAGACTAAGTCATATTGACAACCCTAAGATTAGTTGTATTGTAACCTTAATCTGTAATTTACACTTATAACACTTAATGTCTGTAAAATGTAAATGGAGCAGACTGGAGCATTTTTCCCTAAACAATGTCAAGCCTAAGAATTCTTTCTGGAAGAAGATCAAGAAGGTCATGCCTCAGAAGAATTATGAAGAAGCTTGGAGTTGAATAAATCTATTTGGTGAAAAACATTCTAATTCAAGATCTCTACAAGTCACAGAATTAGTGTTATAGAGAAGTCATTCGAGAACTCAGGAATTGCCTATCGAGAACTCAGGAATTGCCTATCGAGAACTCAGGAATTGTCTATCGAGAACTCAGGAAATGCTATTGGAGATATCGATAAGTCAGATACCCATTCGAGAACTCAAAGATATTGACAAGTATATATTCATTAGAGAACTCTAAGTTATCGATAAGCCAAAATTCATTAGAGAACTCTGAGTTATCGATAAATGAAAATTCACTAGAGAACTCAGAGTTGTCGATAAGTCAAGTCAACAATGAAGTTTCAGAGATATCGACAAGCCAACATGCCTATTGAGATGTCGAGTTCTCTACAGCTTAATTGGAGATCTCGAAGTGAAGAAATTTCTCTAAGTATAGAATTACAGAACAGTTCAATATCCAAGGTTGCAAATCAACAAACAATTCACACAGCTGGATTGACAAGTCTACAAAAAGCAGCTTGAGAGATGTGTAAGATTAATGGTAAAGATTAACTGACAAAGGAAGATTAAAGTGAACATGGGATGCTAAAGATATGCTAAGCCAGAAATGGAAGATCTGTTTTTCTATAAATAGAAATGACAAGTGACAGTTTAGAAAAGCTAATAGCATGTCTTATTACACACTGTTTAAACCGGCAGTTAACTGAGTTATAAAGTTAACACTGGTCCTTAGTCAGTTGTAACAATTTAGATTAAAAATTATATTCTCTCTCAAGAAAGAAGCTAAGTTCTAAACCAAGAACTTAGAGATTTTGTAGCAAAACACTGCTTGATTTTCAATATAAAATTAAGTGAGTTTTGAAGATCTTTGTTTTACATATTAGCATTGTTATTTATGTTTAACATCTATTCTACAAAATTATTGATAACAACCAACTGCTAAACCCAAAGTCGATCAAAAAGTAACCATTTAAGCCAAAACACATTCACTGTGGCGCCCTCCACACCCGGATCAGAAGTTTGGGGTCCACAACACAAACATAATATGTCAACCTGTATATGAAATATTAATTTCGATGACCCTGCTCTATATAACTACGGATCGCAACAGGTTAAAGTATCAAAACAAGCCACAACCTTAATTTTTATTACAACGTACCAAATCCCAACTAATTTAGCTTACAACTGATAATGAAATTATTCTTACAATCTTACTATCTCACTACCGCCATAAGCTCCTGCTAGCTCGATCCAACTCAATTTGGAATCCTAGCTCGTACATTGAACTGGAAAACCTCGCTATCAACCGTATTCTTCTTAACTGTAGAATACATAAAAAGATTCACAAGAGTGAGCTAACTAGCTCAGCAAGTCATAATAACGATAACTGAGTTAAATAATGATCAAGTGAGATAATCCAGATGAATCAAGTTTCTTTTTAACTAATCATTAGAATTGGATATTCATCTTAAGTTCTAAAACCAAGGTTAGGCTGTTGATTAGCCACACACTAACCTCGAGCAAAGCATACAGCACTGCTCTAATCACTCGATCCAAGGCACACATTGGCCTAAGTTGACCATTGATATGGTCTGACCACGAATCTGGTCCACATATATAAAAAAAACTATCCAATTCTAAAGCAGTTCAATATGATAAACAATATAATTCGATAAAACAAGATCATAATCAATGATGGTTAATCACTTGAATTAAAAATGCAAGGAAACTTATGGATATCACAAGGGTATATCAGGGTATGTATACGAAACGGTTTTCCGTCTGTAAAAGGATCACGCGTTGGTCAAATAATGATTTTTAAGGTATAGTTCTTTGATGTTATAAAGAATGGTTGGAGTATAAAAGTTTTTGTATTTTCAAACAAGTTTGCTCCAGTGTTTGGTGTTTGATAATTATACATTTGGGGAGTAGCATCATATTTGTGTGATTTGGTATCTGAGGATCAACAAAGGATGGTTTACAAAGAATAAGGCTTATGGCTCAAGATCGAGGAAGAATCAGGGTTCAAGGGTAATTAATTTAAAGCACTTGCAATATAAACAAGAGTTATTCTGAATAAAAGCGAAATGTTATGAAACAGTTCGATAATAATTGTGATATATCTTGAAGAAAAGTCTGGAAGTACTTGCCTTATAGGGCTTTATAACCATTATTGATCAACTCTGAGCCGACTCTGCTGCTCAGGCTCTAACGTCCAACCACTAGATCCCATTGGATTCGACTTCGACACTCAGGTCTTTCTGTTGAAACTCTACTGAGCTCGTCGACTGACCACTAGGTTATCTTTAGTCCATCGTTCACTTTCAGGTTCCCGACTATAACCTACAGGGTCGAAATACCCTACGTTAGACGTCTAGGCATGCTTGACATATCCTCGATACTAATTTTTACCAAAAGATATTCAAACCCGAATCATAATTATTCATATTATAATACCACATACAACAATTAGGGTTCACGTTCTCAAAATCGGTTCAGTGTTCGTTTTCAGAAAATACATATACTCGTCATTTTACGAAATTAGGTTACTGAGTTTTGGACAGAACATTCACCACAACATAAAATCAAGTTCGTATAAAGTATAAGCATATATATTCACTTGATGTCCCGATAATTACCGGATATGCTCCTGCATTTCCATAATTGACTTCCCGAAAATCGGGCAGCGTCTCCTTTGTTTATCGGATTACCCGTCGAAACATCAATCGACGTCAAACCCCAAAGTTCACAACAATAACAACTACAATAATTTACCAATCCATTCTAAAATTCCCAATCACCGATACAATTCAATAATCATAACCAACTCAACCATCCCGATTCAATATTTACTAATTAACTAATTCGGTCCAGAATAAAAACACAACACGAATTTTATTTATTAAAAAAATATTAGGACTCAGAATCGTGTCATCACAGTCCACCGTCAACTCATCGGAATTCATCGTTGACGGCGGTAAAATCCGGAGGTACCCGAATTTAATTTCCAGTCACAGATTTCACCGATTAATTAATAAAGATTCCCGCACGATTAACTTAATTCACGAATGTTAATCATATCTTTCCTGCAGAAATAACCCATTAATTCTCGAATTAATATAAGCATAATAATTCGAAAATAAAGTACAATCAAACAGAACATATCACAGGCAACCAAACAACTACCACTGAACAGGGGTGGCCGGAGCAAAGCTGCCAAAAGAACCAAAATAGACACGACCATAGGAAGACATGTCGATACCAACACACACATCAACACACGCACACAGTACACCCACACACACCTGTATACACATACACGAGCACACCATACGCGCCCACCGGAAACAGACCGGAGAACCAAGCAGCAGCGGGACTCCGGGGAAAGGGCAAGGAAAACATACAGGGGAAAACAAGGAAATAACGGGAGAGAACGAGAGAGATTTGAGGCAACGAGAGAGAGACGAAACTGAGAGATTAGCAGAGAAAGAGAGAAGAGATTAGAGAATTGTTGGATTGAATTTGAGAAATCAATATAACCTGTAACAATTTACTCTGCAGCCACGTGTTATTGAATTGATAGGGAAGCAACACGTGTACATTATAACGCCTGACAGCTTAATTCTGAATCGCATTTTCATAATTTATCGAACCGAGCAATACATAAAACAATTTCATAAAATTACGAAAATAGCCTTAAAATGTTAAAAATATCCCAAAGTTTACAAAAACGTAAATTTTGTAATTTTAAAATAATTTCTGAAGCGCAAGTTATACCTGCTTTTTAACAATTAAACGAAATAACGCGCGGGTGAAACTAATCTCCAAAATTTCCAAAATAATTTTAAAATTCCCGGAATATTTCCAACTTAAACAAATATGAGTTTCGTAATTTTTGAATAATTTTAGAATTAAATACGAATTTTAGAAGTAAAAATAATCAAAAAAATCATTTAAAGATAAATAATTAATAAAATATTGATTTCTCAATTTTATAAAATCCTAAAAATAATTAATGTAATTATAAAACCATAAAAATAATTTTAGAGACATTCCAAATATTTATGCAAATAAATTTGCACTAAATCCAGTTTTGAAAGTGAAAGCAATTCAATACGACTCCATAATTAATCACGCGGACAACCTGGTACACCATAAATCTCACAAAGATAATAATCAAACAACACATAGCGGTCAAAACTAATACACATCTTTTATTTATTTAATAATTTCCATAGTCACATATTTAAATAATTTAAAAATACACGAGTCGTTATATCCTTCCCACTTAAAAAGATTCTGTCTTCAGAATCTGGTCTAACTAAACAAGTGATGATATTTGTCAAGTATATCTGACTCTAATTCCCAAGTAGACTCTTCCACTCGAGGGTTTCAAACGTACTTACTATAAATATACGCTCATTTTCAAGGACTCGCTTTTAACGATCAAGAATTTGGATTGATTACTACATGCAGAATAAACTTGGATAAGAGCCCATTGGCTCCTAATCAATCACTTAATTCAAATCAGGTGCTTATCATTTTAACATTGACAGGCAAAACACATTATATGTACACGTTGTTGTGACGGTAACATTAACTCATGAACAACTTTATCTATAATTATCAATACCTCGAATGGTTTGCTAAATTTAGGACTCAACTTGTCCCCTCTATTCAGAGCTATCCAATCTCTTTCAAGATGAAATTTTTACGAACACTACTAGTTCCTTTTCTATAGTCATACTCTCCCTCGATACAAATCTGCCTTTTTTCTTTGTCTACTCCAAGCTGCTTCAATCAATATCACTATGCCCTTGGTGTGCTAAATCAACTTAGAATTTGACAACTTCCTTTCTCCCATTTTAATTCAATAAAGTGGGGACCTACACTCGCATCCACATAAGAATTGGTAAAGTCGCATTTTAAAGCTGACATTGATGATAAATGATCATCCCGGTTTTCTTTAAAATTCAACCTCTCAACATACCTTATATTTCCTGAATCGCTTCCTCACTTTGACCCTTTGTTTAAGGAGGATAGGCGGTGCTCATTTTCAACTTGGTTTCCAAACATTTAATTATCTCCTATTCATTTTTATCAGTTAAGGCTGAAAAGTAATCTCATATATTCACTTATTATCACCTTTAGGTATTTGAACTCATATTCCACTCTTTCCAAGTCGTTTACGTCCAATCCTTTCTTTCTGCACAACGCATCTGTTACCATACGGCTCTATTTAGGTAGTTGTTAATATATTAATCAGAAGATTTTGTTATCCTTGGTCAAAAGTTCATACTTGAAAACTCATCGTATAGTTGTTTTCCTTCTAATCTTTGGGGAAAAATCCTTGGGCATTCCACACAGACTATCTTATTCTTTGAATAGCTGAGGATGTTATCAATAAATACAATTTGCTTATCCAAGTATTCTTTATACAACATGTTACTTAATTCTTTATAGACAACCGATACACTTGTTATTTCACATATTATCACCAGAGCTTGTACTGCTCATAACTCAATTTATTTGTAATCTCTGATATGTTCTCAGGTCGGATCTTAAGTTAATCCCCGAGACATAACATACTTCTTGAATTAGATCTCGTAAGTAATCAATTCTTTATAGGGGTCACTTATTCTCATTCGTTGTTTTGTTAAACTCCCGATAATCAGTACATAGTCTCATTATTTCATTCCTTTTCTCCATCAACATCACAAGTACGCTTTATGATTCGCTTCTTATAAAACTATTTCTTGGTCTGCCTTGTCCATTAGGCTTCCGATACTTCGCCTTAATTCTTTGACATGTCTAACACTTCCTAATTCATTTTGAAATTTCCTTCTTATACTTGATCATCACTATTTTTTCTTTAAATTTATGTATATCTTGGTATTTCTTCAATAAATTAAATATTTATGTTGTGAAAATCCTGTAGGATCTCATTTCTTAATTCTTTTTACCTGTAGCATCTAAGTGCTGGGAGAAAACCTGGGAATATGGTGATCGTTCTTCTAGGTGCATAATCTTCCTCTTACTAACTGTTAACATCGTGATCCATTATCTTCCCTTGACATCTCCTTATCTTTTCTTAACAACTCTGACTGAAAGGTCATACTACCCATCCTTGTTTCCTTAGGATTATATATCTGACTTCAAACTCCAACTTCTGAAATTTCATAGGTAATTCTTTTCGGTGCAGTCTCTATGTTTATTTTCTCCTTTTTACTTATTGCTTGCTACTACATTTGCTTTTCCTCATGAATACTTCAAACTCTTATGGTCTGCATAGATCTTACACATTTCTCCGTACATATCATGTTTCTCAATCTTTCAAAGTGAATATTATTACTGCTAGTCCCAACTGTGAGTAGGATACTTCTGCTCATAAGATTTCGGTTGTCTGGGTACATATACAATAATTTTATTGTGCTGCATCATCACACATCCTATTCCCTTATGAGAAGCATCACTATAAACTACCTAATCTCCTTAATACTTTTAAAATGATAAAGCAGGTGTTGTAACCATTCTTTCATTTAACTCCGCAAAACTTTCTTCACATTTTCCCATTTTATCTAAGCTTCTTGTTATTCCTGGTAAGCTTCATCAAAGGCGTTGCAATTTTCAAGAAACCTTGCACAAATTTTCAATAATAATCGGTCCATGGTGAAACTTCTTACTTTTGTTGGTGCTTTTGATCTTTCTTTATTCATAGTAACTTTAATTTCTACTGGATCTCCTTTGGTCTCCTCCTCACTGACTATTTATGCTTTCTACCATCAAAACTTTCACCTTGTAAATTTTTCATACAACTTCTTTCTTCTTCGACTTCCCAGCTATCATTAAATACTTGCATGGTCCTCCTTTGATTTTTAAGTAACATAAATACAAATTATTCGGATCTCCCTTCCAGATTCTCTTCATCAAGTTTAAATATTACTAGGATATCGATTAATCCAAACGACAATACTAAAATTTTATAATAACAATTCCTAGTCCTGAAAATTATCTTAATATGTCCATGGATTAAATCTTCAATTGATAATACCCAAATCTTAACTCAATCTTAGAAAATACTCTGTTTCTTTCATCTGATCAAACAAATTATTAGCTCGAGGTAACTGATACTTGCTCTTGATAGTAAACTTGTTGAACTTTTTCTAATCGACGTATAAGCTCATACTTCCATCATTCTTATTAATAATCAATATCGGTGCACCTTAACTGGTGCCATTTTGTGTAAGGTCGTGGTCACTGGCTTCGTCTCAGGTGCTATGTCAATCGCGAACTTCATTTATCTATCTGGAGAAAAAATTGATAACTCATATGGAAACATATCTTGAAACTCCTTAATTGTTATAAAAATCTTCAAATTTTGTTTACTCCTGACTTCTATTCATAATCACCGTAGTGCTTACCTCTTGGTCACCGTAACCTCTTAGCTTAAGCCATCGTTAACAAATTTGTTTCCTTTCTCCATTCTCTAAACCTCATCACCTTCTCATTTGTCTTCTTTAGAGCTATCTTTTCATCACGATGGTATATCTGGGCATCATGCTTAAATAGTTAATCCATTCCTTAGAATAATGTCAAATCCTCTGATCTCAAATGATATCAATACTTCACAACTTATTGCCAGAAATCTCAATTCCACCATTGATACTTACTTATTTAACAATTACACGTTCTTGACTTGCTAGTCCTTTAGTCATAATCTTATCAATTCAACAGGGTAATTCATCTTATCAACAAAACCTTGAGAAATAGATGATCAAGTTGCTCCCACATCTTTCAATACTTTTAACGTATAGGTATCCACAATAATAATTCACGTCATCACATTTGTATGCTAAATAATATATTTTACAGGAACATCACAAATTCTCGTTCCCGGAGACGTATTCCTTATTGGAGTAGATTCCCTTGACTCTTAGTGCATCCCTGACTGGGGCTAGTGATTTACAATCCTCGCCATATTCCCTTGTTTCCTTTCCATGCATGAAAGGTAGATGGAACTTTGCCCGCTTGGTTCATAATACGTTGACTTTTATTTGAAAACCCCTTGCAAAGAACGACTGTACGACGAAACAACTTGAAGGAGTCACAATTTTAATAAACTTAGAGTTGAAAAGAAAGAAGAAGTAATGGTTTGAATATGAATGATACAACCACATTGGTACTTAAGATGGCCAGTCCTTCATACCATATGGCATACAACACATGATTAGGTGGCGTCTCACCCGACTCTTCGTCATTCCGACAAAGCGTCTCACCATAACACTGTTTGTCCCAATCAGAGAGCAAAACTTGAGGGGAACAATTAAATTTAAAAGGAATGAAACATCCTCATTTTTCTTATCACTGCAAAGAATTTTCAAGGAAAGAAGTTCATACATATTTAGGATTTAAAAAGAGGATAAACGCTGTAATATTGAAGACAAGAATAATACCATTGGTCACTATCCACATTTCACTTGTATTCATTTTTCGAGATTGTTCGATCATATCCCCATTGTGTCATATGACAACTTTAGAAAGTACGCTGAAATGCTTTTGCAATTTAAGCATTATGGTAGATTCTTACTTGTTACGTCCTGCGTCTTCCACATCGCACCTACACGTATAATATTTAAACAATTCGATCATAATGGTGTTCTTACCAGATAACTTCGAGTTTCCTCTTTTTAATTTAGAATAACCACGAATCATTCAACATAGCGATCCTTTTGTTAATAATAATTTTCTTTTAGAGAGGTCTGGAAATCTTTCCAATCTTCTTCGATCACGCTCCGACTTCTATTAAATCAATGAATTATTCGAACTCTGATAGTCCTAGTAATTGAATGTATAATTACTCCGTACGCTGATTCTATTATTAACCTTGTCAAACAATATTTGCACCTTACCGTTAGAAATAATTAACTTCTTCATAATCGCGGGTTACTTTGTTCTCCGAATTAACAATACTAAGTCTAAAACAAGCATCCTTCCAGGTAATCCGGGTCTTTTAACAAACAAGAAACTCAAGTAGTATCTTGACAACCAAGGTTTAAAACTTATTTTATTCAGAAAGGCTTTTAGAAATTTTTGTAAGGGAAAATCTTTTTCGAAAACTTGTTTAAAAATTTTGAAAATCACAAATCTGGTTGTGCTTACTATATGAGTTGGTTGTTGTCCTTCCTACCTATAACGAGATACCCAATTAAAGAAACGATCACATAAAGGTCCATTCATTTCCATTTATCTTCTCTCCTTTATTGGGTCCATTTGCCTTCCTCAATCGACGAAAACTTCAGTTGTCGTTGCCTGTTACCTTATTCGTAGCTTCACATCAAAGCTCCCATACTGGTAATACTTCCATTATAACCTTTGCAATCGTTAAGGGGGAACAGACTATCCAATAGTCAACAAGTCTATTTTATAAAACCAAAATTTGCTCATATCACATTACATCACTACTTTACATATCGCATTTATCATAACACCATCATTTAATTCTACGAAAATTCCAGATCTATACTTTTCTCTCTAACTCTTTCATAATTCATCTAATTCATCCCACAACTATTCACGGGTGGCTTAGTCACTAATGACTTCTTTTAACTCGGTAACAGCTATCCTCTGAAACACTTAAATCTTCTCTCTAAACTTTTTCTCACCTTTATTTATATCTCATGTGTTCACCATTTACTGTAGCTCTCGAATCCATCCTCTTAGGTACAATCGCTTCATAAGAAAAGTTATAAATTGGGGGGTATAGAACAAGATGTAGGGTAAACTAAAAAGATACATTCACAGCCGGATGTCTAGTAAAACAAGAATAAACAGATGTAGGTTCTTAAATAGGTAGTCCCGTATCAAAAGTTAGTAGAATAGCATATAATAACTTGAAGGGGTAAAACTATTATAACAGAAGGTAATACCATTAGTACGGATAGAAGAACAATGTGCAATTCAAATATGGGAGAAGATGACGATCCTCGAACGGAAGACTCCAAATGATAAGATGATACAGGGAAATCAGGATCTGCCATTGCCGTTGTCTAGAAATCACGTCGCAAGCTGAGAATCCCGAATTGCAATACGAATTGTGTCGGAGACCTACTATACCATCGCACTCAACCTCACGACATCTTATCTTTCTATTTCCTAATCCTAATCCTAACCCTCTACCCAATCCCGACAATCTAGGCTTGTTTCAGTAACTTATAACCTGTAGCTCTGATACCAACCTGTGGCGCCCTCCAAACCCGGGTCAGAAGTTTGGTGTCCACAACACAAACACAATATGTCAACCTGTATATGAAATATTAATTTCGATGACCCTGCTCTATATAACTACGGATCGCAACAGGTTAAAGTATGAAAACAAGCCACAACCTTAATTTTTATTACAACGTACCAAATTCCAACTAATTTAGCTTACAACTGATAATGAAATTATTCTTACAATCTTACTCTCTCACTATTGCCATAAGCTCCTGCTAGCTCGATCCAACTCAATTTGGAATCCTAGCTCGTATATTGAACTGGGAAACCTCGCTATCAACCGTATTCTTCTTAACTGTAGAATACATAAAAAGATTCGCAAGAGTGAGCTAACTAGCTTAGCAAGTCATAATAACGATAACTGAGTTAAATAATGATCAAGTGAGATAATCCAGATGAATCAAGTTTCTTTTTAACTAATCATTAGAATTGGATATTCATCTTAAGTTCTAAAACCAACGTTAGGCTGCTGATCAGTCACGCACTAACCCCGAGCAAAGCACACAGCACTGCTCTAATCACTGGATCCAAGGCACACATTGGCCTAAGTTGACCATTGATATGGTTTGACCACGAATCTGGTCCACATATATAAAAAAACTATCCAATTCTAAAGCAGTTTAATATGATAAACAATATAATTCGATAAAACAAGATCATAATCAATGATGGTTAATCACTTGAATGAAAAATGCAAGGAAACTCATGGATATCATAAGGGTATATCAGGGTATGTATAAGAAACGGTTTTCCGTCTGTAAAAGGATCATGCGTTGATCAAATAATGATTTTTTAAGGTATAGTTCTTTGATGTTATAAAGAATGGTTGGAGTATAAAAGTTTTTGTATTTTCAAACAATTTTGCTCCAGTGTTTGGTGTTTGATAGTTATATATTTGGGGAGTAGCATCATATTTGTGTGATTTGGTATCTGAGGATCAACAAAGGATGGTTTATAAAGAATAAGGCTTATGGCTCAAGATCGAGGAAGAATCAGGGTTCAAGGGTAATTAATTTAAAGAACTTGCAATATAAACAAGAGTTATTCTGAATAAAAGCGAAATGTTATGAAACAGTTCGATAATAATTGTGATATATCTTGAAAAAAAGTATGGAAGTACTTGCCTTATAGGGCTTTATAACCATTACTGATCAACTCTGAGCCGACTCTGCTGCTCAGGCTCTAACATCCAACCACTAGATCCCATTGGATTCGACTTCAACACTCAGTTCTTTCTGTTGAAACTCTACTGAGCTCGTCGACTGACCACTAGGTTATCTTTAGTCCATCATTCACTTTCAGGTTCCCGACTATAACCTACAGGGTCGAAATACCCTATGTTAGAGGTCTAGGTATGCTTGACATATCCTCGATAATAATTTTTACCCAAAGATATTCAAACCCGACTCGTAATTATTCATATTATAATACCACAAATAATAATTAGCGTTCACGTTCTCGAAATCGGTTCAGTGTTCGTTTTCAGAAAATACATATACTCGTCATTTTACGAAATTAGGTTACTGAGTTTTGGACAGAACATTCACCACAACATACAATCAAGTTCGTATAAAGTATAAGTATATATATTCACTTGACGTCCCGATAATTACCAGATACGCTCCTGCATTTCCATAATTGACTTCCCGAAAATCGGGTAGCGTCTCCTTTGTTTATCGGATTACCCGTCGAAACATCAATCGACGTCAAACCCCAAAGTTCACAACAATAACAACTACAATAATTCACCAATCGATTGTAAAATTCCCAATCACCGATATAATTCAATAATCATAACCAACTCAACCATCCCGATTCAATATTTACTAATTAACTAATTCGATCCAGAATAAAAACACAACACAAATTTTATTTATTAAAAAAAATATTATGACTCAGTATCGTGTCATCACAGTCCACCGTCAACTCATCGGAATTCATCGTTGACGGCGGTAAAATTCGGAGGTACCCGAATTGGGTTTCCAGTCACAGATTTCACGGATTAGTTAATAAAGATTCCCGCACGATTAACTTAATTCACGAATGTTAATCATATCGTTCCTGCAGAAATAACCCATTAATTCTCGAATTAATATAAGCATAATAATTCGAAAATAAAGTACAATCAAACAGAACATATCACAGGAAACCAAACAACTACCACCGAACAGGGGTGGCCGGTACAAAGCTGTCAAAAGAACCAAAATAGACACAACCATAGGAAGACATGTCGATACCAACACACACATCAACACACGCACACAGTTCACCCACACACAGCTGTATACACATACACGAGCACACCACACGCGCTTACCGGAAACATGCCGGAGAACCAAGCAGCGGCGGGACTCCGGGGACAGGGCAAGGAAAATATACAGGGGAAAACAAGGAAATAACGGGAGAGAACGAGAGAGATTTGAGGCAACGAGAGAGAGACGAAACTGAGAGATTAGCAGAGAAACAGAGAAGAGATTAGAGAATTGTTGGATTGAATTTGAGAAATGAATATAACCTGTAACAATTTACTCTGCAGCCACGTGTTATTGAATTGATAGGGAAGCAACACGTGTACATTATAACGCCTGACAGCTTAATTCTGAATCGCATTTTCACAATTTATCGAACCAAGCAATACATTAAACAATTTCATAGAAATTACAAAAATAGCCTTAAAATTTTAAAAATATCCCGAAGTTTATAAAAAAGTAAATTTTGTAATTTTAAAATAATTTTTGAAGCGCAAGTTATACCCGCTTTTTAACAATTAAACGAAATAACGCGCGGGTGAAATTAATCTCCAAAATTTCCAAAATAATTTTAAAATTCCCGGAATATTCCCAACTTAAACAAATATGAGTTTCGTAATTTTTGAAGAATTTAAGAATTAAATATGAATTTTAAAAGTAAAAATAATCAAAAAAATCATTTAAAGATAAATAATTAGTAAAATATTGATTTCTCAATTTTATAAAATCCTAAAAATAATTAATATAATTATAAAACCATAAAAACAATTTTAGAGACATTCCAAATATTTATGCAAATAAATTTGTACTAAATCCACTTTTGAAAGTGAAAGCAATTCAATACGACTCCATAATTAATCACGCGGATAACCCGGTACACCATAAATTACACATAGATAATAATCAAACAACACATAGCGGTCAAAACTAATACACAAATTTTATTTATTTAATAATTTCCATAGTCACATATTTAAATATTTCAAAAATACACGAGTTGTTATATCCTTCCCCCCTTAAAAAGATTCTGTCCTCAGAATCTGGTCTAACTAAACAAGTGAGGATATTTGTCAAGCATATCTGACTCTAATTCCCAAGTAGACTCTTCGACTCGAGGGTTTCAAATGTACTTACTATAAATATACGCTCATTTTCAAGGACTCACTTTTAACGATCAAGAATTTGGATTGATTACTACATGCAGAATAAACTTGGATAAGAGCCCATTGGCTCCTAATCAATCACTTAATTCAAATCAGGTGCTTATCGTTTAGGTATTTGAACTCATATTCCACTTATTATCACCTTTAGGTATTTGAACTCATATTCCACTCTTTCCAAGTCGTTTACGTCCAATCCTTTCTTTCTGCACAAGGCATCTGTTACCATACGGCTCTGTTTAGGTAGTTGTTAATATATTAATCAGAATCTTTTGTTATCCTTGGTCAAAAGGTCATACTTGAAAACTCATCGTATAGCTGTTTTCCTTCTAATCTTTGGGGAAAAATCCTTGGGCATTCCATACAGACTCTCTTATTCTTTGAATAGCTGAGGATGTTATCAATAAATACAATTTGCTTATCCAAGTATTCTTTATACAACATGTTACTTAATTCTTTATAGACAACTGATACACTTGTTATTTCACATATTATCACCAGAGCTTGCACTGCTCATAACTCAATTTATTCGTAATCTCTGATATGTTCTCAGGTCGGATCTTAAGTTAATCCCCGAGACATAACATACTTCTTGAATTAGATCTCGTAAGTAATCAATTCTTTATAGGGGTCACTTATTCTCATTCGTTGTTTTGTTAAACTCCCGATAATCAGTACATAGTCTCATAATTTTATTCCTTTTCTCCATCAACATCACGGGTACACTTTATGATTCGCTTCTTATAAAACTATTTCTTGGTCTGCCTTGTCCATTAGGCTTCCGATACTTCGCCTTAATTCTTTGACATGTCTAACACTTCCTAATTCATTTTAAAATTTCCTTCTTATACTTGATCATCACTATTTTTGTTACGACCGGCATTTTCGTGTAATATTATTTGTAGTTTTGGTATAATATTAATGTCGAAAGTAAATATGTTCAATGATTGCGCGTTTGTGTTAGTGAGAATTTCTGCATTATAAAATTTTTAAGTGTAGTACATGATTTTTCAAAGTAAAAGTTTAATTATTTCCTTTATTTTTGATTTATAAGGAATATACTAAGCCTTGGAGAAATTTTCTTTTAAAAGATATTTTGTTCACAAATTTTGAAAGTGGTTTTATAAAATTTCTAAAAATCCAAATTATTTTATGGTATAAATTTTATAATTTTCGAACTTTTATTTTATTATATAAAAATAAATCTTTGAAAATTTGTTGCTTGATGATTATCAAATTACATGTATATCCTTGCATGCAAACTCTCTTCTATTCAACTAAAGGGCTAAAAAGGACAATTACAACCCCACTAACTCTCATCTTGCTAACCAAATTACTCCTTTGTCCTTGCATGCAAAATGGTCTTAGTATGTTGGAAGGTTAATCTTGTCAATTCTCATTTCCACTCACTTATTTCAATCAATCAAAATCATAAAAACCCAAAATGCAAAGTGTTGTGATCATTCACCCCACTCCACACTCCACCCTCACTCTCTCCTCGTTCCCTCCTCCCTCACCTCTCGGCTTCTTCTCCCTCTCGGCAATCACCATAGCCGAACCCCCATCCCCTTTCTTTTTTTCATTCTTTCACTCAAACATCCATCTTATATTCAAGTAATCTTACTCCCTGCATGTTGTCCATATATATTTCAAAGAGTTTTGAGTAAAAAGTTTAAGTTTTAAGGTTGCATGTCAAGGTTTTAGTTGGAACTCAAAGTAAAATCTTGATTCTTATGGATTTAAGGTTGTTTTTGAGAGGACTACAAGGAATGGTGAAGTGCCAAGTCTTGAGAAGGAAACTCTTGATGTTGAATAGCCATTTCCCTTCCATTTCATTCGGCCATGACCTTAAGGGAGCCGAATGAATGGTCCTTGAGATCATTCTTGTTGTTGTGTTCAATTCTTGTATGATTATGTGGTAATGGCATGAATTTTTTAGTGAAAACTTGATGAAACTCTTTGCATGCTAAGTGATCATCTAGATATAGCTTAAGCTTGGCTTGCATGTCAATGTCATGATAGAATATATTTAGAAAATATGTTGTTTTGGTTTGTAAAACTCAAAGTTATGCATGCATGTGGATTTCTCTTAGAATGTTGGAAGACTTTGATCATTTGGAAAGATTTTATTAGTAAGCTTTAATTTCAGTAGGGATAAGGTGTTAATCTTGATTAGTGCTCCTTGATTTATGGTAATAATTCGTGTATATATTTTATAAAAATACACAACTTGTTATTTTCAAAAACTTGATGATTTGTGAGTTGTGAAATGTGATTTTCTTTGTTTTGCCATGATGCACCTTAGGTAAGGATGATCTCCACAAAGATTATTTTGAGTGTAAGGGAGTTAGTTCAGTAGATCACCATGTTTAAGTTTTGGTTTTGGTATTGGGTTGTTGGTGGTTGAGTTTGTCAAGTAAAAACCTTGGAGAAAGGAGAGTCATAGTTTCTGCAGAAAATCAGTTTAGTACCCTGAGGTTTAGAGTGAGTTTTGACCATGTCATTGATGTGCACTTTGAGACCCAAGCCACCAGAAGTTAGTATTAGGAGTATATAAAAGGTTTTAGGAGTTGGTTGGAGGTTTCCATGTTGTTTGGTTAGGTGCACAAGTGGAATAACAAAATCTGTCCAGCAAGGGACAGTTTTGTTGCAACTTAGAAATAAGAAGTTTTGACCATGTCATGGGTAGGCCCTCATTAGGCCCTTTTGGGTCTTAGTTAGAGGGAGTGTCAGAGAAGTTTTTCCAACCATTGTTCATAGGATAGGAGTTATAACCATGTGTCACAAGTTAATTCTAGTCAGGGTATTTTCTGCCCAGAAAAACAGGGGAACCATGGACTTTAAGCTTAGGCCCAAGGAGGCCCAAGCCAGGCCCTTGAGCCACATCAAGTTTGGGAGATTCCCTAAGGTCAGGAGAATCTTTTTTAAGAGTTTTGGAGGAAAAATTGTAGTTTAAGGGTGTCGAATGCACTCAAGAAACCATAGATATCATTCTGAAATTTACACCAGTGAGCACTTTCACTTATCACATAGTTTTAGAACACTTAGGAGTGAGATTGGTTGACCACCATGGTTGTAAGATAGTATAAAGTCAGTAGAGAAAAAGGCCCAAGTGAGGGTCAGTAGGTCTTGAATAGTTTAGTAAAGGCACATCGAGTTAGAAAGCCAAAATTTAGAGACTTTGTCTAGTATAGTGACTAAGTGACTTAAGTTGTGAGTCGAGATCATCCAAGCCTGTGTTGCATTATGGTGTATGTGGTTTTATTTGGTATTAAAATATGATATGTGAGCATATGTGGCTATGTGCGCAATAATATTTTAAAGGTGAATATAAATTAAGTGCATATAGGCATAAGTGCCATTCATGTTTAAATTCGGGTTGTAAATAGGTTAAGTTGGTGAGAATATATTATAATAAGGATTATTATTATTTATGTAGGATCTCGAGACGAGGGTAAACTTGCCATAAAGGTCGAGTGAAGCTTCCAGTTGCTCCTACCAGTCAGACCAGACCATCCTTTCTCAAGGCAAGTGATTCAACTTGTCTTTCGTATTCACTACAAATAGTTCATATATATTGATGCAACTATCTTGAGTCATTTTGATATATTTGAATCAAGCGTATCTTATGTTTATCTTTGAATCATATAGAAATGCCATGAACCCTCGAGTACGTATTGCAAGTAGTTCAAAAGTCTTATCATGATAGCATGTTAAAGTAATTTGAATGCCATGATTAAAATAAAGAGTTGTTACAATACTTGGTTGATCCTCTTGATTAACATGCTAATGATTCCTAAGTATTGATATCTAATCCTGATGCTTGAACCCCTATAGAACCTTACCTTGATACCTAAAAGCCAGACATTCATCAAACTTGTTCCTAATTGAGTGATACCCCTCTTTCTTATCCTAAAGCTTGACAATTCCGATATATCCTGAGTTAAAGATCATTTCTTCATACCTTAAATATCCTTAGAATTCATGAAGCTTATCTTCTTGATGATCTAGCACTTGCACCTTGTCGAGAAATCATTGCTTTAAGCCTAACTTGGCATTACCCCTTCATAATATCCAATAGCCTCACTAAAATTCCTTGTCCAAGTTTTTATATATGGAAACCTTTCAGTTACCCTAATAGAGTAAAGTCTAGTGAATCATGGCCCTAGATTTAGTATCATACTTCCAATATTTCAAGTTGATCTATAATCCCTTGATAAAAAAAGGTTTATTTTGTCATAAATCGGCATCAGTTTTGAAATAAATAAAATGTGGATTTTTAGTCCCAAAGGGGGATACATGTTTTCTTTGAATAGTGGATCTGGACTGAGACGCGAGTCCTTTCCACACTTATATTAGGCTTAAAAGTTGCCTAGGGATCCCACTAATGTTTTAGAACCCAGCGAGGTTCGGGATTACTTCGCGGCTGATCACCGGCTGTAATCCGTAGCGTCATAAAATGATTTTGTTTAAGATATGATTTTGAAAATGTTTTGATACAAGCAAATGATGCCATCACCCGAAGTTTTATCTCTTGTTATTATTGGTTATGTCTTCACATTCTTTAAAATATATCTCGATTTATGTTTTGTATCATATTGTTTAGCACTTATTGAGCATTTCGCTCACTCCTTGCTTTACCCTGATATTACAGCTAGCAGCTATGGTTAGATTCAAGCAGACCGCCCGTAAGACCTGTGACGCTGATGCATATGTTCGAGCTCAGGTAGAATAAGAGATAGTTTTGTGTGTGGACTCGATATTAAAATCAGTTGTAATAGATGGTAGTGTTGGGCTGTTCCAAACCCTAAACTGTAAGATCTTGGATTTGGTTATGTTTACTTATTTTTAAAATATTGTAATAGTTATATTTAAATTGTTGGTTAGTTGGGGGTGTGACAGGTTTTGGTATTAGAGCTACGGTTTAGAGTCCCTGGACAGCCCAAATAGGTTATAGGGTATATGTATAGGCTATAGATAATATGCGAGAGAGTAGGTTAAGTAAATTTATTATTAATACTCCTCTTATTGGTTTGTCAGCAAAGGGCGCATTCTTCGTCATCCTCTGGGTCGAACAACACTATTGCTTTCTCCGTGTATGCTGAGTTGAGACGTGAGTTAGACATGCTTCAGAGCAAGTACGACCGAGTGATAGACCGTCTTAAGAACGTGTACCCGGATAGCCGAAACTATGAAGGGAAGCCCAAGGAACAGATGACTGCGAGACTTGAGACCTTGGTTCAGTACGTCAACACTAAGCTTGAGGAGATGCCAGCGCACCGGGACCGCACCAGCCAGTATGTCATTCAGATGGTGGCGGATGAGCTCCAGAGAATTGTGAAGCCGCTTCGAGAGGAAAAGATTACCAAGCCCCGTTCAGATGGAGTGGAGCCTTAGTTCTTTCCATTTACCTTTTCATGTTGTTGTATCAGACTCCATAGAATTCCCAGTTGTTTCCGTTATTTCCTTTAAATAAGCCTGTTATTCCTAGAATCAGACTATGTCCTAATCCTGATGTATTGTGACCTTTAAATTTCAATATTCATGCACTATTGTTCCATTTGCTCTCAACTGTTATTTTACGCCTTCATATGCATCGCCATATCTGCTTAATTTGAAACTTGACCTCATATGTAAATAAGAATGCCATGCGATACCCTCAAATTATTTTATCATTCATATATGTTTTGACATAACTCTTATTTCAGGATCATGCCTCCCAAAAAGAAGAACCCAACAACCACATCTACCACAGACCAAAATATTCTTCGACTACTGAAAACTTTGCAACAACAAACCAATGCTATAGCTCAACAACAACTAACTCTTCAACAATGAATTGAAAACCAAGATAACTGTGAACCACACCAACCACCCGAACCACCAGTACCACCTAGACAAGTTGTCACTTTCAAGGCATTTCAGAATATGAATCCACCTGCATTTTATGATACCACTGATCCAGTAATAGCTAACACATGGATTAAGGAAATGGAAAGGGCTTTTGAGTTGGTACAGTTAGGAGACGATCAGAAGACGCCATATGCTACTTACTTCTTGAAGGGCGAAGTCATCTATTGGTGGGAATCAGTAAAAGCTATGGAAGCAACTCAGCAGGTTTCTTGGGAGAGATTTAAGAAGTTATTTCTAGACAAGTATTACCCTAAATACATGCAGAATCAGATGGAGCTTAAATTTCTTGAGTTGAAGCAAGGGAACATGACGGTACTGGAGTATGAGAAGAAATTCACTGAGTTGTCAAGGTTTGTGACAAAGTATACCAGCACCGAGGAGGAAAAAGCAAAGAAATTTCAGCAAGGATTGGAGCCTTGGATCAGAGATAGAGTGGCTATGTTTGAACTTGAAACCTATGCGGGAGTAGTACAGAAAGCTGCCCTGATTGAGAATAATGGGATGCAGTCAAGGAAGGAAAGGGATAACAAGAAGAGGAAGGTTCCATTTTATGGAGAAAATTTTGAAGCCGGAAGTTCACAAGATCGGAATGTAAAGAGGATTGGATTCCATAAGGGCGGAAATTTTCAAAGGAAGGGAAATTTGGGCAAAAGGCAAGAATCAAAGGGGAACAACCAGACAAGCCAAGGGTAAGTTGGAGAAAACAGGTTCCAGAGACCAGAATGCAAGCACTGTGGAAGAAGGCACCCTGGAGTGTGCAATAAACTGAGCATGACCTGCTATAGGTGTAACCAGAAGGGACATTTGGCAAATGAGTGCAAGATGCCGAAGTCAGGAGTTACGTGTTACAAGTGTGGGAAGACTGGACACATAACTAGGGAGTGCAAGGCAACCGGACCAGCCAAAGCTCTAATGAATGTGGCAAGTACCAGTGCGGGCGTGCCAGCTGAGGTATTGGCATTACCTCCACCACCTACAACAACCCCGCAAGCAACAGCAAGGACATTCGATCTGAAGATGAAGGATGCTGTTCAGAATTCTGAGGTGATAGCAGGTACACTTTTACTCAATATTGTCAAAGCTAAAGTATTGATTGATTCGGGAGCAACAAGATCTTTCATATCAGAAACTTTTGTTGATAAACTTTGATGTGATAAAATGGTTATGAGCGAGGCAGTAAATGTGGTAATTGCGAACCAAGAGAAGATTCCTGTGAATCAATTCTGTCCGGAATATGAGATTGATATTTCGGGGTATAAGTTTTCAGCCGACTTGATACTCTTCAAGTTGGGAGAGTTCGATATAATTTTAGGAATGGATTGGTTAGGGAAGAATAACGCACAGATTAATTGTAAGACCAAGAAAGTGTATTTAAAGACGAAGAGTGGAGAGAAGGTAGTATTTAAGGGGCAGAGGCAAGAACAACTATTTCTTACAATCGTCCAGGCTAAGAAGTTACTTAGAAAAGGTTGTGAGTCATTCCTAGCTTATGTAGTGGATTCAGGAAAAGGCAGTCCCAGTATAGAAGATATTCCCATAGTTAACGAGTTTCCCGATGTGTTTCCAGATGAACTACCAGGCTTACCACCAGATCGACAAATCGAGTTCGAGATCAACCTTGCTCCAGGCACGGAACCAGTTTCAAAGGCCCCATATAGAATGGCACCAGCAGAAATGAAAGAGTTGGCGAGCCAGCTCCAAGAATTGTTGGATAAGGGAGTGATACGGCCAAGTACGTCGCCATGGGGAGCACCTGTTCTATTTGTAAAGAAGAAAGATGGGAGTATGCGGCTCTGCATAGATTATTGGGAGTTGAATAAGGTAACGATCAAGAACCGCTACCCGCTACCAAGAATAGACGACCTTTTTGACCAGCTGAAGGGAGCAAAATGCTTTTCAAAGATTGACTTGAGATCGGGATACCATCAATTAAAGATCAAGGAAGAAGATATTCCCAGGACAGCATTCAGGACCATATATGGGCATTATGAATTCCTAGTAATGCCGTTTGGATTGACCAACGCCCTGGCCGCATTTATGGATCTGATGAATCGAGTATTCAAGAAGTATTTGGACAAGTTTGTAGTGGTATTCATTGATGACATCCTTATTTATTCTAAGTTGGAAGAAGAACATAAGCAGCCCCTGTGGATAGCATTGGAGATACTTCATCAAGAGAAGTTGTTTGCCAAGTTTACCAAATATGAGTTTTGGTTAAAGGAAGTTCAATTCTTGGGGCACATCATTGGAAATGAAGGAGTTAAAGTGGATCCGACAAAGATTGAGGCGGTTATGAGTTGGGAAAGGCCAAAGACACCTACGGAAGTGCGAAGTTTCCTAGGATTGGCAGGATACTATAGAAGGTTTGTCAAGGATTTTTCGAAAATCGCCATGCCATTGACCAAGTTAACCCGGAAGAATCAGAAGTTCGAATGGAGTGCAGAATGTGAGGATAACTTTCAAGAGTTGAAACAGAGGTTGGTAACAGCTCCGGTGTTAGTACTACCAGATGACCACGGGAACTTTGTGATATTCAGTGACGCTTCACATAAGGGATTGGGTTGTGTGTTAATGCAACACAGTAAGGTGATCGCGTATGCATCAAGACAGTTGAAACCGCATAAGTTGAAGTACCCGACACATGACTTGGAACTAGCCGCCATAGTGTTCACACTTAAGATTTGGAGACATTACCTCTACAGAGAAAAATGTAAAATCTACACAGATCATAAGAGTTTAAAGTACATTTTCACTCAGAAGGAGCTCAATATGAGGCAAAGGAGATGGCTGGAATTGATCAAGGACTACGACTGCTTGATAAATAACCATCCTGGAAAGGCGAATGTTGTGGTCGATGCCCTAAGCAGGAAGGAGAGATTGAATATGATGGCAACACCAAAGAAACTGACTGAAGAGATCAAGAGATTTGGACTGGAACTCTGTGATTGTGGAAAAGTTGAAGAAGTTTGTCGTGCAATGACTTTTCAGCCAACACTAGTGGAAAGGATAAAGAAATGTCAAGAAGAAGTAATGGAGAAAGAGAAGAATCAGTTGACTGGAGAAGAGATTGGCACTCAAAAGGATGAACAAGGTATACTGAGGTTTTCCTCAAGAATTTGGGTTCCTCATGTACCTGAATTGAAGAATGAAATCCTACATGAAGCCCACAATTCAAAATTTTCAATCCACCCGGGAAGCACTAAGATGTATCGGGACATAAAGAAAAATTTTTGGTGGCCAAATATGAAGCGAGACGTGGCAGAATGGGTTGCGAAGTGTTATACTTGTCAGAAAGTGAAGGCAGAACATCAACGACCAAGCGGATTAATTTAGCCCCTAAAGATTCCAGAATGGAAATGAGAAAATATTGCTATAGATTTTATAGTGGGACTACCGCGAACGAAATCCGGACATGACGCTATATGGGTTATAGTTGATCGTCTTACGAAGTCAGCGTATTTCCTTCCAATTAACAAGAAGTCGTCATTGGACAAATTGGTTCATCTGTATGTGCGCGAAATCGTACTAAGGCATGGAGTACCCGTATCGATAGTTTCAGACAGAGATCCCCGATTTAACTCGAGATTCTGGAAGCAGTTTCAAGAAAGTCTTGGCACAAAGTTGAATATGAGCACGGCGTACCACACGCAGACTGATGGTCAAAGCGAAAGGACAATTCAAATGATCGAAGACATGTTGCGCAATTGTGCAATCGATTTTGCAGGAAGTTGGGACGACCACTTGCCATTGATTGAATTCTCTTATAACAATAGCTATCATTCTAGTATTGGCATGCCACCATACGAAGCTTTGTACGGGCGAAAATGTAGATCGCCGACAAGTTGGTATGAAGTAAGAGAAGGAAGGATTCTCGGCTCGAAATTGGTACAACAGTTGCATGACACAGTCAAATTAATTCAGAAAAGGTTGCTTGCTGCTCAAGATAGACAAAGGAAGTATGCGGATCCAGCGCGTAAGGATGTTCGATTCCAAGTTGGTGAAGCTATTTTGCTGAAGGTGTCGCCTAGAAAAGGGTTGTCTAGATTTGGCAAGAAAGGGAAGTTAGCACCTAGATATATAGGTCCTTTTGAAATTTTTGAGTCAAGTGGGGAAGGTGGCCTACGAGTTGGCCTTACCACCTCAGTATCAGCATGTGCATAATGTGTTCCATGTGCCGTTGCTTAAGAAGTACAATCCTGATGCCAACCATGTGATAGAATATGAACCTGTAGGAATTCAGGCAGACCTGTCATTTGTGGAGCAACCTGTCAAAATAATCGACTGGCAAGAGAAGAGTCTTAGAAATAAGACAGTAAAGTTAGTAAAAGTACTTTGGAGGAACCCTAAGGTCGAAAAATCGACTTGGGAGTTAGAGTCTGATATGCGTTCCTGGTATCCTTATCTGTTCTCTTAGATTCTGGGGACAGAATCCCTTAAGGGGGAGAGGATGTTATGACCGGCATTTTCGTGTAAAATTATTTATAGTTTTGGTACAATATTAATGTCGAAAGTAAATATGTTCAATGATTGCGCGTTTGTGTTAGTGAGAATTTCTGCATTATAAAATTTTTAAATGTAGTACATGATTTTTCAAAGTAAAAGTTTAATTATTTCCTTTATTTTTGATTTATAAGGAATATACTAAGCCTTGGAGAAATTTTCTTTTAAAAGATATTTTGTTCATAAATTTTGAAAGTGGTTTTATAAAATTTCTAAAAATCCAAATTTTTTATGGTATAAATTTTATAATTTTCGAACTTTTATTTTATTATATAAAAATAAATCTTTGAAAATTTGTTGCTTGATGATTATCAAATTACATGTATATCCTTGCATGCAAACTCTCTTCTATTCAACTAAAGGGCTAAAAAGGACAATTACAACCCCACTAACTCTCATCTTGCTAACCAAATTACTCCTTTGTACTTGCATGCAAAATGGTCTTAGTATGTTGGAAGGTTAATCTTGTCAATTCTCATTTCCACTCACTTATTTCAATCAATCAAAATCATAAAAACCCAAAATGCAAAGTGTTGTGATCATTCACCCCACTCCACACTCCACCCTCACTCTCTCCTCCCTCCCTCCTCCCTCACCTCTCGGCTTCTTCTCCCTCTCGGCAATCACCATAGCCGAACCCCCATCCCCTTTCTTTTCTTCATTCTTTCACTCAAACATCCATCTTATATTCAAGTAATCTTACTCCCTACATGTTGTCCATATATATTTCAAAGAGTTTTGAGTAAAAAGTTTAAGTTTTAAGGTTGCATGTCAAGGTTTTAGTTGGAACTCAAAGTACAATCTTGATTCTTATGGATTTAAGGTTATTTTTGAGATGACTACAAGGAATGGTGAAGTGCCAAGTCTTGAGAAGGAAACTCTTGATATTGAATGGCCATTTCCCTTCCATTTCGTTCGGCCATGACCTTAAGGGAGCCGAATGAATGGTCCTTGAGATCATTCCTGTTGTTGTGTTCAATTCTTGTATGATTATGTAGTAATCGCATGAATTTTGTAGTGAAAACTTGATGAAACTCTTTGCATGCTAAGTGATCATCTAGATATAGCTTATGCTAGGCTTGCATGTCAATGTCATGATAGAATATATTTAGAAAATATGTTGTTTTGGTTTGTAAAACTCGAAGTTATGCATGCATGTGGATTTATCTTAGAATGTTGGAAGATTTTGATCATTTGGAAAGATTTTTTTAGTAAGCTTTAATTTCAGTAGGGATAAGGTGTTAATCTTTATTAGTGCTCCTTGATGTATGGTAATAATTCGTGTATATATTTTATAAAAATACACAACTTGTTATTTTCAAAAACTTGATGATTTGTGAGTTGTGAAATGTGATTTCCTTTGTTTTGCCATGATGCACCTTAGGTAAGGATGATCTCCACAAAGATTATTTTGAGTGTAAGGGAGTTAGTTCAGTAGATCACCATGTTTAAGTCTTGGTTTTGGTATTGGGTTGTTGGTGCTTGAGTTTGTCAAGTAAAAACCTTGGAGAAAGGAGAGTCATAGTTTCTGCAGAAAATCAGTTTAGTACCCTGAGGTTTAGAGTAAGTTTTGACCATGAAATTGATGTGCACTTTAAGGCCCAAGCCACCATAAGTTAGTATTAGGAGTATATAAAAGGTTTTAGGAGTTGGTTGGAGGTTTGCATGTCGTTTGGTTAGGTGCACAGGTGGAATAACAAAGTTTGTCCAGCAGGGGACAGTTTTGTTGCACCTTAGAAATAGGAAGTTTTGACCATGTCATGGGTAGTCCCTCATTAGGCCCTGTTGGGCCTTAGTTAGAGGGAGTGTCAGAGAAGTTTTTCCAACCATATTTCATAGGATATGATTTAGAACCATGTGTCACATAATAATTCAAGTCAGGTTGTTTTCTGCCCAGAAAAACAGGGGAACCATGGACTTTAAGCTTAGGCCCAAAGAGGCCCAAGCCAGGCCCTTGAGCCACATCAAGTTTGGGAGATGCCTTAAGGTCAGGAGAGTCTTGTGTAAGAGTTTTGGAGGAAAACTTGTAGTTTAAGGGTGTCTAATGCACTCAAGAAACTATAGATATCATTCTGAAATTTACACCAGTGAGCACTTTCACTTATCACATAGTTTTAGAACACTTAGGAGTGAGATTTAGGTTGACCACCATGGTTGTAAGATAGTATAAAGTCAGTAGAGAAAAATGCCCAAGTGAGGGTCAGTAGGTCTTGAATAGTTTAGTAAAGGCACATCGAGTTAGAAAGCCAAAATTTAGAGACTTTGTCTAGTATAGTGACTAAGTGACTTAAGTTGTGAGTCGAGATCATCCAAGCCTAGTGTTGAATTATGGTGTATGTGGTGTTATTTGGTATTAAAATATGATATGTGAGCATATGTGGCTATGTGCGCAATTATATTTTAAAGGTGAATATAAATTAAGTGCATATAGGCCTAAGTGTCATTCGTGTTTAAATTCGGGTTGTAAATAGGTTAAGTTGGTGAGAATATATTATAATGAGAATTATTATTATTTATGTAGGATCTCGAGACGAGGGTAAACTTGCCATAAAGGTCGTGTGAAGCTTCCAGTTGCTCCTACCAGTCAGACCAGACCAGCCTTTCTCAAGGCAAGTGATTCAACTTGTCTTTCGTATTCACTACAAATAGTTCATATATATTGATGCAACTATCCTGAGTCATTTTGATATATTTGAATCAAGCGTATCTTATGTTTATCTTTGAATCATATAGAAATGCCATGAACCCTCGAGTACATATTGCAAGTAGTTCAAAAGTCTTATCATGATAGTATGTTAAAGTAATTTGAATGCCATGATTAAAATAAAGAGTTGTTACAACACTTGGTCGATCCTCTTGATTAACATGCTAATGATTCCTAAGTATTGATATCTCATCCTGATGCTTGAACCCCTATAAAACCTTACCTTGATACCTAAAAGCCAGACATTCATCAAAGTTGTTCCTAATTTAGTGATACCCCTCTTTCTTATCCTAAAGCTTGACAATTCTGATATATCCTGAGTTAAAGATCATTTCTTCATACCTTAAATACCCTTAGAATTTATGAAGCTTATCTTCTTGATGATCTAGCACTTGCACCTTGTCGAGAAACCATTGCTTTAAGCCTAACTTGGCGTTACCCCTTCATAATATCCAATAGCCTCACTAAAATTCCTTGTCCAAGTTTTTATATATGGAAACCTTTCAGTTACCCTAATAGAGGTTCGGGATTACTTCGCGGCTGATCACCGGCTGTAATCCGTAGCGTCATAAAATGATTTTGATTAAGATATGATTTTGAAAATGTTTTGATACAAGCAAATGATGCCATCACCCAAAGTTTTATCTCTTGTTATTATTGGTTATCTCTTCACATTCTTTAAAATATATCTCGATTTATGTTTCGCATCATATTGTTTAGCACTTGTTGAGCATTTAGCTCACTCCTTGCTTTACCCTAATATTACAGCTAGCATTTATGGTTAGATTCAAACAGACCGCCCGTAAGACCTGTGACACTGATGCATATGTTCGAGCTCAGGTAGAATAAGAGATAGTTTTGTGTGAGGACTCGATATTAAAATCTGTTGTAATAGATGGTAGTGTTGGGCTGTTTGAAATCCTAAACTGTAAGATCTTGGATTTGGTTATGTTTACTTATTTTTAAAATGTTGTAATAGTTATATTTAAATTGTTGGTTAGTTGGGGGTGTGATAATTTTTTCTTTAAATTTATGTATAACTTGGTATTTCTTCAATAAATTAAATACTTTATGTTGTGAAAATCCTGTAGGATCTCATTTCTTAATTCTTTTTACCTGTAGCATCCAAGTGATGGGAGAAAACCTGGGAATATGGTGATCGTTCTTCTGGGTGCATAATCTTCCAACTCTGACTAAGTCCCGTTTATCGGGCAGCGTCTCCTTTGTTTATCGGATTACCCGTCGAAACATCAATCGACATCAAACCCCAAAGTTCACAACAATAATTCACCAATCCATTCTAAAATTCCCAATCACCTATACAATTCAATAATCATAACCAACTCAACCATCCCGATTCAATATTTACTAATTAACTAATTCGATCCAGAATAAAAACACAACATGAATTTTATTTATTAAAAAAATATTAGGACTCAGAATCGTGTCATCACAGTCCACCGTCAACTCATCGGAATTCATCGTTGACGGCGGTAAAATCCGGAGGTACCCGAATTGGGTTTTCAGTCACATATTTCACCGATTAGTTAATCAAGATTCCCGCACGATTAACTTAATTCATGAATGTTAATCATATCGTTCCTGCAGAAATAACCCATTAATTCTCGAATTAATATAAGCATAATAATTCGAAAAAAAAGTACAATCAAACAGAATATATCACAGGAAACCAAACAACTACCACCGAACAGGGGTAGCCGGAGCAAAGCTGCCAAAAGAACCAAAACAGACACGACCAGAGGAAGACATGTCGATACCAACACACACATCAACACACGCACACAGTACACCCACACACACCTGTATACACATACACGAGCACACCACACGCGCCCACCGGAAACAGGCCGGAGAACCAAGCAGCGGCGGGACTCTGGGGACAGGGCAAGGAAAACATACAGGGGAAAACAAGGAAATAAAGGGAGAGAACGAGAGGGATTTGAGGCAACGAGAGAGAAACGAAACTGAGAGATTAGCAGAGAAAGAGAGAAGAGATTAGAGAATTGTTGAATTGAATTTGAGAAATAAATATAACCTGTAACAATTTACTCTACAACCACGTGTTATTCAATTTATAGGGAAGCAACATGTGTACATTATAACGCCTGACAGCTTAATTCTGAATCGCGTTTTCACAATTTATCGAACCAAGCAATACATAAAACAATTTCATAAAATTACAAAAATAGCCTTAAAATGTTAAAAATATCCCGAAGTTTATAAAAATGTAAATTTTGTAATTTTAAAATAATTTCTGAAACGCAAGTTATACCCGCTTTTTAACAATTAAACGAAACAACGCGCGGGTGAAATTAATTTCCAAAATTTCCAAAATAATTTTAAAATTCCCGGAATATTCCCAACTTAAACAAATATGAGTTTCGTAATTTTTGAAGAATTTTAGAATTTAATACGAATTTTAAAAGTAAAATTAATCAAAAAAAATCATTTAAAGATAAATAATTAATAAAATAATGATTTCTCAATTTTATAAAATCCTAAAAATAATTAATGTAATTATAAAACCATAAAATCAATTTTAGAGACATTCCAAATATTTATGCAATTAAATTTGCACTAAATCCACTTTTGAACGTGAAAGCAATTCAATACGACTCCATAATTAATCACGCGGACAACCCGGTACACCATAAATCACACATAGATAATAATCAAACAACACATAGCGGTCAAAACCAATACACATATTTTATTTATTTAATAATTTCTATAGTCACATATTTAAATAATTCAAAAATACACGAGTCATTATATTCACCCCCCTGTGTTGTATTCATATCTAACATGTGGTATCAGAGCAAAATCTGAAAGTAAACATATTAGATCTTGGAAAAATGAATACACAGAAAATCAGCAGTATCAAGATTCCTCCCTTTGATAAGGCCAACAACACATTATGGAAAAAGAAAATGTTGGTGTTTACAAGAATGGCCAATCACCTTTACATTCAGATCCTCAAGAATGGGCCCTTCACTCCTATGGAAAGAGTTGAGGAAACCACAGATGGAGACATGGTTATTCCAGCTCATTATGCTCCCAAGGATCCCTCCGAGTATACTAAAACTGAAAGAGAGAAAGTTTCCCTAGACAATGCTTTGCAACTGATACTAATTGAGTCACTTGACAATGTAATGTATAATAACATTGTCAACTGTGACACTGCTAAACAGATCTGGGAAAAGATTGAGATACTCTGTGAAGGAACTGAGGAGGTTAGGTCAAATCAAAGAAGGATATTGATTTCTCAGTATGAGTGTTTTATGGCTAAACTAAAGGAAGGGATTACTGATGTGTTTGAAAGGTTTAATAAGCTGATAAATGACTTGTAGCTTTATGATAAATTTTATGATGTTGAAGAAGTGAATTTGAAGTTCTTGCTTACTCTCCCTGATCATTTGGAACAAAAGATCTCTGTAATCAGAGAAGGAAGGGATTTGAGTAGAATCACACTGAAAGTGCTCTATGGGGTTCTGAAAACTTATGAACTTGAAATGATTCAAAATAAATCATTAAGGGCTGGTCAAGGATATGTAATGGATGGCTCAAGTGCACTGATTGTGAATGATGGCCAGACCTCTAATGATGAGCAAAGATCCCAAACTCCAGAAATTTCTACAAGTGAGAAAAGAGTCAATGACACTAAAGAGCAAGTCATACTAGAATTGGATGAAGAAGATGAGTTCTACACTCTTGATGAGCTTGATGAGCTAGACAAATCAATGGCTTACTTGGCTAGAAAATTCTCTAACATTAGAGTGAAGAAACCAAGATTTTTCAAGAGCAAAGGACAGTCCTTCAACAAAGACAGCAGCTGGAAAGGAAAAGGGAAGTACACTCCTGATAGCAAAACTGGCTACAAAACTGGATCTGTTGATAGATCAAGCATAAGGTGCTTTAACTGTGATGAGTTGGGCCATTTTGCTACAGAATGTAGGAAACCCAAGAAAGCAAAGAAAGACAAAGCCTATCTTGAATTGGAAGCAAAATATGATGCTCTTCTAAAGAAGCAACAAGGGAAATTTTATATTGCTGAGGGCAAGAGCTGGGATGATTCAGATAATCATGAAGATGAAGAAGTTGGAAACTATGCACTCATGGCCTTGGAGCAAGGAGACTCTTCATCATCTAAATCACAGGTACCAACTCTTACCACAATTGATTTAAATGTGAGTCAATATAAGGAAACTGTTGAAAAGATGAGCACAGAAATGTTCCACATTCATACAAGCATGGTTGCTGCAAATGAGGAAGTTAGCAGATTGAAAAAGATCAATGAAAAACTTGAGAGTGAAAAACAAGAGACTGAATTGTTGTTGGTTGAGCTTGATACTGCTAAGCAAGAAAATGCATACTTAAAAAACAAATTAAAGTGTGCAAGTGAAATTGAAGCAGTATTGAGAGAAAGGCTGGAGAAGAATGAAGTGAAGCTGAAATCCTTCAAAAATGCTTCTGAGTTGATTGGCCAATATCCTGAAAAGAACAAGCCATGTGCAAACATTGCCATTGGTCTTGATTATGAGGGTTTGAACAATAAAAAGAAGTCTGTCAGTGACAAAGGAAAATCAACTGAAACTGAGGATGTTCCAATTATTTTGAAGAAAGTTGAATCACCTTTGTTCAAGGCATGTGAGGTGAACTTCAGTGAAGAAGAGTTGACCATCAAACAGGAGATAGCTGATGAGGACAAGGAAAAGAAAAATGATGAGACAACTCAGTCTTCCATCTCTGTTGAAACACTAAAAGCCAATCAAGAAACTAAGGAGCTTGTGAAGGAGATTAAAGCTGAAAAGGTTAAAAAGAAAAAGAAGAATAGAAATGGAAAGATTGGGATAAACAAAAGCAATAATTTTGCGTATGTTGCAGATGCTCCTAGAAAGAGGTCTGAGAATTGTGGATCAATGAATCACCTAACTCACCTTTGTAAAAAGATTGTTAGCAATCCACCTGAAGGAGTCTGCAAGTACAATGAAGCTAAGGCTAATGATCCATATTCATTATGTGACAAGTTTAACTGCATTCCCTGCAACATGAAAGTGATGAAGAGTTGCCACAAATTGAGAATTGATCTCATTGAATCAAAAGTTGGTTCTATATCTGAAAGGGAAAATGCTCAACATTCTATGAATTCCATTTTTTCTGAACATTCTCATTCTACTTCTGCAAAATCAGTTAACAAGAAGAAAGTGCCCAACACAGCTTGGGTAGCTAAATACACTTAATCCTCATTGTGTGCAGGGCAAAGGAAAGAAGGTTATATGGATCATTGATAGTGGATGTTCCAGGCATATGACAGGTGATAAGGCCCTGCTATCACAATTTGAGGAGATGGCTGGCCCTTTGGTGACCTTTGGAGACAACAGGAAAGGATTCACAATGGGATATGGCAAGATTGTTTCTGGAAATGTTGTCATTGAAGATGTAGCACTGGTTGCTGGATTAGAAGTAAATCTTCTAAGTGTTAGTCAATTTGCAGACAGAGGTTTTCAAGTTGTTTTCAACAAAGAAAATTGTGCTTTTATTAGCAAAAAGACTGGTGAAATTGCTCTTAAAGGAGTAAGAAAGGGAAGCTTGTTTGTTGCAGACTTAAACTCAACAAATAAGGATGGAGTGTGTTGTTTCTATACCAAGGCAACAAAAGAGCAAAGCAAATTGTGGCATAAGAACCTATCTCACTTGAATTTCAAAGCAATCAACACCTTAGTCAAGAAGGAACTTGTGAGAGACATGCCCAGTCTGGAATTTGCTCAACTGGAAGTTTGTGAAGCTTGTCAGAAAGGAAAAATGAAAAGATCAAGTCAAAATCTGTGAATTCTATAAGTGCACCTCTGCAACTTATTCACATGGACTTGTTTGGGCCAGTAAATGTCTTGTCCATTTCAAGGAACAACTATGCCCTTGTCATGGTTGATGATTTTTCAAGATACACTTGGGTTGAGTTCATGTACTCCAAAGATGAAACTCCAAACATTAAAATTGAGCACATCAAGAAAATTGAGAAGCAGGCTGAAGGAAAAGTTAGTGTGAAAAGATTGAGGAGTGACAATGGAACAGAATTCAGAAACTCAACATTAAGTGAATTCTGCAAAAGCAAAGGCATTGTTCAAGAATTTTCAGCAGCTAGAACACCTCAACAGAATGGAGTAGTTGAGAGGAAAAATGGAACATTGGTTGAAGCTGCTAGAACCTTGCTACAAGATGCTCAATTGCCAACTAGTTTTTGGGAAGAGGCTGTTAATACTGCATGCTACACTCAAAACAGATATCTCATCAACAAAGCTCATGGAAAATCACCTTACTCAATCATGTCTAACAGGAAGCCTATAGTGAAGCATCTACATGTGTTTGGAAGCAAGTGTTATATTCTAAAAGACAACTCTGAATATGTGGGAAAATTTGACTCTAAAGTTTTTGAAGCAATTTTTATGGGATATTCATTGGAAAGAACAGCCTATAAAGTTTATGTGATTGATCAAAAGAAAATTATGGAAAGCACAGATGTGACTTTTGATGATGGCAAGTGTCCAGGCTTGGAATGCCTTGATGTAAATGATGCTGAAGCCCTTGCATTTGAGAATCTAACCATTGATAGTGATTCTGATGAGGAAGATGAAGTTGTGGCACAATAAATGACAAATGAAGAGATCTCTGAACAAAATCATGGGAATGAAAGCTCTCTTCAGACACCTGAATTTGATGGCACAAACTCAGGGGAGAAGGAGAGAATGGAAATGACAGTCATGGTAATGCTGAAGGAAATGATGAAGGCACTAGTCAACAGACACACACTAGAAAGTGGGATAGGAGTCATACAGTAGAAGCTATTATTAGTGATCCCTCAGCTGGTGTGAGAACTAGAAGTGCAACTGCTAATGAATGCCTACATGTATGTTTTCTATCTCAAGTAGAGCCCAAGAAAATTGAAGAAACCCTATTGGATCCTGATTGGATATGTGCTATGCAGGAGGAGCTGAATCAGTATGAGAGAAACAAAGTTTGGAAATTAGTCCCTGTACCAAATAACAGAAGCATAATTGGAACTAAGTGGGTGTACATGAACAAAATGGATGAAAATAGAATTATTATTAGAAACAAAGCAAGGTTGGTTGCTAAAGGCTACTCACAAGAAGAGGGAATTGACTATGATGAGATTTTGCTCCTGTTGTAAGACTAGAAGCAATAAGAATTTTTCTAGCATTTGCTGCACACTCAAATTTCAAGGTGTATCAAATGGATGTCAAGAGTGCTTTTCTTAATGGTGAACTAGAAGAAGAAGTTTATGTGCAACAGCCACCTGGCTTTGAAGATTTAGAATTTCCTAACTTTGTTTACAAATTACTCAAGGCTCTATATGGATTGAAATAGGCACCTAGAGCCTGGTATGACACACTGTCAGAATTTCTACTCAAACATGGTTTTACCAGAGGTACTATTGATAAGACTCTCTTCTACAAGAAGTATGGTAAAGATATGATCCTAGTTTAAATCTATGTGGATGATATCATCTTTGGATCTACAAATGAAAAGCTTTGTCAAAGATTCTCCAGGCTAATGCAGAGTGAGTATAAAATGAGCATGATGGGAGAATTGAGTTACTTCCTTGGCCTTCAAGTTAGTCAAAGAAGTGATGGTATTTTCATCAGCCAAACCAAATATGTGAATGACTTATTGAAGAAATTTGGTATGGTGGATAGCTCACCTGCATCTACACCAATGTCTACTGCAACCAAGTTGGATGAAGACAAGAAAGGCAAGAGTGTGGATATTTCAAGCTACAGAGGGATGATTGGATCATTGCTTTATTTGACTGCTAGTAGACCAGACATCATGTTTGCTACTTATCTATGTGCTAGATTTCAAGCCAATCCAAAGGAATCACATTTGATGGCGGTGAAAAGGATTTTCAGATACTTAAAGGGAACTCCAAACTTGGGATTATGGTATCCTAAGGGAACTAGTTTTGAAGCTGTTGGATACACAGATGCAGATTTTGCTGGATGCAGGGTTGATAAGAAAAGTACTATTGGAAGCTGTCAATTTCTTGGTCAAAGACTTGTGTCCTGGTATAGTAAGAAACAACAATCTGTGTCAACTTCCACAGCTGAGGCTGAATATATAGCTGCTGGAAGTTGTTGTGCTCAGGTGCTTTGGATTTGAAATCAGCTAATGGACTATGGTCTAGTTTTACACAAAATTCCTATTATGTGTGACAATACTAGTGCCATATCTATAGTAGCTAATCCAGTTAATCATTCTAGAACAAAGCACATTGATGTTATGTACCATTTTATCAGAGAACATGCTGTAAATGGTACCATTGAGCTCATTTTTGTTCCAACACAGAAACAATTAGCTGACATTTTTACTAAACCATTGGATGAAGCAACCTTCACTAGACTTGTGAGTAAAATTGGAATGCTCAATTCTTCATCCTAAGGCAAGAACTCGGCTAATGTGTTGCAGCAGATTAATTTCTAATAAATCAACCTAGTTTGATTTAATTGGAAATTAACTGAAATATGAATTATAATATTTCAGAATCTCTGTATATTTATTTTTCTTAAAAACTCAAAAATTAACTTAGAATATTTCAAATTCTAAGTAAACTGCTTAGTTGTTAATTTACATCTTAAATGTGTAAAATTAACACAAGGCAGAATAACAGTACTCAAAGGTATAGAGAACTGAGTTCTCGATAAGTCAAAATGACTTATCGACAAGTCATTTTAGAGTTCTCGAGTGAGTCCTCGATAAGTCTATTTACAGACTTCTCGAATGACTTCTCGATAAGCTCTATTATGACTTATCGATAAGACCATGTAGAGTTCTCTAATAGTGTTAATTCACAGAGTTCTCGACAAGGATATTTTGAGACTTATCAATAACTCAGAACTAAAATAATTTAATTCAATGAATTATTTTAGACAAATACTTTTGGAAAATTTATTATGATTTCAATTTGATTCAATTCAAATAAATTAGAATCATTTTTAGTCCATTTTCGGACAAACTGGGTATTTATCAGAGTTCTCGATAAATCATTTCTTAGTTCTCGAAAAGAATTAATAAAATGACTTATCGAATGTACCTTTTTCAATTCAAAATTACTTCTCGATAATTTAATATCAAACGTTTATTTGACTTCTCGATAAGTATTTTACTTTTTCTATAAATACCTAGACGTCTCGATACATACACTGTACTTACACTTTTTCGAATTCTCAAGTGACCTAGCTTTCAGACAAAAGGCGATTTCTCTCTCATTTTTTCTCCTTTCTCAAAACTTTTTCTTACCCACTACTTCTAAACACTAAAATGGCACAAAACATTGTTAGAGCTATCATTCCAGAGAAGGGAACTAACTTTATTGCTTTTCTTGATGCTAACCAAGCCCCTGATAGTTTCAAGGGGTTTGTGAAGTTTCTTTCTGAATCTTATATTGCAGGTGCTTTAACTGCAAGTCATGTGCTGTATTTGGATGTTCTTCATGAAATTTGGACATCAGCTATAACTAGGACAGTTGTTCTAGAGAATGTCACTTCTATGGTGGTTACATGCACAATTGGAGGCCAAGAAATTGAGTTTTCAGCTGCTGATGTGAATACAGCCCTGGGATTGCCAACTGAGAACTATGGAGAGATGCCAATTGCAGATGAGCTGAGTGAATTCATGGACTTCATCAACTACAACAGCTCAACCAACTTGGCAAGCCTGAACAGGACAAACCTTAGGAAGGAATGGTCCTTTGTGTTTGATTCTGTAGTGAGGGCTTTCACCTGCAGAAAAACTGGCTTTGACAACATCTCAAGTGTGGTGCAAAGGCTGGTGTTCTCAATAGCTCACAACAGGCATCTAAATGTTGGGGCTCTAATTCTGGAGGAGCTGGCTACCAGGCTTACTATGTCTTTGAAGAATAGAGGTAAGGAAATCTTTTTGCCAAGGTTTATTATGTCTACTTTAGCTCATAAAGTAAATGACATACATTTGTTAGCTGGTATTGATAGTAGTAGAATTGGAAATTGTAAGCAAGTGTCCAAAATAATATTTCGCTCACTTTCTACAAAGAATAAGGTGAGTGTAAGTCTTAGAATCACTCCATTTATGTTGGAGAGATTCAGAATTTATCCTTACCCTATGCCAGACATGAGGGCTCCTAAATTTTCTAGTTCAGCTATGGTTCCTGAGCCTGTGGAAGTACAAACACAGGCACACCAACAGGGACCTTCCAAAGCTGCAGCCCCTTCTTCTACACCACTAGATGTTAGCAAACCAACTACTTTTGTCTCTCAAAAGACTGAAGTGAGTAAAAAGAAGAGGAAGGAACCAACCCTTGCTGTTGTAAATGAGAGTGAAACAATTCAAACTGAACCAGAGTCACCCTTGGTCAAGAGACCAAAGAAGAGTAAGATACCTGAGCTGACCACTCAAAACACCTCTATGTCTTACCAAAAGGGCACAGTTGAACAAATGGGGAGTAAACAGTTACTAGATGCATTCTCTCAACAGGGTGTATCTATTGAAAAGAGCATTCACCCCAATGCATCATGTACTGAGTCAGCACAACCTGCACCTAGAGTGTATGGTAGAAGAAATAAGGATGGCACACACAATGAGGGCACATCATTTGAAGCTCCCTCATCCATTCAGGGGGAGCTTCCAACACTCACAACTGAGCAAACTTTTCTAATCTCTCAAATTTCTTCACCATATAGAGCACTTGAATCTAATTCTCAAGTGCACCAAAACTCAAGTGACATGGTTCATGAAACTATGCTCACCACCCAGAACCAACATCTAGATGGTGAGAGGCTACTAGCTGGGGTAGACCTTGATGATACCATCACAAACATGGGGGTTTCATCAGTTTTTACTGAAGACCCCATGGTCACTCTTGCACCTTCATGTGCACAATCATCTTCACAGATGAATAGGTTTGAGGGTAGTACTCTTGAGGGAGAGCTATCTAAATCCTCTCCAATTCAATTGGAGGTTCCTCTAGAAGGAACAACTCCCCTCAAAACCCTAGCTGAAATTGCCTTGACAGTTGAAGCTAGGAGTACAATTGCCAATGACCCTGTTATGGGAGAGACAAGTTCATCACATTTATGTGACAGTGCTCTGCAAGGTGCACAAAGGTTTGAGGTTGGTGTACATGACAGTAACCCAGTCAAATCCTCTCCAATTCCAATGGAGGTTCCCACTACATGTGAACAACAAACTGACAAAACCACAGATTTATCTGTGAGTCAAACTGTAACTTCAGTCACAGGTGGTAATCTGGATATTTCTCAACATCCATTCACATCTCAATTCAGCCAACCACATGTCATGGCTTAATGGCTACAAGATATAGAAGCTCAGCCTTCTATAGTTGATGACATGTTGGTAGATCAAATCTCAGGCTTGGACAATCTCTCTCAGCTATTGCTCACTTCAGACATGGGGAACCAGGACTATCAAGCTATAATGCTATGCTTCAATGAAGAGGTTGAACAACAGAAGGAGAAGATAGTAGATGAGGCTGAAGAGGATGGCAATGTAGATGCCTGGTTGTCTGATGACCATGTGGCAGAAATGGATGAAGTTTTGGCTAGATTCAGGGTAGAGTACATAATTATCATGGGAAGCAATGCAATATCTCTCACTCCTCCTGAAGTCTATGATGCCATCATGGATGTGCACAAAGATGAACTCAAGGATTTCCATCTCTTTGGAAAGGCCCTTGAAGTAAAATTGACTGGACATGAAGATAAAATCAGGAAACTGATCAAGGAAAAGATGGATGACATTGTGACTTCTCAAAAGGACATCAAGAATAAATTCTAGTCTTTCACTGAGCAAATGTCAAGGATGAATCTGGCCTCCATGGAGAAGGAAGTGTCAAATATAAAGAGTTCTTTCAAGGCCCTGTTTGAACAAGTTCAAGCTCATATCACAAATTCAAATGATACCAGGGTCAAGCTAAATCAAATACATACTGCTAGGTATGAGCCTTCATTTCTTCTCATTGAGGGTGTCAGAAAAGCTGTTGATGAACACTTTGGGTCCTTCTCAGCTATAACAGTCTCCACTGCCTCTACTCCTCAAATAAAAGAACTTCAAGATCAAATTTCTTTGCTTCAAGCTTCCAACTCAGATTTATCTTCATAAGTCAGAGCTCTAACCACATTGGTTGAGAGTCAACAACATGATATACAGGCCCTAGTGGAGTCCCATAAGCATTTACAAATGCAGAATACAGTTGCTTTGGGAGCCATTATGGGAAAACTCAATATACCACTGCCAGCATTGCCTGAAGCTGTAAGACCTGAGATTCCTACTCCCCTACTCATGCCTGTCACCAAGACTAAGGGGGAGATAGATGCAAGGCTAGCACAATCAAAACTCAAAAGTCAAGTACAAGGTCTTGAACAAGAGAGGCTCCTTATGGCTGCCCAAGGTCCAGGAATGACACAAGAGTTTGACAATTTGCTCACTGGACTCAGGAACTCTCTTAACAACAACTTCTTCACTTACAAAAAGACCTTGGACAAGACTATCAATTACATCAGGGTGTTGCAGATCCCAGTCAAGGACCAGTTTTTGGAGAAAAGGATAGTGATCAATCTTAATGATTCTGGTGTAGACAGATGTATGCAAGTCAATCTCAATTATCTAATTTCTAGAAGAGCATCTGAGGTGGATATTTTGATTAACAAGGTCAAGATAATCTCCAATTAAGAGAAAATGCTACTAGCAGAGTTGAAGTAGGCTCAGGAAGTTACATTCCCAGAAGCCTATCTACATCCAAGCAAAGGGGTGCACTATATATGTTCTACAACCAAGCAACTGGAACATTTCCATGTACCTAAAAACTGTGTCATGGCCAATAGAAGATTGATAATGGTGCTTAAGACTGGGCTGAAAAGTAAGAAATTGAAGACTAGTGAAGATGAAGCTATGATCAAGATTCTAAGGAGATACATTGATAACCCTGAAGCCAATTTTCCTAAAACTCAAATCAACAAAGATGAATTGGGTGAAGATGAGCAGAAGAAAGATGGTCAAAACCCTTCCGGCTCAAACTCAAGTCAATCTAGCAAGGCAATTGGTTGAAAAAGTGAGAGTGAGAAAGAGAAGGAGAAGAAAAGTGGATTTGAGACTCAAAGGAGGGATTGAAGGAGAAAAAGACAAAAGAATGATACCTCACAACCCCTCCAAACCCTAAATATCCAAATACCAATTGCTAAACCTTCACATTCAACCTCATCAAAAACTGCTCAACCTCAAACCTCTAAGTCTAAATATTTCTACAAGCTCACTACAAACTCTCTCATCAAAACTCAAATCATTCACAGCCATACTTCTCTGAAAAGACTCAAAACTATACCTTCATTCAAGCCACCCCATAAAACACACTTCAAAATAGTTGGAATAGGTCCAAAAGAAGCCAAGGTCAAGAGAAGATTCAGAAGACAAAGAAGACAACTGATAGCTGAATTTCTCAATGATCATGGATTTGGTGAAAAGGCCATCTGGAACATATATAATCAAGATGATTTCAAACCTCTAAATTTTGTTGATTCAGATGAAGACTACTTCCAACAGCTAGCTAAAAGAATGGTTAGAGTTTTGGTTGTTAACATCAAAGAAGTTAGAATCTACTATAGTGATGGGTCCTTTGAACAGCTTGGAAATAGACTAATGGATTCTCTCTCAATTGTTGAACTGAAAAGGGTGCTAAGCTTGATGAATGGTAAAGATACAGCCACTAAGGCATGGAGAACAGTATTGGCAGTGTTTGTGGTTAACAGAGAGGAGATGAGAGATGAGCATAGAGCTTTGCTAGCTGAAAAGAGGAGAAAGTATGAGCATGACATTGATGAGTATATTAGAAGATCAGAAGAGTTGAAAGTAGCAGGCAAGAGCAGAATATCAAAGGATGGAAGATTTCTGAATGTAAAAGCTGGTTCTTTGTCAAGATACAGGATAAGTATGTTAGCTAGTTATCCTAAGCCAGATTTTCTGAAACTAATAGAGGCTCTAACTGACACCCCCATCCTATAAGAATTAGAAATACTTGTGCAGATTAAGAACATAATTGAGAAAGGATCAGAAAGCTCAGTCTTTACTTAATTATTGTAAACTGTTAAATGTCCAATGTACAAGTGTTGTATCAGCTTTTGTATTGTTTTATTTTCATTCTTTAACTTGGGGCTAGTCTTGTTAACATGCATGAAATTGTGATAAGCAATCTTCTCACAAATTGGGGGAGATTGTTGTGCAAGACATGCCTGTATCATAACAAGACTAAGTCATATTGACAACCCTAAGATTAGTTGTATTGTAACCTTAATCTATAATTTACACTTGTAACACTTAATGTCTGTAAAATGTAAATGGAGCAGATTGGAGCATTTTTCCCTAAACAATGTCAAGCCTAAGAATTCTTTCTAGAAGAAGATCAAGAAGGTCATGCCTCAGAAGAATTATGAAGAAGCTTGGAGTTGAATAAATCTGTTTGGTGAAAGACATTCTAAGTCAAGATCTCTACAAGTCACATAATTAGTGTTATAGAGAAGTCATTCGAGAACTCAGGAATTGCCTATCGAGAACTCAGGAATTGTCTATCGAGAACTCAGGAAATGCTATTGGAGATATCGATAAGTCAGATACCCATTCGAGAACTCAGAGATATCGACAAGTATACATTCATTAGAGAACTCTGAGTTATCGATAATCCAAAGTCCATTAAAGAACTCTGAGTATCGATAAACCAAAATTCACTAGAGAACTCAGAGTTGTTGGTAAGTCAAGTCAACAATAAAGTTTCAGAGATATCGACAAGCCAACATGCCTATCGAGATGCCGAGTTCTCTACAACTTAATTGGAGATCTCGAAGTCAAGAAATTTCTCTAAGTACAGAATTGCAGAACAGTTCAATATCCAAGGTTGCAAATCAACAAACAATCCACACAGCTGGATTGACAAGTCTACAAAAAGCAGCTTGAGAGATGTGCTAGATTAATGGTAAAGATTAACTGACAAAGGAAGATTAAAGTGAACACGGGATGCTAAATATATGCTAATCCATAAATGGAAGATCTGTTTTTCTATAAATAGAAATGACAAGTGACAGTTTAGAAAAGCTAATAGCATGTCTTATTACACACTGTGTAAACCAGCAGTTAATTGAGTTATAAAGTTAACACTGGTCCTTAGTCAGTTGTAACAATTTTGATTAAAAATTATATTCTCTCTCAAGAAAGAAGCTAAGTTCTAAACCAAGAACTTAGAGATTTTGTAGCAAAACACTGCTTGATTTTTAATATAAAATTAAGTGAGTTTTGAAGATCTTTGTTTTACATATTTGCATTATTATTTATGTTTAACATCTATTCTACAAAATCATTGATAACAACCAACTGCTAAACCCAAAGTCGATCAAAAAGTAACCATTTACGCCAAAACACATTCACCCCCCCCCTTGTGTTGTATTCATATCTAACAGAGTCTAATTGTGAAGTCACAAGGTATAAATACTGATGTCACTTTATCAGCATTTAATTTAAATACTGATTTAGTTCTTTCAAAATTTATAGTATGCTTTTCATGATATAAATCCTTTTGATATGATTACAATTAGACCTTAGTTAAGGACTACCTCTAGTTGTATGATCACAGATCACCCTTCTTTAGCCACCTCTTATTTCTGTAGGACAATCTTTCTGAGCCTTTTTCTGTGAGATGTGTGAAAAGATTGAGAGAAAAACAGAATTTAACAGAGACAGGATCCTTCCTGGAAAAAGAAGAGGTAGATGAGATATATGATTTAGTAATCCTTGTAAGGAAGCTCTGACTATTAAAAGTCATGAGATGTGTGGTGTTAGGAGTAGTGAGAATACTTTAAAAGAAAAGAGAGATTAAGTTTATTTTGCTATATGTTTGTAGATGCTCAGAGTACTCAAGGAACAGATGTTGAACAACAGTCTGTTGTATCTCAGGAACACTTTGATGTATCAAAGGCTATTGATCTCCCTGCAAGTCTAAGTACTGATACTTTCTTGTATTCCATACATTCTACTATTCCATCACATGAGATAATCCATGTTTTTGTTGAAAAATAGTCCATTCTTTCTTCTATTCCATCAAATGAGATAATCCATGTTGTTGCTGAAGATGTAGTAGCACAACAGTCCATTCATAAAGAATCATCCATTTCGGAATCACCACAGCATGTTATAGGAACTAAAGTTCTAGAAGTTAATCTTGAAGCTCCAATTCATTTATCTAAAATACTTGAAGATGTGCAGATAACTGCTGAAGGTATTGAAGCTTCTCAAGCCACTGGATCAATTATCATTCTATTCTACATACTGAAGCTGAAGATAAAATTCAAAAATTAGTGCAAAATCTAGCTGCTATTGAGGAATCTAATGATGGTAAAGAAACTCATTTATCTAATGCTATGTTAGATCTTGCGAATGAACTTTTCTTTCCTGAAGATATGCCTATGCATGTAAGACAATAGAAAATGAAAGAGTTAGATGCTAAGAAGAAGCAGGATTATTCTGATAATCTCTGGAATTTTCATTGGAAAGATTATACATATCCTATTTCCAGAATACGTGCAATTGAACATCTGGAAATATCATAACGGAAGATTACAAATCCTGATGTGCTGAATCATCAGAAAGCATCTACTTTGGTTGTCAGATCCTTACATACAGCTCATGAAGCAACAACTACTCAAATCAATCAGATTAAAGAATCATTGATTGCTTCAAAGCTGATTACTCATTAGGATATTTAGAAACAAATTTCACCAAGAGTTACTAGACAAACTGCAATTGAAGCCAGTCAAGCTAGATTAGAAGCTATTCAAGATCAAATGTCTGATCAACTTACTGAAGTACATAATTCAATGGAGCTGATTCTTTCTCTACTGCGTGTTGATGATGCCAAAAAGGGGGAGAAAATTGTTAAATCTAAATACAAACAACTACATTGACAGGTACTAATAATGAAAATTCCGAGGGATATAATAAGGAGGAACAGAAGGAAATTAAGAAGAGTTAAGAGTTGAAGAAATTGACCGTGACTACTAAAATGCAAAAATCTTCACAAGTCACAACTGTTGCTGATGAAGACCAATGTATTCTGAAGAAAGAAGTTGGTGTTGAAGCAGATCAATATCTTCAAACTCTGGAAGAAAAATTAATTGAAGCAGAAATCATCCAAGTTGGTTTAAGAAGGAAGATTTCTGGAAGCATTTTGAGCTTAGGAAGTGAAGTTAACCTCTGACATTGCTCAAGTTAAAGAAGCAGTTCAGGATGAAGACTTAAAGTCTAATATTTACTAAAGCAACATTGAATATGCATACTTGGTGCTTGAATTTAGATAATTTTGACATCATCAATTGGAACTTGTGCATAATTTCATAATGAACAAGTAGGGGGAGATTGTTAGGAGCAATTGGTGATATCAAACAGAAACTATCAGAAGCATCTACAGTTGGTAATTACTATCATCGACAGATGATGGTGATAAGTATCGACGGATGATTACAAGCATCAACGGATGATGATGACATCGACGGATGTTGGTATTCAACGGATAATGGTATCAATGGATGATGATGTCAACGGATGATAAAATCAGTATTTGTCACATCAGTTGATCTTTAAAGAGGAAAAGGAAACAGGAATATCAAGTCGGTGGAGGACTTTATCTCAGAAGCAATTATATAGGTTTTCTTGTTGTTAATAGAATAGGATTCCTTATACATTTAAAGTTGTGCTCTATATAAGCATAGTTTAGGTTCATGCTATATGCATTATGAACATTGTTATATCATTCGCATAAGCTAGCAGCTCTCAAGGATATTTTGTTCATCCTTTCGAGAGAGTACTTGTGTAATAAGTTTTTATAATATTGATATAAAAACTGTTTGATTATGTTAAAGCTTTGTCTAGTTGATTATATTAACTGTATTCACCCCCTCTATAGTTGGTAAGGGCCTAATAAGCAGTTTATTGAGCAGCATGTGGCGGTGGTGCAATGGGTTGTTGGTTCATATTTGCCCTTAAAAGATCCATAAATTCGTTCACTGGGTTTCCTCCTTGGTGAGTATCCTCAGTGTCTTCTTCCATATATTCTTCTTCATCAAATTCATTAAAGTCAAAGTCTTCTTCACTTTCCTCATTTGTAATATGGCCAAGTTCGTACTGCCTTTGATTAACATATTCTGTGGGCTGAGCCCTAGTTCGTCTTCTACGGGGTGGCATCGTTCTGATAAATGAAAATGGTGTTAATACAACTGCATATATTTATATTTTGATTAGTTCATTTATACGTACGCATGCATTTAAATATATTTGGCATGCTTTCATTGAGGGGGTAATAATAATATAAAATAATTTCTTAAGAACTGGTAGATAACATATAGCAAGGTCTCCCAGACTATGTCTTGGGGCGAAATACATACGTATTAAATACAAATCACCGAATATATAATTCCTGAATACTGAATATCAAATACATAAATCGGGCACCCTGAATGGCTAGGAATGTTATCTACTATCATCTATCCTAAAAAAATTGGTGACAAGTCACCCAACCTTTATAAGGTCCATATACAGCTACTGAACTCCTCAATCTTTTTCACTACGCATGATATCACTGACCCTCCTCATCGCTCCAGCAAACATCAACTCAGCATCGACTACCGGAATATATCCTCCTATCGCAGTCATCCTCATCTGCACCCAAGTGCGGAGCTCAATCCTGTCAATCTCTCGGCGAGCTATGGCCGGGGAAGTAGCCCTAAAGTCCTCGGGGTACCCAAGTCTAGTAGCTCTCTCATCAGATAATGCCTGATGTAGCTCAACAATGCGGGCAGATGCCGCAGTAATCTCAGCGTTTAGCTGAGCCACAATCCAGTCATGAAATGTTATATGGATGGTCGTTGAGAGTGATAGGGGTGAGTCCGGGTCACTGGAGGATATGTCATGGATCTGATAAGTCTGTGCCTCCATCTCATCATCCTCATCCTCATCAGCGGAGGGAAATGGGATCAGTATCCCTGGGTGAACGGTAGGATGGTGAACATTCGGGAGAAGGTACATCTCTATGCTTGTCCAGTCGACGCCATCATCATGGGGCTCATCATCTTCTATAAGGGTAGGGAAGTCAGTCTCATCCTCCGAGGGATCCTCGGTAAGGTCATCCTCTAAGTCATCAATAGGTGGTTCCTCCAGCTCGGAAGTAGGGTCACGCTCAAATGGCATAACTTCCTCAACAGGGTCAACCTCCCCCATAGCCTCTACTGGTACCTGACACAATAGGCAAGGTGTTACTAACATAGAGTCAGGATTCCCTTGAGGGTAAAATTGTCAAGACTACATCATGCCGTCTGACGATAAACTTGATTTAAGTTCTAAATGATTATTATTATTCTTATATCTACGTATTTTATCTCCTATCATTTCTAATATTTGATAACCTAAGGCTCTGATACCATTTATGTGACGCCCCAAATTCGGGGTCAGGGATTTAGGAGGCCACACCATCTTGAATCCTGTTTAAACACTTATCTTTATATAATATTATATATACTCACACATCTACAACCTCACACTTATCAACACACACACACACACTTACAGGTATTATCTTGGAAACGGATAATGCATTACTAGAGTTATTAAATCCGCAAGGTGATAGTTATTAAGACCAAAACTAATTAAGTCTTACCACGGGTGTAACCTTTATTTAAGGTTAGACCGTCAGCCAAGTATATTGTTTCTTCATTACTACCTTACATAAGTCATACTTATATATAAGCCGGACTAAAAATAACTGAAACCCAATCCAGCTTATATGGTCTACCTGTGGCACTGCACCAAAGAATCTACGGAAAAGCTGGTCATTTTCTACTCGCTTCCGGGCTATGAGCTTTCTAACCAGCATCTTGGTTCACTGTTGTGTTGTGTCATTTTAAGAAAACAAGTGTGAGCTATAATTCCTAGCATAATAGTTTACAGTATGAAAAGACTGTACAAGAAATTTATATCAGATTTAGTATATAGATCTATGTTTGTTTAAAGTAATTTTTCTTGTTGATACACACCTCTTTTTAAAACACTTTTTTTATTGAATTATTAGTCTACAAATACCTTAATGGTAAACCCCGCACCTAGGCTTGGGTTACGGTATTACATCTCAATTCCAATGGGAAGAATAGGACATTTACCGGAGCCACCGCATACGATGATCAATCGTAATACGGAAATCTGTAAACATTTCAACTAGTAGAAGGACCCCACCTTTGTATCAAGTTTATCACCCTGGCCGCATTCGGGCTATGTGTCCCATTTCGGGTATACACACACTTCACAGGTTCCTGAGTACATAGAGTACCTTCGCCTGCAGTAGCTTTGGTAGTCTTTGTTGGGTAATAAATACAACACAGAGGGGGGTGAATGTGTTTTAAACAATTTTAATGTCTTTTTGAACTTTTAGTAATGGTGAACAAAGTAATTTATATTATAGAGATAATGTATTTAATAGAATAATTAAAACATGCATATGAACAAAATTATCTTTCAAAACTCACTTAATTTTATATTAAAATCAAGCTAGTGTTTGTTACAAATTTTTGGGTTCCTAGTATGTTAGGAACTCAGCTTCTCTCTTGAGAATTACAAGAAATTTCAGATCTATTTGTTGCAACTAAAACAAAGCATCCAGTGTTTAGTTTATAAAACAATAAACATTGGTTTTTACACAGCATGCAACATCATGTACTAAACCCTACTTTTCGATAACCAAATCATTTTATTTCTGGCTTAGTGTATCTTTGTTAATCTTTCTTGACTGTGACTTTACTTTGCTTGTTAATCTTGGCCTTTGATCTTGTACTCTTCAAGCTGCTTTTATAGACTTTTCAAATCAGTGATTGATTTGTTTGTTGATTGATAATCTTGGATATTAAACTGATCTACATTCTGTACTTGAGTTTTAAATCGAGATCTCCAGTGAGTCATGTAGAAAACTTGACATCTCAATAAGTATAATGACTTATCGAGATCTCTAATAACTCCATAGTTGTTTGACTTATCGAAGTCTCTGAGTTCTCTATAAGAGAATTTGGCTTGTCGAGATCTCTCATCTTCATGTCTTCACTTTGGCTTATTGATATCTCTGAGATCTCTAGTAATATATTGACTTATCAATGTCTCAGAGGTCTCAATTGATATTTTGACTTATTGATATCTCAAAGATCTCTAGTGATATTTTGACTTATCGATATCTCATAAATCTCTAGTGAAGAAATGACTTGTCGATATCTCCAATCTTCATGTCTTCAATTTGGCTTGTCGATATCTCTGAGTTCTCTAGTAGCTTTTCCTGACTTCTCGATAAGTCATTCTGGAGTTCTCGAATGACTTCTCTATAACACTTAATATGTGACTTGTATACATCTTGACTTATAATGTTTTTCACAAAACAGATTTATTCAACTCCAAGTTTCTTCACACTTTCTCTAAGGCATGATCTTCATGATCTTCTTCTAGAGTTTATTCTTAGGGTTGAGACTGTTTTCATAAAAAATACTCCAGTCCAGTCTAATTACATTTTTTACATAATTAAGTGATATAATACAAAATGCAAATTTAGACTATCATACAACTTACTTAGGGTTGTCAATCTGACTTAGTCTTGTTATTGTACATGCATGTCTTGCACAAAAATCTCCCCCAATTTGTTAGAAGATTGCTTATCACAAATTAATTCATGTTAACAAGACTAACCCTAAGCTACAATAAAAAATTAGACTAAACATACAAGTTGACACAAACATAACATTTATACATTAGGTGACTTCTTTGAGTTCATCAGATACATACATCAGATAAAAGTCTCATCTCCTGTTTCTTCTCTAATGAGGTCCTTTAGTTGTACATGAATTTCAAGTTCCTATATGATTGGTGTTCCTCTTAAAGCTTCCACAAGTTTGAGTTTGTCATGTATTGAATACTTACTCAATGAATCAATCCTAAAAATTGAGACTGTGCCGACTTTGACATTTAGAAATCTTCCATCTCTAGTAACTCTGTTCATCCCTTTTGCCTTGAGATCTTCAGATCTTTGAATGTATATTTCTATTTCCTCATCATACTTTCTCTTCTTTTCCTCATATTCAGCCTTATTTCTTGCTCTTCTTTCTTCCCTTTCTATCAACCATTCTGCTAAAATAGATCTCCATGCCCTAGTTGCGGTTTCCTTATCCTTCAGTAAACTTAAGTAAGTTTCTATTAAGTTGTTGCCAAGAAATGTGAAGGACCCATCCTGATAGTAGATTCTTACTTCCCTTAATATTACAACCCAAACTCTGACCAATTTTTTCAGTTAGTTGTTGAAGGTAGTCTTCATCTGAGATGCACCAGTTTAGAGGTAGAAAATCACTTTGCTTGTAACAATTCAAGATGGCCCTCTCAGTAACTTGCACTTTCTTAGGTTTCCTCCCAACATACTTGTAGTGAACTTTGAGTGATGGCTTGACAAAAGGTAGGTTTGTGATTTTCTTGAGAAATGTTTGGCTGAGGTGATTGGTATTTTCAGAAAGGTGTTAGCAGTCTGTTTGTACAAGTATTTAGGCTTTGAATTTTGAGGTGGTTTAGTATTTCAGTTTGTTGGCATAGAGGGTTGAGCATGGCTAATTTGGATTTTTAGGGTTTTTTTTATTGTGGTTGTGGTCCATCTTCCTTTTTCTTCCTTCTTCTTTCTTCCCCTCTCTTCCTATCATCTCCCTTCTTCTCATCTTACTTTTTCCCTTGACACCAGTTGCTCTTGAGGATTGACTTGGATTTGATCCAGAAGGAGGTTGATCACTTGGCTTCTACTCATCATCATCCTTGTCATCCTTTAAATTATAATATGTGGTAGGCAACATGGTGTCTACATTTTGAAGGTATCTCCCCAAGATTCTGATCATTTCCTCTTCTTCAGGCTTCTTATTAATTTTGGTCTTTAGATCAGTTTCAAGGGTCATAATCAATCTCAAATTATTCCTTACACAATTCTTAAGAACTGTTAAGTATCTGCATTTTCTAGTTTGTGAACAGATGTAGGCAATTCCCCTGCTTGGATGGAGATAGATTTCAGGAAAAGCAGCTATCTGAGCATTTTTGAGTTCCTTTAGCAATAGGGTATCCTCTAGAATTAGTGCACTTTGTCAATTATCACATCCAACTCAGATGCTCTCAGTCTTTGAAGATTGGTGAGAGACACCTGGAGACATGAGTCCAGACCACAGTCATTCACATTAGCTATGATTCTCTTTTCTAGAAAGTTATCAACCTTGACAATCACCACTCTTACAAAGTTGATGTTGTTGGCCAAGGCTTTCTTGGATGTGATGTAATTGATGTGGAGAGACTCCCTTAAAACTGACAAAAGTTCATTGAATTTATGATCTTGACAAGGTCCTTTTGCAGCTTTTAGGAGTCTGTCTTGACCAACATCTTTTTAGAAATGAGCTTTAGAAGAGCCTGTGGTTGATTTTCTAGACTCATTTGACTTACCAGCATCCTTGGATTGTTGAATCCTATCTTCTATCTCCCCTTAGTCTTGGAAACAGGCATGAGCAGGGGAGTTGGTAATTCTGGCCTCACAGACTCAGGAAGTGCATGCAGCGGGATATTGAGCTTGCCCATGATGGCTCCCAAATCAACAGAATTTTGCATTTGTAAGTGCTTGTGAGAGTCCACCAATGCTTGAATATCTGTATGTTGACTTTGCACCAGTGTAGTGAGAGCATGCACTTGAGTTGTGAGTTGGTCATTTGAAGTTTACAGAGTTGAGACTTGACCTTAGAGAGCTTGAATCTGTAGATTTATTTATGTAGAGGCAGGTTGAGATGTGGAGGAAGTAGAAACCCCAAAATTATCATGCACAACTTTCTTAATTTAATCCATGACCAAAGGAGAAGGAGTGTATCTTGCAGTATGCATTTAATCCAACTTCCACCTTGTGTTATTAGAATTTGTTATGTGATCTTGAACTACCTTGTGTGCAGAGTTACAAAGGATTCCTTCAGCAGTTTCACACTCTTGTCCACCCCACTGAAATCATACCTTGACATTTGTTCTTAAAAGGTTTTGAATTGTTTCTTGATCTCTACCTGTGAGGGGATTATCTCATCCATCTTTTTCCTCACCATTCCCATGATTTTGTCTTGATGGCCAGTTAATGTGACAGTGAGAGCCTTCCCAAAATTGTGAAAGGCCTTGATTTAAGCTTTAGTTACTTCATTTAATGCATCATAGACTTCCTGTGGATACAGGCATCTAGCATTACTTCCTAGAATGATGAGATACTCTTCTTTAAACTGTTCCAGGAGTGTGTCCATTTTTATCTTGAACTCCTTATCCAACCAGGCATCATAGTTTGCATCTCTGCCAGCTTTATCTACTATTTTGGCCTGTTGGTCCTCCACATCTGTTTGATAAGATAACATTATTGCTTGATAGTCGAGATTGGACATATCTGATGTGAGGAGTTATTGAGAGATCTGTGCAAGTCCTGCTAGTTGGTCAATCCTAAAAATCTTCAAGAGTAGGTTGAATTGCAGCTTCTTGTAGCCAGTTAGAGACTAGATGAGTTTTTTGAGAGGTTGAAGGTTAATTTTTTTGGATTTGAAAGGAGTCAGGAACACCTGTGAGATGAGTCAAGTTGGACTCACAATTTGCACTGTGGTTATGACAAGGTGATAGGGATAAATAAATTATGATTGTATAATTAAATACTGCATTAATTGTACAAACTGTGGGCTGCTAGGCCCAATAAAAAGATATATGATACTCAGACCAGAAAGGTTAAGCCTGATGGACCAGATCAGGCCTGATGGAATAAAAAAGGCCCAAAAGCCCTGATTATTAATTAATTTCGTAATTAATTAATAAGGGACAAATCAGATGTTGAAAAGAGTCCCGATAAGGATATAAATCCTTGGAGATTAGCCTCAAGGGGACCTAAAAAGATAAGGAATCAGTTTCCTACTACCTAGGACTCCAAAGTCCATTCTAATTATGAGACTTGCCCACCAAGTCTCCTATACCAAGTCCAATTCAAGGACTCCCAACATCTATATAAGGGGTCTCACCCCCACCAATCAGAACTACGTTTTTTGGCTTGATTCTCTAATTCACAGAGATACGTAGGCATCTCGTAAAGGCAGATTGAGTCACGAAACACGAGAGCAGCCATTAAAGGCCTTGAGCTCCCGAATCTTAGTATTAAATACAGCAAGTAATAACCTTGGTTTTTTATCCATAACATTTGGCGCCGTCTGCGGGAAACGCAACAACAACCATGGCGAGAACACGGAGAACAATTGGAGCTCTAGAGGAAGGAACACCATCAGAGACAACCCAGGTGATTTCATCAACCGTGGAGGTTCCTCCCCATTCAACTTATGCATCTACTCAGGGGGAAGCCCAGACAGGGGCAACTCATCCTCAGCCACAAGGGACAACTCCCCCGACTATTCAAGGTACGAATCCTCAAGTTCAACAAATACATATACCTGTGAATTCTCGACCCGTCGGGTATGAATATTCAACTATTGTTACTACTAACCCCCCTTATGGGATGCCCCTTCACCCTGAGGTTGGAGGAAGCGGATATGCTGGGCGAAGCGAAGCACGAGGGCGGTCGCCCCCCTATATACGAGGTTTGGGTCCTATCCCTGAGGATCGGGAATTTTCTGGTCCATACATTGAGAGAGACTCCGAATCTTCGGATGATGAAGTGGCCCCGAGAAGCAAGCGTCCTGTAAAAGAGCCAATGGCCGATGGAAGGCAACGCCCCCAAAGCACCCCAGGGGCGAATCCCCAAGAAGTGCAGGAAAGGATCAGGGCTCATGAGGCTGAAATCCAAAGGCTGAGGCGTGATTTGGAGGCTCACCAGGCCACCAGACCCCACATACCTCCTAGGGGGAGAAATCCTCCTCCTATCATAGACCTGGATGGTCCGGTAAGAAGAAGGGCTGCTGTCCCAAGAACTGATCCAAGCAATCTCCTTCCCCTTGGAGATCCTGATGATCCAACTCCACCTTTCACAGACGAAATAATGAATGCCCATATTTCAAGAAAATTCAAGATGCCCACTATCAAAGCCTATGATGGCACGGGTGACCCCGCTAATCATGTTAGGACATTCTCTAATGCACTGCTGCTGCAACCCGTGAATGATGCTATAAAGTGTCGGGCCTTCCCTCAAACCCTGTCGGGTATGGCTCAAAGATGGTACAGTCGCTTTCCCCCAAACTCTATTGGATCATTCAGAGAATTAAGTCAGGCTTTTATTAAGCAATTCATCAGTGGAAGAGTCCATGAGAAAAGTTCAGCATCTCTTATGAGTCTTGTGCAGGGAGCTAAGGAATCCTTGAGGGATTACCTGAATCGTTTTACAAAGGAGGCTTTAAAAGTCCCAGACCTTGATGATAAGGTAGCCATGATAGCACTGCAACAAGGAACTAGGGATGAGTTTTTCAAGATGTCCTTGGCCAAACGACCCCCTGAAAACATGTTGCAACTCCAAGAGAGGGCAGGGAAGTATATCAAGGTTGAAGAAAGCATGAGGAAGACCGTAGTAAGTAATGAGCCCACTGGAGGCAAGAAGCGAAAAACTGATCTGGAGTATATCGCTAAGGACAAATATCCTAGAACCGAACAAAACCCTGATTCAACCCCCAAGAAGGGAGGACTTGGGCAAAAGTTCACTGAATACGCTAAGCTGAGTGCTCCTAGAAGTCAGATTTTGATGGAGATTGAGAAAGATAGAGATATTCGCTGACCTAAGCCCTTGAAGGCTGATCCCGCCAAGCTAGATAAGAGCAAGTATTGCAGGTTTCACAAGGATGTTGGCCATGACACCGATGAGTGTAGGCAATTGAAAGATGAAATTGAGTTTTTGATTCGAAAAGGAAGGTTGAACAAGTATACTGGAGATGGAGGGGACAGAAACAATAATGGAAGGAAGAACTTTGAAGATCGTAGGAGGGACCAAGACGATCAGGGGCGGAATCCCCAACCTAGAGGGCCGGTTATAAATGCAATTTTTGGAGGACCACGACGCCCTCGAGGACCTGTGATAAACACGATCTTTGGAGGTCCAACTGCTGCTAGATTGTCCAAAATTTCCAGAAAGGCATACACCAGGGAGGTTATGCATATTGTTGGCGAAGCCCCGAAGAGGGCCAGGACGGAAGTAACATTGGCTTTTGATGATTCCGACCTAGAGGGCGTGAAGTTTCCCCATGACGACCCGCTCGTCATAACACCGATAATAGGAAATAGCCCGGTTAAGAGGGTCCTTGTGGATAATGGTGCTTCTGTGGATATCTTGCTCCACGACACCTTTCTAAGGATGGGGTATAATGACTCCCAGTTGACACCAACCGACATGCCGATATATGGATTTGCTGAAGTAGAATGTCTTGTGGAAGGGATAATCAAATTGCCAACCACCATAGGTACGGAGCCAAGGCAAGCAACGCAGATGCTGGATTTCGTGGTGGTAAAGGCTAGTTCAACTTATAATGCTATCATGGGGAGAACAGGGATACATGCCTTCAAGGAAGTCCCCTCTTCCTACCATTCAGTCATGAAGTTTCCCACCCGAAACGGGATTGGAGAAGAGAGAGGAGATCAAAAAATGGTTAGAAGCTGTTATGTGGCCTCTTTGAGGGCAGATGAAGTCGGGGGGCAGGTTCTTCCTATTGAAGATATGGATGTTCGAGAAAATGATGAGAATAGAGGAAGGCCAGCAGAAGAATTGGTTTCGGTTCCTTTAGACCCCAAGAATCCTGAGAGGATGACTTTCATTGGAGCCACATTAGAGGAGCCCCTTAGAGGGAAGTTAGTGAAATTTTTGCAAGAAAATAGTGATGTGTTTGCATGGTCAGCAGCTGATATGCCAGGCATAGACCCGGAGTTAATTACTCACAAGCTAAACGTGGATCCAAGCTGGAAGACAGTGAAACAAAAGAAAAGAAATTTTGCCCCGGAAAGACAAGAGGCTATAAAACAGGAAGTGGAAAAGCTCTTAGAGGCTGGATTCATTGAGGAGATTCAATTTCCGGAGTGGTTAGCAAACCCTGTAATGGTGAAGAAGGCTAATGGAAAGTGGAGGATGTGTATAGACTTCACCGATCTGAATGATGCATGCCCCAAAGACTGTTTTCCGCTGCCTAGAATTGATACTTTGATTGATGCCACCGCTGGACATGAGATGCTGAGTTTCATGGATGGGTTTAGCGGATACAACCAGATCAAAATGCATAAGGATGACATTCCAAAGGTATCATTTATCACTGACTTTGGTGTTTATTGTTATCTTGTTGTGGCGTTTGGTCTCAAGAATGCAGGAGCCACCTATCAAAGGTTGGTAAATAGAATTTTTAAGGATCTTATTGGTAAGACTATGGAAGTCTATGTTGATGACATGTTAGTCAAGAGTCTAGTAAAGACTGATCATATAGCCCATTTAAGGGAAGCTTTTGAGGTCCTGAGGTACCACAAGATGATGTTGAATCCGACGAAGTGTGCTTTCGGAGTAGGATCTGGAAAATTCTTGGGATTGATGGTCTCGAAGAGGGGAATTGAGGCAAATCCCGATAAAATAAAGGCAATCCTGGACATGGAACCCCCCAAAACTGTCAAGGATGTTCAGAAGCTCACAGGAAGGGTTGCTGCGTTAGGACGATTCATCTCCAAGTCAGGAGACAAGTGCTTGTCATTTTTTAAGTCACTGAAGAACATCAAAGACTTTGTATGGAGTGAGGAAAATCAGAAGGCATTTGAAGAGTTAAAGAAGTATATGGGCCAGGCCCCGTTGTTGGCCAAGCCAGTTCTGAATGAAGTTCTATTCTTGTACTTGGCTGTTTCAGAGAGCGCCTTGAGCGCCGTGTTGGTTAAGGAGGAACTGAAAGTCCAGAAACCCGTATACTATGTCAGCAAAATTTTGCATGGTGCTGAGTTGAATTATTCAGCCATTGAGAAATTCGCTTTAGCCTTGGTAATGGCTTCAAGAAAGCTGCGTCCTTATTTTCAAGCTCACCAAATTGAAGTGCTAACAAATCAGCCACTGAGAAATATCATTCACAGTCCCAAGGCAAGTGGGAGACTGATTAAGTGGGCAATAGAGTTGGGAGAGTTCGATCTCAAGTATAAGCCACGCACGACCATAAAAGCCCAGGCACTAGCTGACTTCCTGGTGGAATGTACCATACCCAACCAAGAAGTCGGGGGGCAGGAAGATACCATACCTCAAGACAAGGGAGTCGACAATGGGGACAAGGAGAAATAATATTGGGTTCTCTATTTTGATGGAGCATCAAAAACAAATTCCAGTGGAGCAGGGTTGGTTTTGCAAAGCCCTGATGGATTCTTAATTGAGTATGCCATGAAGCTAGACTTCCCAACCACAAACAATGAGGCAGAGTATGAAGCCCTAATAGCTGGCCTTGGTCTAGCTGGGACACTTAGAGTCAAAAACTTAAAGGTCCGTGGAGACTCGAAGCTGATCATATCCCAGGTAAAGGGAGAATTCGAGGCAAGGGATGATACGATGGCTAAGTATGTCCGCCTAGTAAGGGCTGTGATGACCCAATTTAATGAGTGCCATGTTGAACACATTCCAAGGGAAGAAAATGTTAAGGCAGATGCGCTATCAAAGTTCGCTTCGTCTGAGATTGAAGAAATTTCAGGAAGTGTGTACTTCCGTGTTTTGAAGACACGAAGCATAGATGTTAAGCTGGTGGCTCCCATAGGCTTGGGGACGTCATGGATTGATCCCATCAAGGCTCACATCCAGACCGGTTGGTTGCCAAGTGATGCAACTGAAGCACGGAAGTTAACTGTTCGGGCACTAGGGTACTCTTTGATAGATGGGATTCTTTACAAAAGATCTTTTGTGGTTCCCTACTTGAGGTGTCTCAGGCCCGATGAGGCACGCTTGGCTCTTGAAGAAGTGCATGAAGGTATTTGTGGACAACACTTGGGGGGCAGGGCCTTGGCTCATAAGATAACTCGTTTAGGCTTCTATTGGCCAGAAATGATGGCTGATGCCAAAGAATATGTGAAGAAGTGTGATCGCTGTCAGAAGCATGCACCAGTTGTTAGACAACCCCCCGAGATGCTGACCTCTATCAACTCGCCTATTCCCTTTGCCATGTGGGGGATGGATATTCTAGGGCCTTTTCCTATGGCCACGGCACAAAGGAAATTTCTAATTGTAGCCATTGATTATTTCACCAAGTGGATCGAAGCCAAACCCTTGGCCACAATCACAACTAAGCAGGTTGCACAATTCCTGTGGGAAAACATTATGTGCCGATATGGAATTCCCCGTATCCTCGTCACTGACAATGGAACACAATTCAACAATGAGGAATTCAAGAAGTATTGCGAAGAAAATGAAATTGAGTTACGGTTCACCTCTGTGGCTCACCCGCAAGCCAATGGGCAAGCGGAGGTAGCAAATCGGATAATCCTGGATGGACTAAAGAAGAGGATCGAAAAGTCAAGAAATAATTGGGTGGATGAGATACTTCCCATATTATGGGCCTATAGGACTACCTGTAGAGTCACGACAGATGCAACTCCTTTCATGTTGGCATATGGGGTAGAAGCAGTAGTTCCCGTGGAGATATCACATTCCTCTCCAAGGATTCAGGCTTTTGATGAAAAAGAAAATGAGGAAGGGCAGAGGTTAGCCCTGGATCTAATTGATGAAGTGCGAGATAAAGCGCATGCAAAGATAGTAGAATATCAGAAAAAGGCTTCGTTCTACTACAACCTAAGGGTAAAAGAGAGATTCTTCAAGCAAGGAGATTTGGTCCTAAGGAAGGTTTCCTGGTATAGGGAAGAAAGGAAAGCTCGCCCCGGATTGGGAAGGACCATACAAGATTAAGAGTATTCAAGGAAGAGGATATTACAAGCTGGAAACCATGGATGGAGAAGAAGTACCTCGGGCTTGGCATGCTCAAAATCTGAAGATTTACTACATATAGGTCGAACTTATTAAGGGTCGAACCCTCGAGGAACACGTTGGTGGACGAATTGTTGCCTATTTTATGGGCTTACCAAACTACCTTCAAGTTCACAACCGAAACAACCTCAGTCATGCTGGCTTATGGAGCTAAGGTAGTGGTGCTGCTGGAAATTACATATGTATAACCAAAAGTTGAAGCTTGCAAGCCAGAGACTAACAAAGAAGGCATGAGGCTAGCCCTCGACCTAATTTATGAGGTCATGGATGAAGCTAAAGCCCCTCAGTGAAGAGCCTCCATTTACTACAGTAGAACGGTTAAAGAAAATTGCTTTCAAGAAGGAGACTTAGTCTTAGGGAAAGGTTGGGGCATCCAGAGTTAAAGAAAAGGAAAGCTAGCCCCTAATCGTGAAGGGCCATTTTGATTCAAGTGCGTTCTAGGACAAAAATCCAACAAGTCGAAAACCATGAATGGTGAGAAAATGCCAAAGCCTTGCTATGTCATAAACTTGAAGGATTATTATGTATGATAAAAAAGTAAATATGTGGCAAGCACAGAATATGTGCCGAGTACTAAAATAGTACGCAAAGAAATGAAAATAAAAGTTGCTAAAGGCCTGAAGAGCCCAAGTTTTGTCCGATTAGAGGCTCGTTGGTGTTGCAATCATTCAATTGAAGTTAAATTAAACTCGGGTAACGATTATATACCAGAATATCTTGTACCTGAAGAGTTCAAGTGACATAAGTAAAAGTTTGATACGTGCAAAAAGAAGGCTTTTAGCCCCAAAGATGCCTCGACCTTTTTGGGCTTGCAATATACAAAGCCCTATAGCGTGAATGCATCTAACAGGTAGAAATAAGGTCGATGAAACAAATTTCTATTCAATAAAGACAAATCGCCGAAAATAAAAGATAATTGCATAAAGATAGAAGATCCCGAAAGATCACAAAAAGAGTCCCGAAGGACAATTAGGAGGCACACTGAAAATGTTCAAAGTCCATAAAGGACCGAAAAAGATAAAAGTAAAATAAAGAGCCATAACAGGCATATAAAGCCATGCAAGGCCGCGAGGTCACTCATCAGAAGACCTTAAAGCCTCGATACGTACAAACTCAGATTATGAGTTGATAACATGGATATGGGTAAAATACGAGGATTGTTAGGCTTGAACCCCAACAACACCCAGGAAGCACCATTCCTAACCGACGTTACAATACCGTCTCCTAGGCGGGGTAACCCACGCCTAGAATATATGGTCGAATGAAGGTACCCTTTTCTTATTAAAAGAAAAAAGGGAGGAAATAATTATTAGATTATTAGAAAAAGGAAGACAAAATTCTCAGAATAGAGAATATTTTTTAATGCACGAATGCATAAATTAATGTCTGATGACAACAAAAATTACGAGTAAATTCGTAATTTGATATATAAATTCCTTAAAAATTAAGGAATTTAAAAAATAGAATTAATTGGAAATAATAGAAAATAATTTTTTTTCTATCCAATTAGTTATATTATGCACGATTGCAAAAAAATTAAGTATGTCCGTTGACACAATAAATTATGACAAGAGTTCATAATTTTAGAAAAAAAAAGGAGGTGATAAAAAAAAAGAGAAGAAAAAAAAAAGAGAGAAAACAATTAAATAAATAAATAAATCAAAAAAAAAACGCTGGTGGAAAAGACCGGGAATCGTCTTACGGAGAAAAAGACTAGTGAAGATTAAGGAGGCTAAAACCACGCCTAGGAAGCATAGTTCCTAGGCGTTGTTCAAAAGATGTCTCCTAGGCGGGGGGTCAACAACGCCTAGGAAGTATGGAACCTCCAACAACGCCCAGGAGACAATATTCCTAGGCACTGTTGGAAGGACGTCTCCTAGGCGGGGGTCAACAACGCCTAGGAAGTATGGAACCTCCAACAACGCCCAGGAGACAATATTCCTAGGTGCTGTTGGAAGGACGTCTCCTAGGCGGGGGTCAACAACGCCTAGGAAGTATGGAACCTCCAACAACGCCCAGGAGACAATATTCCTAGGCACTGTTGGAAGGACGTCTCCTAGGCGGGGGTCAACAACGCCTAGGAAGTATGGAACCTCCAACAACGCCCAGGAGACAATATTCCTAGGTGCTGTTGGAAGGACGTCTCCTAGGCGGGGGTCAACAACGCCTAGGAAGTATGGAACCTCCAACAACGCCCAGGAGACAATATTCCTAGGCACTGTTGGAAGAACGTCTCCTAGGCGGGGGTCAACAACGCCTAGGAAGTATGGAACCTCCAACAACGCCCAGGAGACAATATTCCTAGGTGCTGTTGGAAGGACGTCTCCTAGGCGGGGGTCAACAACGCCTAGGAAGTATGGAACCTCCAACAACGCCCAGGAGACAATATTCCTAGGCACTGTTGGAAGGACGTCTCCTAGGCGGGGGTCAACAACGCCTAGGAAGTATGAAACCTCCAACAACGCCCAGGAGACAATATTCCTAGGCGCTATTGGAAGGACGTCTCCTAGGCGGGGGTCAACAACGCCTAGGAAGTATGGATCCTCCAACAACGCCCAGGAGACAATATTCCTAGGTGCTGTTGGAAGGACGTCTCCTAGGCGGGGATCAACAACGCCTAGGATGCATTATGCAATAAAAACCAATTTTCTGATTATTTAATTAATCAGAAAATGGGCTAAAATTAAAAAAATTGCTGAAAAATTCCAAAAAATAGGGAAAAATAAAGCAAAAATTCCCAGAAAATCAGGAAAATTAAAAAATAATTTTCAATAATTATTTTTAATATTCTTGAAAAATTAGGGAAAAATACCTGTGAGTACCAGTAAATTAAGGAAAAAATCCCAGAAATGAAGGGAAAATTCCTGTAAATTAAGGAAAAAATCCCAAAAACTAAGGGAAAATTCCTGTAAATTAGGGAAAAATCCCCGAAATTGATGGAAAATTCCTGTAAATTAAGGAAAAAATCCCAGAAATTAAGGGAAAATTCCTGTAAATTAAGGAAAAAATCCCAGAAATTAAGGGAAAATTCCTATAAATTAAGGAAAAAATCCCAGAAATTAAGGGAAAATTCCTGTAGATTAAGGAAAAATCCCCGAAATTAAGGGAAAATTCCTGTAAATTAAGGAAAAAATCCCAGAAATTAAGGGAAAATTCCTGTAAATTAGGGAAAAATCCCTGAAATTAAGGGAATTTTTTGTAAATTAAGGAAAAAATCCCTGAAATTAAGGGAAAATTCCTGTAAATTAAGGAAAAAATCCCATAAATTAAGGGAAAATTCCTGTAGATTAGGGAAAAATCCCCGAAATTAAGGGAAAATTCCTGTAAATTAAGGAAAAATCCCAGAAATTAAGGGAAAATTCCTGTAAAATAAAGAAAAATCCCAGAAAATTCCAGAAAATTAGGGAAAAATCCCAGAAAATTAGGGAAAATCCCAGAAAATTAGGGAAAAATTCCAGAAAATTAGGGGAAAATCCAGAAAATAAGGGAAAAATCCCGGAAATAAGGGAAAAATTCCTGGAAATTAAGATAATTCCTGAATAAAAGGAAAAATTCGTTGTAAATGTGTAGGTCGCTCCACACTTTACGGAAAAACGAAACCCTGTAAGGGAACAAATAGACTTAACTTCTGCGAAACCTAATCAATGTTTCCCAAAAGTTGGGGGGCAAATGATAGGGATAAATAAATTATGATTGTATAATTAAATACTGCATTAATTGTACAAACTGTGGGCTGCTAGGCCCAATAAAAAGATATATGATACTCAGACCAGAAAGGTTAAGCCTGATGGACCAGATCAGGCCTGATGGAATAAAAAAGGCCCAAAAGCCCTGATTATTAATTAATTTCGTAATTAATTAATAAGGGACAAATCAGATATTGAAAAGAGTCCCGATAAGGATATAAATCCTTGGAGATTAGCCTCAAGGGGACCTAAAAAGATAAGGAATCAGTTTCCTACTACCTAGGACTCCAAAGTCCATTCTAATTATGAGACTTGCCCACCAAGTCTCCTATACCAAGTCCAATTCAAGGACTCCCAACATCTATATAAGGGGTCTCACCCCCACCAATCAGAACTACGTTTTTTGGCTTGATTCTCTAATTCACAGAGATACGTAGGCATCTCGTAAAGGCAGATTGAGTCACGAAACACGAGAGCAGCCATTAAAGGCCTTGAGCTCCCGAATCTTAGTATTAAATACAGCAAGTAATAACCTTGGTTTTTTATCCATAACACAAGGTGTTGTTCCTCACCAGTTGTGGGAACCTCAATTTGAATTGGAGGAGATTTGACTGTGTTACTGTCATCTGCAACAGCCTCAAACCCTTGTGTGTCTTGCACCACACTGTCACTTAAATGTGCTATACTTGCCTCTCCCATAACAGGGTCATTGGAAATTGTACTCCTAGCATCAATTGTTAATGCAATTTCTGTTAGGATTTTGAGGGGAGTTGTTCCTGGAACAGGAACCACCAATTAAATTGGAGAGGATTTAGATAGCTCCCCTTCTGGAGTACTACCCTTAAACCTAACAGTCGGTGAAGACTGATTTACACATGAAGGTGCATTTGTGTCTGTCATAGGGTCTTCAGTGAAAACTAATGAAACCCCTATGTTTGTGTTGGTGTCATCAAGGTCTACCCCAACATGTAGCCTCTCACCAACTAATTGTGGTTCCTGGGTGGTGAGCAAGGTTTCTTGAACCATGTCACTTGAGTGACTTTGCACTTGAGGATTGGATTCAAGTGCAGTGTCTGAAGAAGAAATTTGAGAGATTAAGAGTTATTATTCAGTTGTGAGTGTTGGAAGCTCCCCCTGAATGGATGAGGGAGCTTCAAGAGATGTGCTCTCCTTGTGTGTGCCATCGTTATTTCTTCTACCATACACTTGGATTTGTTCAAGTGATGGTTGTGCAGACTCTATACAGGATACATTCGGGAGAATGCTCTTTTCAATAGTGACACCCTGTTGAGAGGATGCCCCTAGAGTCTGTTCAAGTCCCTTGTTTACGACTACATTCTTTTGAGAGGATGCAGAGGTGTCTAGAGTGGTCAGCTCAGTTTGCTTAGCCTCCTTTGGTATTCTGACCAAGGGTGACTCAGTTGGTGTTTTTTCCTCACCAATCTCACTTAATACAATAAGGGTTATCTTTTTTCTCTTCTTTTTACTCACTTCACCCTTTTGAGAGGATGAAGTGGTTGGTTTCCTAGCAACTATTAGTTTTAGAGAAGTAGGCTCAACATGGGTAGGTTCTTGTGGGTGTGCCTGTGTTTGTACTTCCACAGGATCATGAACCATTATTACATTAGTTTGAACTACATTGGTCCTTATGTCAGGCATAGGGTAAGGAAAGGTCTTAAATCTTTCAATCATGAAAGGTGTTAACTTAAGATCCACATATACCTTATTTTTAGTAGTAAGTTATCCAAATAGGATTTTGGACACTTGCTTACAGTTTCCTATTAATGACCTATCTACACCTTCAAGCATATGTATGTTATTTACTTTGTGATTTAAAGCAGGCATAATGAATCTAGGAAGGAAAATTTCTTTACCTCTTGAACTGAATGGCATGATGAGCCTGGTGCTCAATTCCTTTAGAATGTAGTTTCCTACATTAATCTATTTGTTGTGAGCCATTGAGTAGACTAGCTTCTGAACAACACTCGAAATGTTGTCAAATCCTGATTTCCTGCATGTGAAAGCTCTTATCACAGAATCAAACAAAAAGGATCACTCCCTTCTCATATTTTTCTTGTTCAAGATAGCCAATTTAATCTTCTAAGAGTAGTTGATAAAATCCAAGAATTCATACAACTCCTCCTGAATTGGAATCGCTACTACCTTGTCAGCTAGAATGTTCAAGGCCAGGTTCATATCAGCTTCAGTTATCTCAACCTGTTGTCCTTTGATTTGATAGTTAACAGCTAGACTTGAAGATTGGTCTTCATGTACAACTATCCTAGCTACAGCTGTGTTCCATAAATCCCCCAATACATCCAGATAGAGAATTGGGTTAGTTGTAAGAGCTCTAACAAAGTAGGTTTCAGATGAGAACTTGACAATGCTTTTGAAAGCTTCAGGTGCTTGATTTGCATCTAAGAATGCAAGGAAGTTGGTCTCCATTGGGATGAAGGGTACAATAATGTTTGATACCATTGTTAAGAATGTAAAGATTAATGGTAAAAGAAATTAGAGAAAAAGGATTTGAAACGAGAGAGAAATGAGTTTTGAATTGAAAAAGCTAGGTCACTTAGAGAAAATAAGCTCAATGATACCATTCGCAGCATGTTCTCTAATAAAATGGTACCTTACATCAATGTGCTTTGTTCTAGAGTGATTAACTGGATTAACCACAATAGATATAGCACTATTATTGTCAAACATAATTGGAATTTTGTGTCACACTAGGCCATAGTCCATTAGCTGATTTCTAATCCAAAGCACTTGAGCACAACAACTTCCAGCAACTATGTATTCTACCTCAGCTGTGGAAGTTGACACAGATTGTTGTTTCTTGCTATACCAGGATACAAGTCTTTGTCCAAGAAACTGACAGCTTCCACTAGTACTCTTTCTGTCAACCCTGAAAGGAATATGTCCTAAGTCCAATCGTGTATTAGGATTTAGGAATAACTTTTATGTAATCTGTTTTGATTTCATTAATATTAATAAAAACTTGTTTTGTTTTTATTACGGGCTTTATCTATTTAAGTGTTTAAATAAGATATACCATAGTTTAGAGTAAAGCTTTTTATGGATTATGATGAGATCATAATTGTAAGAACTAAACCAAAGCATAGTTCAGTGTACACAAGATGACTATGATGACCTCAAGTCTAAGGATACTTGTATTACTTTTACACCGATCATCGGGTGTTTGTCTCCAGACATGCTACCTTCTTGGAAAAGGAGTTTATCCTTGAAGGAAATAGTGGGAGCAAAATTGAACTTAATGAAGTTCAAGAAGCACAAACTACTACAGATCGAGTGGAAACACCTGTTCTGACTGAACAACCTTTTGTAGAACAAGCCCATTCATAGATCAGGGAGAGTGTCTCGCCAACCTGAGAGGTAATATGGCCTTGTCATTGAGAATGACAATGAGTTGTCAATCATTTGATGATGACGACCCTGTGACCTATAATGAGGCTATGAGTAGTGTTGACTCAGAGAAATGGCATAATGCCATGAAATCCAGAATGGAATCTATGTATACGGTATACAAAAGATAGATTATAGCAGATGGCCAGGTGGAGACCTATAAGGCCAGGCTTGTGGCAAAAGAATTCAAACAAAGGCAATGGATTGACTTTGATGAAGCCTTTTACCTGTAGCCCTGTTATAATCAGTTCGGATTTTGCTTGCGAATGCTGCTTACTACTACTATGAGATCTGGAAAATAGCCAGATGGTTTTCTTTCCAAGGGAAATGAAAACCTAGTGTGTAAGCTGCTGCGAACCATATGTGGTTTAAAGCAAGGTTCTCGTAGATGGAACATCCGTTTTGATGAGACAATCAAAGAGTTTGATTTTATCAAAAACGTGGATGAACCATGCGTCTACAAAAGGGTTAGTGGGAGCGCGATAACATTTCTTGTATTGTATTGAAATAGAGTTGACACACATAACAACATAGCAGACCCACTCATAAAGCTACTTTATGAAAGTCACTTTGATCGTCAAGATTGGTAATAGATACTAGAGTGATTGGCTTTAGTACAAGTAGGAGATTGAAAGGAATATGTCCTAAGTCCAATCGTGTATTAGGATTTAGGAATAACTTTTATGTAATCTGTTTTGATTTCATTAATATTAATAAAAACTTGTTTTGTTTTTATTACGGGCTTTATCTATTTAAGTGTTTAAATAAGATATACCATAGTTTAGAGTAAAGCTTTTTATGGATTATGATGAGATCATAATAGTGAGACCTAAAAAGATGATAACTCTAAACTTAAATAGTTCCTGGTCATAGGATTACTAACTGGTAATTAATAATCCGGAAAGATCGGTACATACTATGCTTGCTTCATTATGAAGGATGTCTGTTCTCATAGACATTTGTGTGGTGACACTATAGCTAGTATGTAGGTGCTTATTATGGAATAAGTTCACTGAACATGACTCGCCCAGCTGAACAACTGATGGAGTTCACTCACGTGTCAGCAGTTGTTCGCTTAGTGATAGTTGTACAAGTATCCTTAGACTTGAGGTCATCATAGTCATCTTGTGTACACTGAACTATGCTTTGGTTTAGTTCTTAGTCTCCAGGGACAATTATTAGGGTTCTTCTGGGTATAGAAATTTGTACACGAAGATAGTGTATGATCAATAAAGGATCTACCCCTTCCAGTGAAGGAAGCGAATGTTCAAGGCTGATCCACTTATGCTAGTTCAGGAATCTCTGGCCAGAGTGAATGAAATTAGAAAGGAGTTTCTAATTTGCATAGAACTACGCATAGTAAATGGTAAGCAAAGTGATTGAATTAGATAGGCTTGACACGAGATCCATGCCTTGTATTTAATCGGGACATTGTAGGGTAGAAGGAGTTTATTGTACGGTAACTATTCACTGACAGGTTCTTGGTATTCTAAGCAGTGAATTCATATTATCCGGATAGTCGCGATATGTTGAGAAGCATCACTCACGATGTAGAATAAATGTGATTAATTAATTAATAATATTTAATAAATTAGAGAATTTATATAAATAATGATAAAATAGTTTTATTATTATTTATTTCTACTACCGGCTTAATATTGAACCTACAGGGTCACACCATTAAAAGAGAATGATTTATTGGTGGAGGAATTAATTAATAATGGCTAATAATTATTTATTTGTGAAATAAATAATTAATTGGCAAATTTAATAATTGATTAAATGAGATTTAATTGATTATAAATTAATTAAGAAAAGTTCTTAATATTATTAATTAAGGATTTAATTTTTGGAAATTAAATCAAGAGAGAGAATTATTTCTAAAGTGTTTAGAAAAAGGATTAATAATTAAAAGGTGTTTTAATTATTAATGAGAATAATAAATGGGATAATAATAATATTATTTATGGGAAAATTTCAGCTGAAAATTTTGCCTATAAATACACTATTATAGACCCTATTTTATTCGAACCCCAGAAACCCAAAAGTTTTAGAAAACCAAATTCTCTCCACATCCTCCTCCTCTTAAAAGTCGTTTTCTTGGTGGATACCGGTGGAGTGCTTCACACTTGAGGAGCAACTGCTAAGGATCTCTGATCGTTGTCTCCGAATTAATTTTAAAAGGTTAGATTCGATCCCTCGAATTTTTATTCATGATTTATATGCTTTTATTTGGATTTTGTATGTGTAAAAGTGTTTTGCCATGCCCCGCTGCATTTAAAAATCCAACAATGGTATCAGAGCATAGGTTGTATGCATATAGATCTGTGGTAAAAATTTCAGAATTTTATGTGCTTGTATGAATTAATTATGATTTTTACAAGTTATATTATGGATTAATTTTGTCTGATGAGAAATCGTTTCTCAGAATATTTTTGAATGTTGATCTGGGTTCTACAAGTGTTGTAGATCGTCTGGGTATTTTTTTCATAATTTTATGATGTATAGATTTTTTATTATGAATTTTTGAAGTTCTTAATATTAAAATTCGTAATTAAATAAATCTTATATATATATATATGAATTACTTCTGCTGCTGTACTACTTCTGTGTGTCTGTCCTTGTCTCTGTCTTTTACGTGCATTCAACAAACATAAAGTTAGGTAAGCGGCATGGAATTCCGTGCGGAAAAGAAAAAAAAACGGCGACAGTTCACGCACAGGGGAGAACTGCGCGTCGACCACGCGCACGTGGGGCTCACGCGCTGGCGTGCCACGCGCGGCGCGTGGAAGACACGCGCTGGTGACGTCAGCATCAGGGTTTCGGGCGCGTGGAGCGCGTGAAGCGCGTGGGTGCGTGTGGCGGAGTTCAGACACGCGCCTGACAGCACGTGTGCGCGTGTCGGCGCGTGGGGAAACTTCTTTAGGCGCGTGAGGGCGCGTGCGAGGTCAGATTAGGGCGTTTTTGGTGCCGTTGGATTTGTCTTTTCGAGACGCTTCTAATGGTATATTATATGATATTTTATGAAATTGTTTCGAACTGTTTATAGCTAACAGAAGTGTTTTTAAGCTGTTTTTAACTGTTTAAATTGCTTTTAAATACTTCATGTGATACATAGAGATGTATATTGCTTAGACGAATGTGCTAGATGATGTAACATGCCTACCTTGATGTTTATTCATGTTTATATATGTGATATATGCTTAGTTTATCATGCGATGATAGATTTATGTGAACTTAAATAAGCATAAGGCGTTTGTTAGACAACCTAGTATAGTGAAATTGTTTCATAACCTTAATAATAATATTATGAATACAATCATGAGATTCTTGTGTTTATGAAACACGTAATTGAATATGAATTTTCGATATGAGAGAAAGGATGATTCTGTCAACAACAGATTTCTATCTGTAAGAAAGGGTTATTAAGTGACGCCTCTTGACAATGCTCCACCCGATCTGGGAATCATCTGATTATTGATTATTGATTTGAAATATTTAATTTAAAAGGAATAATTTCTTTATAATATGATTATGATTGTAACATAATATAATCCCTCTAAAATTAAATAATATCAAGTAGTAATTGGCCAATGATACAACGGGTTTGTGTCGGTCATAGCCTTCCAACATGATAGAAAAGTAGTTCTTATTTTTGAATCATTATCGGTTCCTGCTACAGCCGAGGGCTTTGATTTCGAAATAAGAAATACTTGTCTATTACATAAAGATGTGTACATTGAATAAGAATCTAAAGGTCGGTACGTGCTACAGCCGTGGGCCTTTGGGGACTGATTCAACTGTACGGAATGTTGGGTTAGACTTGACTTAGAATATTGAGTCTGTCGTGCTACAGCCGAGACTCAATTATTCAAGAGGCTAAAGTTTGATTAGGGAATAACATGAGATGTAATTGACAAGAGTTGTCTGCCTATTGAACATTGCATGGCGGTTCGTGCTACAGCCGGGGTTGTGTAATGGAATGTAGGATCCCTATTCCCACTAGCATTATGAATGCTTAATTTTTCACGTAGGGGGTTGAATAAATTAGGAAAACTAGTGGGAGCCACTTATGAATAAAGACCCGATTCATATAGTGTTTTGAAATGAAATCGAATATTTGCTAAGTGTTGTTATGTGTTTATCATTTACAGATTTACTTTGTACATTACGTCTTCTGCACTATCACTTAGGAGCATACTGGATGCTCACAAATTGACTGGTCCTAATTATGCTGACTGGCTTCGAAACTTGAGAATTGTTCTCAGGATTGAGAAGCTGGAATACGTGATTGACTCACCTAAGCCTACTGAACCTGCTAGTGATGCACATAATGATGAACATGTTGTGTATCGTAAGTGGATAGCTGATGCAAATGTTGCTCAATGCATCATGCTAGCTTCCATGAACATTGAGCTACAGAAGCAACATGAGCATATGGATGCTCACACTATCCTCATGCATCTACAAGAGTTGTATGATGTGGCAGGGAGGACAGCTCGATATGAGATATCGAAGGAGTTGTTCGGTTGTAGGATGTCTGAGGGATCATCTGTGGATGACCATGTACTTAAGATGATCAATTTGATTGAACGTCTTGGACAACTTGGTTTTGACATGGATGGGGAGCTGAGCCAAGACTTGGTCTTACAATCGCTTTCGAGTTCGTTCTCGCAGTTTGTTGTGAACTTTCACATGAATAAGTTGGATGTCAGCCTGGCTGAACTCCACAACATGTTGAAGACTGCGGAATCGAATTTTCCCCCTAAGAAGAGTTCTGTTCTTCTAATTGATGAAGGTTCCAATCCTAAGAAAAGGAAGAGGAACTCTTCCAAGAAGAAGAAAGTAGGTGAGAAAATGCCGGTTCCACCAAAAGCTGAAGACCCCAAGAGCAAAGTTGTTTGCTTTTACTGTAACAAGGTGGGGCACTGGAAGAGGAACTGCAAGGTTTACCTTGCAGAATTGAAGAAGAAGGGTAGTGAGACTACTGCTTCTGATTCAGGTATGTTCATGATAGAAGTGAATATGTCATTTCTACTTGGGTATTCGATACCGCCTGTGGTTCTCATATCTGCAATTTATTGCCGGGACCAAGGAGAAGTAGGACTCTTGAGGAAGAGGAGGTGATTCTACTGATGGAAATGGAGCAAGAGTTGCTGCTGAAGATGTAGAATCATTTCATTTACATATGCCTACGGGCAAGACTATTGTTTGAAATAATTGTTATTTTGTTCCCTCGATTGTGAGGAATATTATTCCCATGTTAGACTTGGCTGGATTTTTCATTTATTATTGAGAATAATGAATGTTCTATTCTTAGAGATAATATTCTTTATGGACGTGGTACTTTAAATAATGGTCTGAATATATGTGACATAATTTACTTCAGATTGAACAAACTAATAAAAGAAAAGGGATGATGAAAATCTCACTTTATAGTGGCACTGCAGTCTCCATTTAGTGGACAGGGAGAGAGGGCTGAAAATTTGCTAGGAATGGTACACACAGATGTATGTGGACCAATGTCTAAGCAAGCCATGGGTGGATTTTCATACATCATTACTTTCATATATGATAGATCTGGATTCGGATATGTGTTTGATGAAACACAAGTCTGAGGCCTTTGAAAAGTTCAAAGAATATAAGTATGAAGTGGAGAAACAACCAAACATAGTATTATAACTCTTCGATTAGATCGAGGTGGTGAATACTTGAACGGAGAATTTCTAGATTATCTCAAAGTAAATGGTATAGTCTCCCAGTGAACTCCTCCAGATTGGTATCTGAAAGGAGAAATCGAACTTTGTTAAACATAGTTTGGTCCATGATGAGCTATGCAAATCTTCCAGTATTCCTATGGGGTTATGCATTGGAAACCTCAGCATATTTACTGAATAAGGTGCCTTCCAAATCTGTTCCTCAAACTCCGTATGAGATATGGAAAGTAAGGAAACCGGGTCTTAAACACGTTAAGATTTGGGGATGTCCAGCTTATGTCAAGTAAGTTGACCCAGATAAGCTGGAATATCGATCCGTAAAATGTAGTTTTGTGGGATATCCTAAAGAGACTTTAGGGTATTACTTTTACACCGATCATCGGGTGTTTGTCTCCAGACATGCTACCTTCTTGGAAAAGGAGTTTATCCTTGAAGGAAACAGTGGGAGCAAAATTGAACTATTAAGTTCAAGAAGCACAAACTACTACAGATCGAGTGGAAACACCTGTTCTGACTGAACAACCTTTTGTAGAACAAGCCCATTCATAGATCAGGGAGAGTGTCTCGCCAACCTGAGAGGTAATATGGCCTTGTCATTGAGAATGACAATGAGTTGTCAATCATTTGATGATGACGACCCTATGACCTATAATGAGGTTATGAGTAGTGTTGACTCAGAGAAATGGCATAGTGCCATGAAATCCAGAATGGAATCTATGTATACGGTATACAAAAGATAGATTATAGCAGATGGTCAGGTGGAGACCTATAAGGCCAGGCTTGTGGCAAAAGAATTCAAACAAAGGCAATGGATTGACTTTGATGAAGCCTTTTACCTGTAGCCCTGTTATAATCAGTTCGGATTTTGCTTGCGAATGCTGCTTACTACTACTATGAGATCTGGCAAATAGCCAGATGGTTTTCTTTCCAAGGGAAATGAAAACCTAGTGTGTAAGCTGCTGCGAACCATATATGGTTTAAAGCAAGCTTCTCGTAGATGGAACATCCATTTTGATGAGACAATCAAAGAGTTTGATTTTATCAAAAACGTGGATGAACCATGCGTCTACAAAAGGGTTAGTGGGAGCGCGATAATATTTCTTGTATTGTATTGAAATAGAGTTGACACACATAACAACATAGCAGACCCACTCACAAAGCTACTTTATGAAAGTCACTTTGATCATCAAGATGGGTATTAGATACCAGAGTGATTGGCTTTAGTACAAGTGGGAGATTGAAATGAATATGTCCTAAGTCCAATCGTGTATTAGGATTTAGGAATAACTTTTATGTAATCTGTTTTGATTTCATTAATATTAATAAAAACTTGTTTTGTTTTTATTAAGGGCTTTATCTATTTAAGTGTTTAAATAAGATATACCATAGTTTAGAGTAAAGCTTTTTATGGATTATGATGAGATCATAATAGTGAGACCTAAAAAGATGATAACTCTAAACTTAAATAGTTCCTGGTCATAGGACTACTAACTGGTAATTAATAATCCGCAAAGATCGGTACATACTATGCTTGCTTCATTATGAAGGATGTCTGTTCTCATAGACATTTGTGTGGTGACACTATAGCTAGTATGTAGGTGCTTATTATGGAATAAGTTCACTGAACATGACTCGCCCAGCTGAACAACTGATGGAGTTCACTCACGTGTCAGCAGTTGTTCGCTTAGTGATAGTTGTACAAGTATCCTTAGACTTGAGGTCATCATAGTCATCTTGTGTACACTGAACTATGCTTTGGTTTAGTTCTTAGTCTCCAGGGACAATTATTAGGGCTCTTCTGGGTATAGGAATTTGTACACGAAGATAGTGTATGATCAATAAAGGATCTATCCCTTCCAGTGAAGGAAGCGAATGTTCAAGGCTGATCCACTTATGTTAGTTCAGGAATCTCTGGCCAGAGTGAATGAAATTAAAAAGGAGTTTCTAATTTGCATAGAACTACGCATAGTAAATGATAAGCAAAGTGATTGAATTAGATAGGCTTGACACGAGATCCATGCCTTGTATTTAATCGGGACATTGTAGGGTAGAAGGAGTTTATTGTACGGTAACTATTCACTGACAGGTTCTTGGTATTCTAAGCAGTGAATTCATATTATCCGGATAGTCGCAATATGTTGAGAAGCATCACTCACGATGTAGAATAAATGTGATTAATTAATTAATCATATTTAATAAATTAGAGAATTTATATAAATAATGATAAAATAGTTTTATTATTATTTATTTCTACTACCGGCTTAATATTGAACCTACAGGGTCACACCATTAAAAGAGAATGATTTATTGGTGGAGGAATTAATTAATAATGGCTAATAATTATTTATTTGTGAAATAAATAATTAATTGGCAAATTTAATAATTGATTAAATGAGATTTAATTGATTATAAATTAATTAAGAAAAGTTCTTAATATTATTAATTAAGGATTTAATTTTTGGAAATTAAATCAAGAGAGAGAATTATTTCTAAAGTGTTTAGAAAAAGGATTAATAATTAAAAGGTGTTTTAATTATTAATGAAAATAATAAATGGGATAATAATAATATTATTTATGGGAAAATTTCAGCTGAAAATTTTGCCTATAAATACACTATTATAGACCCTATTTTATTCGAACCCCAGAAACCCAAAAGTTTTAGAAAACCAAATTCTCTCCACATCCTCCTCCTCCTCCTAAAAGTCGTTTTCTTGGTGGATACCGGTGGAGTGCTTCACACTTGAGGAGCAACTGCTAAGGATCTCTGATCGTTGTCTCCGAATTAATTTTAAAAGGTTAGATTTGATCCCTCGAATTTTTATTCACGATTTATATGCTTTTATTTAGATTTTGTATGTGTAAAAGTGTTTTGCCATGCCCCGCTGCGTTTAAAAATCCAACAAACCCTACATCCACCAAAATCTGCATCTGTGTATCCAACAGCTTTAAAACCAGTTCTCGTAGGATACCATAGTCCTAAGTTTAGAGTCCCCTTCATGTATCTGAATATCCTCTTCACTCCATCAAATGTGATTCTTTTGGATTGGCTTGAAATCTTCCACACAGACATATTGCAAACATGATGTGTAGTCTACTTGCAGTTAAGTAAAGCAATGATCCAATCATTCCCATATAGCTTGAAATGTCTACACTCTTGCCCTTTTTATCTTCATCCAACTTTATTGCTGTAGATATGGGTGTAGATGCAGGTGAATAATCAATCATGCCAAACCTTTTCAATAAGTCCTTGACATATTTAGTTTGGTTGATGAAGATTCCATCACTTCTTTGACTGACTTGAAGTCCAAGAAAGTAACTTAATTCCCCCATCATACTCATTTCATATTTACTCTGCATAAGCTTAGAGAACCTTTGGAACAGTTTTTCATTAGTAGAACCAAAGATAATATCATCCACATTGATCTGTACTAGGATCATATCATCACCATGCTTCTGGTAGAAGAGAGTTTTGTCAATTGTACCTCTAGTGAATCCATGCTTAATCAAAAATTCTGACAATGTGTCATACCAAGCTCTAGGTGCTTTTTTAAGTCCATAGAGAGCCTTGAGGAGCTTGTATATAAAATTTGGAAATTCTGGATCTTCAAAGCCAGGTGGTTGTTGCACATAAACTTCTTCTTCCAACTCACCATTAAGGAATGCACTATTCACATCCATTTGATATACCATGAAATTTGAATATGTAGCAAATGCTAGGAAAATCCTTATTGCTTTAAGTCTTGCAACTGGAGCAAAAGTTTCATCATAATCAATTCCTTCCTCCTATGACTAGCCTTTTGTAACCAACCTTGCTTTGTTTCTGGTAAAAATTCCATTTTCATCCATCTTGTTCATGAACACCCACTTTGTTTCAATGATACTTCTGTTCTTTGGTGCAGGAACCAATTTCCGAACTTTGTTTCTCTCATACTGACTTAACTCTTCTTGCATAACAGATATCCAATCAGGATCAAGAAGGGTTTCTTCAGTTTTCTTTGGCTCAAATTGTGACTGAAAACATGCATGAAGGCATTCATTTATAGTTGCACTTCTGGTTCTCACTCCAGAAGTTGGATCACCGATAATTGCTTCTCTAGTATGACATTTATCCCACTTCCTTGTGTGAGTTTGTTGACTTGTGATTTCTGCATCTTCTTCATTACTGACATGACTTCCAGAATTTTCTTCTCTTTCTCCCCCTGAGTTTGTTCTATCAAATTCAGGTCCATGGATGAGCTTCCACTCTCATGATTCACTTGTTCATTTGGTTCTTCATTTGTTCTGTGATTTGCATTAACTTCGGCTTCATCATCAGAATCACTGTCAATGTTGAGGTTTTTAAACTTCAGGGCTTCAACTTCATTTTTATCAAGGCATTCCAAGCCTGGGCACTTGTCATCATCAAAAGTAACATTTGTGCTTTCCATAATTTTCTTCTGTTCAATGACATAGACTTTATATGTAGTTCTCTCTAATGAATATCCCAGAAAAATTGCCTCAAAAACTTTAGAGTCAAATTTTCCCACATATTCAGAGTTGTCCTTTAACACATAACACTTGCTCCCAAACACATGAAGATGCTTCATAGTAGGCTTTCTCTTGGATAAGATTGAATAGGATGATTTTCCAAGATTTTTGTTAATGAGATGTCTGTTTTGAGTATAGCATGCAGTGTTCACAGCTTCTTCCCAAAAACTAGTTGGCAAGTTTGCATCTTGCATCATTGTTCTAGCAGCCTCCACCAATGTTTTGTTCTTTCTCTCAACTACACCATTTTGTTGAGGTGTCCTAGCTGCTGAGAATTCTTGAACAATGCCTTTGTCTTTGCAGAATTCAGTTAAGGTTGCATTCCTGAACTCTGTTCCATTGTCACTCCTCAATCTTTTCACACAATTTTGATCTTCAACCTATTTTTTAATATTCTTGACGTGCTCAATTATGATGTGTGGTGTAATATCCGGGATATATCGTGTAATTATTTTTGCTAATTAAATAAATATTATGTGTGTTCAGTATCTATTCTGTGAATTAATTGTTAAGTGTTATTTGTATTTGGATATTCAAAAATAATATTAATTGAGTATTTTAATTTTATATGTCCAAAATAAAATATAGATAATTGTCATATCTTCCGAATTATTTTTATGTTGATTTATGGATTGATAAGGATCATATGAAATTTAAAAAATCTTTTTCCGAGCATTTAAAATCTATTTTATAAAAACGGGAACCAACCGACGTCATCCGTTGTTACGTTTTTGGAACCCGAAACTCTTCCGAGAACTCCTTCCTATTGTAATATTTCGAGCATATTCCATGTTTCGACTTTTTCGATCCGGCGTGCGGTTTGTTCTGCGCGGGTCCTGGCACAACATTTTCGATATAATATTCGTTTCGGTAAATCAATAAAACCCGTATTTTCGATAAACGAGAGCTTTTTATTAAACTATCCCAATTATCACCTCGTAGTACGTGTAACCAGGCGCTGAGACCAAGACCGCAGTACAAATTGTACTGGTTTGGATAATTATCCCGAAAACCGATACCGTTTGGATCAGTTTTTATAAATAAACGTACCGTTTTATATCCGGAATGATCCAACGGGATACTAATTTTCCGTAATTATAAATAGCCTTTTCCCATATTTTATTTCGTATCAAAATCATTTGCAGACAGATAATTATATAATTTTACAGAGAAAAATCATATATTCATAAACTGTACCAAGAATCAAACCAACTTTTGAAGGTGTTATTGATCTTTGTTTGAAAAGTTCGAGTACCAGATTTGAAGGTGTTGAAGAGCTCTATCAGATTCTATAACCTGTTTTACTGCAGAATCAAATGTTAATTTTATATATTTTTATTAAATTTCGAATTATTTTGATTAAAAATATGAATTTTTGTTCGGATGATTATTTGTATGATTTGATGATTGCATGTTGTAGAGCTTGTTTTCCTGTTGATTTTGGTATATTATACGTCTGATTTGGAGTTCAATAACATGTTCAAATTTGAGTTTAATTTGCGAATTTTAAAATTAGGGTTTATAACCCATATGAATGTTTTCAATTGAAATTTGGGGGTTTTTGATTTAGAGGTTATTAGCTGTTGATTTATAGTGGATTGTGTTCCTTATGAAATTTGCAATCGATTGGTATATAGCTCATTAACAGAAGATTAGTGAATCGAAGGGAGTTGTGTTTTGAAGGTTTAGAATGTTCGCCGGAAACCGGCGATGTTCTTGGCCAATTTCCGGCCAGAACAGGAATGATTAGAATGATTTGTTTGCATGAATATGTTCCTGGTGAAGTGTAGTTGTGATCTGGACAGTTTGGTGGCCTGAGGTGGCCGAAATCGTTTTCTCCGACCACACTCCGGCGAAGTCGACGGCGGGGCTGGCAAAATTGCAAACAGGCCCCTGTAGTTTTAAAAACGATACAGTTAGGTCCCTGAAGTTTCCAGACTTTGCAAATTTAGGATTCCTGTTTTAAAAATGTTTAAAAATCATATTTCCTCTTTATTTTTATTATAAAAATTCATTTTTAATTTCAGAAAATTCTAAAAATTATTATTTTAATTCCAAAAATTATTTTTAATTCAAAAATAAATCTGAATTAATTAATTAATTAATTTCAGTTAATTTTTAATTGATTAATTGGTCAATTAATTCGAAAATTAATTGATTAATTGATTTAATTATTTATTAATTTATTTTAGTTAATTATTTAATTAGATTTAATTATTTAAAAATGATTTAAAAATTCTGAAAAATAGTTTTGAGCTTTAAAATATTATTCTAAATTATTTCCAAGGCTCGATAATTATTATAAAATTGTTTCGGCGCAAGAATTGGCCAACCGAACCCTGTTTATTATCCCGAAATTGATCCAACAGCCCGTTTTAATTCCGAAAAATGTTTTAAAAATCATTTTAATTACCAGAAAGCCTATTTATGACCCGAAATGTATTTATAAATGATATGTCATTGATTATGTAACGTATTATGTGTTATATGTGACATGTTGGTTGATTGTCGGTCTATATATATTCGATGTTTACTGTTTATTTTGTAACTTTCAATCCGTTAATCGGATTTGGGTAAAACGAAGGGTAGGTAGAAGTATGTGTTAAATAGAATCATATGAGTTGAATATTGATAGATGCTTATGATATGTGAGCAGAAGAGGCAAGACGTAGGAAAGGGAAACAGGTAGTTGAGGAGTAAGACGGTTGAGATTGGAAGCGAGTGCAGTATAGTAAGCTAATACCAGGCAAGTGTTCTGAACTTTCTCGAGATATTATCGTGATTGATATTCCTGTTTTATATTGCAAGTGCTTTGAAGCACTGTACCCTAAACCTTGGTTCCAGTTATTGATCTTGAGCCGTAGCCTGATTCTTTCTAGACCATTAATTGTTGTATACCCAAACACGAACCTCAAATATACGATACTACTCCACAAATACATACAAACTAAATACTATACACTGAATCGAGTTGCCTACATACTCAAACCATTGTATTTTATGCTTTAAAACACCAAATCTTTGAAACCCTAAAACCTTGATTCATTGTTATCCAATTCTTTCATTACCTAGTATCTAAACTTTGAAAATACTCTTTTGATCCTTATGCAGATTAAAACCATTTCATTATGGAACATCAAATATTGTTAATGATTCTGATTATTGTTTATTATTGTTTATTCTGTTATTATGTTAGAATTGGATTGTTTTTATAAAATTATGGACCAGATTCATGGTCAGACCATATAATGGTCAAGTTAGGCCAATGTGTGCCTTGGATCCAGTAGTTAGAGCAGTGATGTGTGCTTTGCTCGGGGTTAGTGCGTGACTGATCAGCAGCCTAACCTTGGTTTTTAACATGAAAATATAATATCCAATTCTAAATCATAATCCATTGTTCACTTGATATCATAACCATGTTCACCTGATGATCATTATTCTTAGTTTTGTCATTGTGACTTGCTGAGCTAGTTAGCTCATTTGTGCGATATTGTTTCTATTCTTTTCCAGTTAAGAAGAAACCGGTTGGTACAGAGGATCCCCAGTCCAGCGCGAGAGCTAGAGGTTCAGGTTGACTAAGCTGAGCTAGTAGACTCCTTTTGGGATAATTTAAGTCTGTAAAAGTTTGTAATTATGTTTAATACTCAGTTTTGAGTTTAGAATAATTGGGATTTGAACGTTTGTAATATAATAGTATGTTTGGCTTGTGTGCATACTTTAACCTGTTGCGGTCCCTGATGGTTGGTAAGTAGGGTCACTGCATATTATTATTATCTTTATTATTGTTATAAGCAGGTTATAAATAAGGTGTGTGGACCCCAAACTTCTGACCCGGGTTTGGAGGGCGCCACAGGTTTGGTATCAGAGCTTAAGGTTATAAGTCACTGACACAAGCCTAGGTTGACGGGAATGGGTAGAGGGTTAGGATTAGAAGTAAGGAATAGAAAGATAGAACGTTGAGAGGTTGAGTGCTTCAATATATCAGGTATTAGTGTAATTCGCGTTATGGTTCGAGATTCTTATATTGCGATATGATTTCAGATAGCAGCGAGGCCGACTCTTTTATTCCCGTATCAGCTGATCACTCAGAACCTTCAGTTAGAGTGCCGTCTTCGGATCCACGTCCTGTTGTTCCACCAGTGTTAGCTATACTACCTCCACCTGTATTGCAGCCCGTACCACTGCAGGCTATTCCACCTCCAGGCATGAGGCCACCTATCAGAGGACCCCCACCAGCTGATTCAGATTCCACTGGGCATTTAGTTGCGAGTGCCCCATTCCAGTTTACATTGCCCCCAGTTCCTTATTACCGGTATGAGGCTCTTCTATTGGAGCATGATTCCTTGTTGGCCCAGATCAGAGAGCTACAGCATATCATTAGGACTACCGATGTTGATCGTGGTGTGAGGGAGCTTCGAGAGGAGTATCATGTGACACGGAGGGTTCGTTGAGGCTAGGCTACATGGGCTGGGCTACTGAGGTGATGGAGGACTTTGAGAGGCTAGTAGGACCAGAGTTTCCTTGGAGCTGAGTCAGAAATTCAGAGATGGAGATGCTGCGCAGTATTGTTATGGTTATGTAGTATGTACAGTATTGTGTAGTGTGTATCAGTAGACTTTTGAGTTGTATTTATAGACTAGCTATGCTGACTAGTGAGTAGGTTGTTGTACCCTTTATGCTTTTACTTCCGAAGCGTCTTTACGCTTGTACTACCTAAAACTTTTGATCTATATATATATCAGTACCTTTTTCCTTTCCAGCACTGTCATTTACTTTATTGCACCTATTTTACCTTACCTTATTTATTGCACCAGTTATACCCCTGTGATACCATGTACCCTATTTTCCATAACTGTTTATATTCTGTAAAGAAGCATGCAATTTACTTAGTTACAACTGTTTTCAAAAAGAGATATTTCTGTTTTGCAAAACTGTTCTTTTATGCAAAAGATTGATTCAAAAGCTAAATAAGTTGATTGATTCTTTACAGAAAAATGCCTCCCAGAAGAAATACCCGCACCAACACCCAGAATGAAGAAACCAACAACAAGAATAACAACCAAGATGATACAAATCCAAATGTGAACCCAGGACCCATGGACCCAGTAATAGCCCAGATTCTTCAAATCTTGGCCCAACAAACAGTTCACCTGGCACAACAACAATAAAGGCAGACCAATCCCCAGGTAACTTTTAAAACTTTTCAGGCAGTAAACCCACCAGAATTCAAGGGTTCCTTAGAGCCAATTGAAGCAAATGTTTGGTTAAAGGAAATAGAGAAGGCATTTGCCTTAGTGAAAGTAAAGGAAGAACAGAAGGTTGAGTTTGCAAGTTACTATCTGAAGAATGAGGCCACCTATTGGTGGGAGATGGTGAAGATATTGGAAGGTACAGATGTTATTACTTGGGAAAGATTTAATGAATTGTTTTTAGAAAAGTATTTTCCTCAGTTTGTTCAGGATCAAATGGAGCTGAAGTTTTTAGAATTAAAGCAAGGGAACATGTCGGTAACAGAATATGAGGGTAAGTTTGAGGAATTGTCAAGGTATGTACCGTCGTATGTGGATACTAACAGGAAGAAGGCTAAAAGATTCCAGCAAGGTTTGAAACCATGGATCAGAGGGAAGGTAGCCATTTTTGAATTGGATACCTATGCAGGAGTAGTACAGAAGGCTATGATCGCAGAGACAGAGAGTGAGATGTTCCAGAAGGAAAAGGAAAGCAAGAAAAGGAAATTTGAAGGGAATGAGGGCCAGTCACAACTAGGGAAGTTTCCAAGTCTTAAGAAAGGAAAGTTTCAGTCAGGGAGAAATTTTAATTTCAGGAGACAAAATGCAGGAGACGGAGGCCAGAGCAACCGTCTAGTTAATACGAATCAGCCGAATCAGTTGAGACTAACTTTTCCGGATTGTCAAGTATGTGGGAAGAAGCATGGGGGAGTTTGTAATAAGTTGAATATGGTATATTTCAAATGCAACCAGAAAGGGCACTATTCGAGGGAGTGCCGAAATCAGCCAGCAAGAGAGCCAGCAAATAAGGATCAGCCTATTCGGAATCCGGCAGTAAAGGTTCCAGCCATTGGATTTACGTACTTTAAATGTGGGAAACCAGGATATATGGCCAGGGATTGCAAGACACCAACCCCAATCAGTAATGCATTGAGGATTATGGGATCTACCCCAACAGTGAATGAGACTCCGAGGGCTACAGTTTTTGATATGTCTGTGAAAGATGCTATCCAGGATACAGATGTCGTGGCAGGTACGCTTAATGTGAATTATTTATGTGCCGAAGTGTTAATAGATTCGGGAGCAACCCGATCGTTTGTTTCACAAGATTTTGTTAGTAAGTTAAATTGTCTAGTTGAGTTTTTAAATGAAATAATGAGTGTGGAATTAGCAAATCAAGAATGTGTATCTGTTAATCAAGTTTGTGGGAATTATGAGATTGAGATTTCTGGTAGTAAGTTTTGCGTAGATTTGATACCATTTAAGTTAGGGGAGTTTGACGTTATATTAGGAATGGATTGGTTATCTAAGCATGATGCCCAGATAGATTGTCGAAATAAGAAGGTAATGGTAAAGACGCCAGACGAAAGAATAGTAACGTTCAAGGGTCAGAAACAAGTAAAGAAGTTCTTAACGATGATTCAAGCCAAGAAGTTACTACGACAAGGATGTGAGCATTTCGTAGCATATGTGATTGACAGAAGTCTAGAACCGAAAAAACTTGAAGATATTCCAGTTGTAAATGAATTTCCAGACGTGTTTCATGATGAGTTACCAGGACTTCCTCAAGATACAGAAATTGAATTTACGATCGACTTAGCACCTGGAACAGAACCAGTATCCAAGGCCCCGTACGGAATGGCGCCTGTCGAGATGAAAGAGCTAGCGAAGCAATTGTAGGAGTTCTTAGAGAAAGGAGTAATCAGACCCAGCGTATCTTCGTGAGGAGCCCCGGTATTATTTGTTAAGAAGAAAGATGGAAGCATGAGACTGTGTATCGACTATAGGGAGCTCAATAAGCTTACAATCAAGAATAAGTATCCGTTACCCAAAATTGACGATCTGTTTGACCAGTTGAAGGGAGCCAAGTACTTCTCCAAAATTGATTTAAGATCGGGATATCGTCAACTAAAGATCAAGCCAGAAGATGTACCAAAGACAGATTTCAGAACAAGGTATGGATATTACGAGTTTTTAGTGATGTCTTTTGGATTGACCAATGCCCCAGCAGCGTTTATGGACCTGATGAACAGAATTTTCAAGGAGTATTTGGATAAGTTTGTTATTGTGTTTCTAGATGATATTTTAATTTATTTAAAGACGGAAGAGGATCATGCGGAACATTTGAGGACAGCTTTAGAGATTTTAAGGAAAAAGAAGTTATATGCTAAATTCTCGAAGTGTGAGTTTTGGCTACAAGAAGTTCAGTTCTTAGGACACATAGTTAGTAACGAAGGGATCAAAGTGGACCCGACAAAGATCGAGGCAATTATGAATTGGGAGAGACCGAGAACACCCACTGAGGTAAGAAGTTTCTTGGGATTGGCAGGATATTATCGACGATTCGTTCAGAATTTCTCAAGGATTGCAACACCATTGACAAAGCTTACACGAAAGAATGAAAAGTTTATATGGAACGACAAGTGCGAAGAAAGTTTTCAGGAGTTGAAGCGGAGATTAATCACGACACCTGTTTTGTCACTTCCAGACGATCAAGGGAATATCGTAATTTATAGCGATGCTTCTCACAAAGGACTAAGATGTGTTTTAATGCAGCACGAAAAGGTGATTGCGTATGCATCAAGGCAATTGAAACCACATGAACAAAAGTATCATACTCATGATTTGGAGCTAGCAGCCATAGTTTTTGCTCTGAAGATTTGGAGACATTATCTGTATGGAGAAAAGTGCGAGATTTTCACGGATCACAAAAGCTTAAAGTACATATTCACACAGAAGGAACTTAATATGAGGCAAAGGAGATGGTTAGAATTGATCAAGGATTATGACTGCTCGATTAATTATCATCCCGGTAAGGCGAACGTTGTAGTAGACGCGTTAAGTCGGAAGGAAAGGTTAAATGAGTTATCAGTACCTGAAGAGATATATAAGGAATTTCAGAAATTGGAATTGGAGATTAGAGTTTGCAAGCCTGAGGAAGCGAAAGTATACAGTATGACTTTCCAACCGGATTTATTGGAGAAAATAAAGAAATGTCAGGAAGATGTAATGGATCAAGATTTAAATCGTTTGGTAGGTGAAGAATTATATACGCAAAAGGATGATCAAGGTATTCTGAGGTTTTCATCTAGAATTTGGATTCTACCAGTGACGGAGTTAAAGAATGAAATTTTACAAGAGGCACATAGTTCGAGATATTCCATCCACCCAGGGAGTATCAAAATGTACAGGGATTTAATGGAAAATTATTGGTGGCCAGATATGAAGAGGGAAATTGCGGAATGGGTTAGCAAATGTTATACCTGTCAGAGAGTTAAAGCAGAGCATCAGAGACCAAGTGGATTGTTACAGCCATTGGAGATTCCAGAGTGGAAGTGGGAACATATTACCATGGATTTCATAGTTGGATTACCAAGGACAAGGGCTAATCATGATGCCATTTGGGTTATAGTGGATAAACTTACCAAGTCAGCTCATTTTCTGCCTATAAATGAAATATTTTTTCTCGACAAGTTGGTCCATATGTACCTGAAGGAAATTATAGTTCGTCATGGAGTTCCTGTGTCTATTGTATCTGATCGAGATCCAAGGTTTAATTCAAGATTTTGGAAGAGTTTTCAAGAATGTTTGGGAACAAGACTGAATATGAGTACGACCTATCACCCCCAGATGGATGGCCAAAGTGAAAGAACGATCCAGACAATCGAGGACATATTGCGTGTTTGTGCTATTGATTTTAAAGGAAGTTGGGATGAATATTTACCTCTGGTAGAGTTTGCTTATAACAACAGTTATCACGCCAGTATTGGTATGCCACCCTATGAAGCCTTTTATGGACACAAATGCAGATCTCCAGTGTATTGGGATGAAGTAGGAGAATGCAAAATACTTGGACCTGAATTGGTGCAGCAGACAAAGGAAGTTGTAGAAATTATCCAGAAAAAATTGATTGCCGCACAAGATCGTCAAAGGAAATATGCAGACCAGTCAAGGAAGGACATGGAATTTGAAGAAGGAAGCTTGGTATTACTGAAAGTATCACCATGGAAAGGACTAACAAGGTTTGGGAAGAAAGGAAAGCTAAGCCCAAGATATGTCGGGCCTTTTGAGATCCTAAAGCGCGTTGGAAAAGTAGCTTACGAATTGGCATTACCACCGTACATGGAGCACATTCATAATGTTTTTCACGTATCAATGCTTAAGAAGTACAATCCAGATTCCAGGCATGTAATAGAATATGAGCCAATAGAGCTTCAGGCAGATTTATCATATGTAGAGAGTCCGATAGAGATTCTAGAAGAAAGAGAGAAAGTATTGAGAAATAAATTGGTAAAGTTAGTAAGGGTATTGTGGAGAAACCCAAAGGTTGAAGAGTCAACCTGGGAGTTAGAAAGTAATATGAGAGAAAAGTATTCTTATTTGTTTTCTTAGGAGATTCTGAGGACAGAATCCTTCTAAGGGGGGAAGGATGTAATATCCGGGATATATCGTGTAATTATTTTTTCTAATTAAATAAATATTATGTGTGTTCCGTATCTATTCTGTGAATTAATTGTTAAGTATTATTTGTATTTGGATATTCAAAAATAATATTAATTGAGTATTTTAATTTTTATATGTCCAAAATAAAATATAGATAATTGTCATATCTTCCGAATTATTTTTATGTTCATTTATGGATTTATAAGGATCATATTAAATTTATAAAATCTTTTTTCGAGCATTTAAAATTTATTTTATAAAAACGGAAACCAACCGACGTCATCCATTGTCACGTTTTTGGAACCCGAAACTCTTCCGAGAACTCCTTCCTAACCAAATTGTAATATTCCGAGCATATTCCATGTTTCGACTTTTTCGATCCGGCGTACGGTTTGTTCTGCGCGGGTCCCGACGCAACATTTTCGATACAATATTTGTTTCGGTAAATCAATAAAACCCGTATTTTCGATAAACAGGAGCTTTTTATTAAACTATCCCAATTATCACCTCGTAGTACGTGTAACCAGGCGCTGAGACCAAGACCGCAGTACAAATTGTACTGGTTTGGATAATTATCCCGAAAACCGATACCGTTTGGATTAGTTTTTATAAATAAACATACCGTTTTATATCCGGAATGATCCAACGGGAAACTAATTTTCCGTACTTATAAATAGCCTTTTCCCGTATTTTATTTCATATCAAAATCATTTGCAGACAGATAATTATATAATTTTACAGAGAAAAATCATATATTCATAAACTGTACCAAGAATCAAACCAACTTTTGAAGGTGTTATTGATCTTTGTATGAAAAGTTCGAGTACCAGATTTGAAGGTCTTGAAGAGCTCTATCAGATTCCATAACCTGTTTTACTACAGAATCAAAAGTTAATTTTGTATATTTTTATTAAATTTTGAATTATTTTGATTAAAAATATGAATTTTTATCCGGATGATTGTTTGTATGATTTGATGATTGCATGTTGTAGAACTTGTTTTCCTGATGATTTTGGTATATTATACGTCTGATTTGGAGTTCAATAACATGTTCAAATTTGAGTTTAATTTTCGAATTTTAAAATTAGGGTTTATAACCCGTATGAATGTTTTCAATTGAAATTTGGGGGTTTTTGATTTAGGGGTTATTAGCTATTGATTTATAGTGGATTGTGTTACTTATGAAATTTGCAATCGATTGGTATATAGCTCGTTAACAGAGGATTAGTGAATCGAAGGGAGTTGTGTTTTGAAGGTTTACGATGTTCGCCGGAAACCGGCAATGTTCTTGGCCAATTTCCGGCCAGAACAGGAATGATTAGAATGATTTGTTTGCATGAATATGTTCCTGGTGAAGTATAGTTGTGATCTGGACAGTTTGGTGGCCTGAGGTGGCCGGAATCGTGTTCTCCGACCACACTCCGGCGAAGTCGACGGCGGGGCTGGCAAAATTACAAACAGGCCCCTGTAGTTTTAAAAACGATACAGTTAGGTCCCTGAAGTTTCCAGACTTTGCAAATTTAGGATTCCTGTTTTAAAAATGTTTAAAAATCATATTTCCTCTTTATTTTTATTATAAAAATTCATTTTTAATTTCTGAAAATTCTAAAAATTATTATTTTAATTCCAAAAATTATTTTTAATTCAAAGATAAATATGAATTAATTAATTAATTTCAGTTAATTTTTAATTGATTAATTGGTCAATTAATTCAAAAATTAATTGATTAATTGATTTAATTAATTATTAATTGATTTTAGTTAATTATTTAATTAGATTTAATTATTTAAAAATGATTTAAAAATTCTGAAAAATAGTTTCGAGCTTTAAAATATTATTCTAAATTATTTTCAAGGCTCGATAATTATTATAAAATTGTTTCGGAGCAAGAATTGGCCAACCGAACCCTGTTTATTATCCCGAAATTGATCCAACGGCCCGTTTTAATTCCGAAAAATGTTTTAAAAATCATTTTAATTACCAGAAAGCCTATTTATGACCCGAAACGTCTTTATAAATGATATGTCATTGATTATGTGACGTATTATGTGTTATATATGACATGTTGGTTGATTGTCGGTCTATAAATATTCGATGTTTACTGTTTATTGTGTAACTTTCAATCCGTTAATCGAATTTGGGTAAAACGAAGGGTAGGTAGAAGTATGTGTTAAATAGAATCATATGAGTTGAATATTGATAGATGCTTATGATATGTGAGCAGAAGAGGCAAGACGTAGGAAAGGGAAACAGGTAGTTGAGGAGTAAGACGGTTGAGATTGGAAGCGAGTGCAGTATATTAAGCTAATACCAGGCAAGTGTTCTGAACTTTCTTGAGAAATTGTCGTGATTGATATTCCTGTTTCATATTGCAAGTGCTTTGAAGCACTGTACCCTAAACCTTGGTTCCAGTTATTGATCTTGAGCCATAGCCTGATTCTTTCTAGACCATTAATTGTTGTATACCCAAACACGAACCTCAAATATACGATACTACACCACAAATACATATAAACTAAATACTATACACTGAATCGAGTTGCCTACATACTCAAACCATTGTATTTTATGCTTTGAAAGGCCAAATCCTTGAAACCCTGAAACCTTGATTCATTGTTATCCAATTCTTTCATTACCTAGTATCTAAACTTTGAAAATACTCTTTTGATCCCTATGCAGATTAAAACCATTTCATTATGGAATATCAAATATTGTTAATGATTCTGATTATTGTTTATTATTGTTTATTCTGTTATTATGATAGAATTGGATTGTTTTTATAAAATTGTGGACCAGATTCGTGGTCAGACCATATAATGGTCAAGTTAGGCTAATGTGTGCATTGGATCCAGTAGTTAGAGCAGTGATGTGTGCTTTGCTCGGGGTTAGTGCGTGACTGATCAACAGCCTAGCCTTGGTTTTTAACATGAAAATATAATATCCAATTCTAAATCATAATCCATTGTTCACTTGATATCATAACCATGTTCACCTGATGATCATTATTCTCAGTTTTGTCATTGTGACTTGCTGAGCTAGTTAGCTCATTTGTGCGATATTGTTTATGTTCTTTTCCAGTTAAGAAGGAACCGGTTGGTACCGAGGATCCCCAGTCCAGCGGGAGAGCTAGAGGTTCAGGTTGACTGAGCTGAGCTAGTAGGCTTCTTTTGGGATAATTTAAGTCTGTAAAAGTTTGTAATAATGTTTAATACTCAGTTTTGAGTTTGGAATAGTTGGGATTTGAACATTTGTAATATAATAGTATGTTTGGCTTGTGTGCATACTTTAACCTGTTGCGGTCCGTGGTGGTTGGTAAGTAGGGTCACTGCATATTATTATTATCTTTATTATTGTTATAAGCATGTTATAAATAAGATGTGTGTGGACCCCAAACTTCTGACCCGGGTTTGGAGGGCGCCACATGTGGAGTCTCATATTTAGAGTACATAAATTCTACCCATGTGTACCTTAAGTAATCATCCACCATCACAAGTGCATATATTTTTCTTCAAATTGACTGGACATTTACTGGTCCAAATAAGTCCATGTGAATAAGTTGCAAAGGTGCACTTATAGAATTCACAGTTTTACTCTTGTGACTTGATCTTTTCATTTTTCCTTTTTGACAGGCATCACAGACTTCATCTTGAGCAAATTCCAGATTAGGCATGTCTCTCACCAACTCCTTTTTAACTAGAGTATTGGTTGCTTTGAAATTCAAATGAGATAGCTTCTTATGCCATAGTTTGCTTTGCTCTACAGATGGCTTGTGTTTAGCAACCCAAGCAGTGTTGGGTACTTTCTTCTTTTTAATAGAGTGAGCAGAATCAAAATGAGTTGTTTCTAATAAAATAGAGTTCATTGACTGTTGTGCATTTTCCCTTTTTGATGTAGACCCAATTTTTAGTTCTTTGAGATCTACTCTCAGCTTGTGGCAACTTTTTAACACTTTCAAGTTGCAAGGGATGCAATCAAACTTATCAAGAATGAGTAGGGATCATTTGCATTTACATCATTGTACTTGCATGCTCCTTCTATTAGCTTGCTAACAGTCTCTTTTACAAAGGTGAGTTAGATGATTCACAAAACCACATATTTGACATTGCTTTCTTGGAGCATCTGCAATATAAGCAAAATTGTTGCTCTTGTTTATCCCAATCTTCCCATTTCTATTCTTCTTTTTCTTTCTTGCATCTTCAGTTTTCATTACCTTGACAGGTGTCTTGGAATCTCGGTTGACCATGGGCTTTTTTCAGCTTTAGAAGTTTGAGTTATTTCTGCATTTTTCTTCTCATTATCTTCATCATCAATTTCTTGCTTAATGGTCAACTCTTCTTCACTAAAATCTACCTCACATGCATTGAACATAGATGAATCAACCTTTTTCAACATAGCTGGAACATCTTCATTTTCTATTGCTTTTCCTTTACCACCTATAACGCCCCCAAATCCGGGATCAAAGGATTTGGTCGTTACGATGAAACCTTAATCCAAAATAACCTGTTAAATCAATAAATAAATGTCAGCGGATGATATTTAGCATCTATGACCCCAATTAATCCAAGATCTTTTATGGTTACAGTTCTAGAAACAAAAATTCCAAATTCCATAAAAAAATTCACTTTCTTTTAAAACTCTTTTCAATACTTTACAACTCCAAACTAAACCCGCTAGTATAACTTTGAAAAGAAGTATACTAGTCCCAACTATACAATACACAACTATAATATAATATAATATAAACAACTTTACATAACAACTTTTAAAGGCAGCGTTCTTATTGGAACTTTGTACTTCTCTTCCTCTTCCAAAATAACTTCTAAGCGTAAAGGTATCACTAGAATCAATCCAAGCCAATAGTGACAAACCTTTAAGAGCAGGAAATTTGAATCGACATAGAAAAACTCATGTGTTATACCAAAAGATAACGAATATTCATATGATGACTTCAAGACACCTTTATCCTCAGATGGATACTTGATATATTCTATGTTATCACTTTTGAAGTCAATTCTATTGTCTCAAATTTTGTGACACCAATTCAAATCATACTGATATGGTCTACCCAATGCTAACTCCCACGATTCCACATCAAAATTATCAAAAACTGTATTATCTTTGTACCTCAAGCTAGCAATTATAACCACAAAATTTTCGCTAACGGTATTAACAATCATTGGGTTATTCCAAATAATATTATTTATTGCGACATAGATTTGTAAAGGTAATTTAATTTCAATAATTACCTTCCTCAAATTAAAGTTCTTGGGATATTTGCAATCTAACAAAATCTTAAAATTTTGAGGACTCGCCATACATAATAATTGAAGAAAGTTCTGATGGTGTGAATCATCTACCTCCAGTAATATATAAGTGTTCAAGGAAACTATCTGCAAACCTTTAACAAGATGTTTAGCATTACCATCATTCTCGTCTTCATAAACATTCTCCAGACATTATTGTTGTGCATATATTGTGTACTTGATGATTTCATAAACAAAACATCTAAGTAGATTTTACTTAGTGAAATTATGTAGCACTCGACGGATAAGAATTATAGTCCCGACGGATAACTCATTATAGTCCCGACGGATGATTAACTTATTATCCATCGAGTGAGTAACTTATGTAATAATAAGTTTGTAGCACAGTTATGTATGCACCTTCGTACAGAATCTGTAGTAGCATATAAGTCATGTTGACTTTAACTAGATATGCAGAATAGGTTGATTAATTGTACATAATTGATGTCTTGTAATTCTGCATAAGTGATATAGAGTCAAGTGCCAAAATAGCTACCGACGGATGATTAACAAAGCCATCGACGGATGATCAAATGACTATCAACGGATGTTTAATATAGCAGTCGACGGATGATCAATTAAATCATCAACGAATGTTCTAAAAGTCGAAGGATAATTATATGAAGAATTCAAACAGCAGTTGAACAGTAAAAGCTGACACACAGCCGTCGAGATGTATAGAAACACACTGTGGAAGCCCATTAACTGGGTAATAAAGGACGAAAAGTAGCAAAGCTTAAGACTGTTAGATTTTATATTTGTTCAGTCTTTTTGACTTTGTAATCTTGGTATTATATAAACCAAGAGAGTAGCAAATAGAAATATAACTGAGATAGCTGAGAAACATAAAAAAAACAGAGAAATCTTTGTAAGCAGAATCTTTAGCATTTCCTGTATTCTCAGTAGTTCAATTTGTAAGCAGCTGTGAGCATTTCTGCACACAGAGTCCTCTCGATATTATATATATATATATATATATATATATATTTATCTCTGGTGGAATTGTTTAAATCCACCAGAAAGTTTTTGAAGACTCTTGTTTTTAATTACTTATGTTTTGATTCAATTAAGTTTACATTCCGCATTGTGCTAATCAAAAACAAATATATCTATAATCGAGTTGAAATTTTTATTTCAAGAAAAAGGTTCAAGAATTCCATTCAACCCCCCTTCTGTAATTCTTGCTATATTGTTAAGGGACTAACAATTGGTATCAGAGCAAGCTCTTAATCTACAAAGAGTTTAAAGATCAAAACAATTCAGCAAGATGAACAAGAAAGATGTTGGAGTCAAGATTCCTTTTCTTGATAAAGATAATTACCATCATTGGAAGGTAAAGATGCATCTTCACATGCTTTCTCAAGATGAGGCCTTTGTGGACTTCATAGAAAGAGGCCCTCATGTTCCAATGAGAGCTGCAACAGGAAACGAGCCATCTTTTCCAAAGCCAAGGCATGAATGGTCTGATCCTGACATTGAACAAGTCAGGAAAGATAAAAAGGCCATGAACATTCTGTTCAATGGTGTTGATGCAGACATGTTTGATAACATCATCAACTGCAAAACTGCCAAGGAAGTTTGGGACACAATACAGATAATTTGTGATGACACTGAGCAAGTAAGAGAAAATAAAATACAGCTCCTGATTCAGCAATATGAGCATTTTCACAATGAAGAAAGTGAGTCACTCACTGACATTTTTAGTAGATTCCAAAAACTACTAAATGCTCTTAAGTTGCATGGAAGAGTCTATCAGACTAAAGACTCCAATCTGAAATTTCTTAGATCTCTTCCAAAGGAATAGAAACCAATGACAGTCTTATTGAGAAACTCACAAGATTATAAGGAGTTTACTTTGGAGAGACTGTATGGCATTCTGAAGACCTATGAGCTTGAGATAGAGCAGGATGAAAGAATGGAGAGAGGAAAGAAGAAAGGAGGATCCATTGCACTAGTTGTTGATCTGGAAAAGGAGAAGGAAGTGAAGATAGAAGCTGTAGAATCAACTTCAAAGGTCTGCGAGAACAAGGGCAAGGGGCTAGCTGCAGAAAGTGAAGATTCATTGAGCCAAGATGACATGGAGGACATTGATGAGCACTTAGCATTTCTTTCAAGAAGATTTGCCAAGCTCAAGTTCAAGAAGAACTTTGGAGCAGCCAAGCCAAATAGAAACATGGTGGATAAGTCAAAATTCAAATGTTTCAAATGTGGCTTGGCAGGGCATTTTGCAAATGAGTGTAGAAAGTCAGATTCTAGTAAGAAAAGATTTGAGTCTGTGGATTATAAGCAAAAATACTTTGATCTACTCAAACAGAAGGAAAGGGCTTTTATTATACAAGAGAATGACTGGGCAGCTGATGGTTTGGATGAAGATGAAGATGTCAGCTATGTCAATCTAGCCCTAATGGCCAAGTCTGATGAAACAGAGACAAGTTTCTCAAGCAATCAGGTAATCACTACAAACCTTGCACATTTATCTAAAGTTGAGTGTAATGATGCAATAAATGACATGTCTACAAAATTGTATCATTTGCGTGTTACATTTAAGTCTCTCACTAAAGAAAATGCTAAAATCAAAGAAAATAACTTATTTTTAAGTGAGGGGAATAATGTGCTTGAGTCTCAGTTTGTTGAGTTTGAAAAACTAAAAATTGAGTGTAAGATTGCCAAGGAGGAATTAACTGAGTCCTTGGAAAAGGAAGAAATTTTGAAAAAGCAGCTCGAGCGTGAACAAGAGGTGATTAAAGCATGGAAAACATCCAGGGATGTTCATGCTCAAATCACTAAAGTTCAAGGAATTGAGTCTTTTTGTGATGAAGCCTGGAAAAAGAATAAAGAGAAACTAGAACCTATTTTGGTAGATGGGTTGCTGACAGATGTAGACTCGACGGATGATGAGGACTATCCGTCGGATAACAAAAAGTGTTATCCGTCAAATGATAGAAATCCTCATCCGTCGGCTGTAAGCAACCCCATTAGCAAAGCCAAATTAATCAAGCTAAATGATAAGTATGGGTCTGTTTCCAAGAACTTTGTTTCAGGAGAGAGTCAAGTCAAGCTAAGAAAGGAAAAAAGGCAAATGTTGGTCACATGACTGTCAAACAGTTAAGTGACAGACTTGAGAAAATAGAGGTAAAAACAGATACTAAAAAGAAAAACAACAGGAATGGTAAAGTAGGGATTAACAAACACAATAACTACACACCTAATAAATATGCCCCTAGAAAAATCCGTGTCAAGTGTGGTAGTATAAATCATTTGTCTGTTAATTGTAAATCTGCCATGCCTACTCCCATATCTGTTCAGCCTCAATTTTCTAACATGAATGCCATGCCTCCCATGCCTATCAATGCTATGCCTACACAGAACATAAATGCACAGTTTGTTAATATGCCATTTGTACCTAATCCATATTATGTTGCATACAATATGCCTCAAATGCCATTTAGCATGCCTTACTGGAATAATATGCCACCAAGCATGCCATTTCCTGGTAGCCATAATATGCATGATAATTTTATTGCATTAAATGGTTTCAAAGGCCCAACCCAAATGACTAAGGAAGAATCTGAAATTCCTAAGTCAAATGAGTTAAGACCTAAGAAACAGAAGAAGAAAGCTAACAAGGCAGGACCCAAGGAAACTTGGGTACCAAAATCAACTTGATTTGGTTTTGATGTGTGCAGGGAAACAGAAAGAATCTTTGGTACTTGGATAGTGGCTGTTCAAGACACATGACTGGTGATTCTACCCTGCTCACAGAGTTTAAGGAAAGAGCTGGCCCAAGCATTACTTTTGGAGATGACAGCAAAGGCTATACTGTGGGATATGGCTTGATTTCAAAGGACAATATCATCATTGAAGAGGTTGCCTTAGTGGATGGTCTCAAACACAATCTGTTGAGTATCAGCCAGCTTTGTGATAAAGGCAACTCAGTAACCTTCAACAAAGAAGCATGTGTTGTGACTAACAATCAAAACAACAAAGTGGTTCTCACTGGTGTGAGAAGAGGAAATGTGTACCTAGCTGACTTCAACTCAACTAAAGCAGAATATGTAACTTGTCTTCTCAGTAAAGCAAGTCAAGATGAAAGTTGGCTATGGCACAAGAAGCTATCCCATTTAAACTTCAAGACCATGAATGAGCTGGTAAAGAAAGAACTAGTAAGAGGCATTCCTCTAGTGGAGTTTACAAAGGATGGACTGTGTGATGCCTGCCAAAAGGGGAAGCAGATCAAAGCATCATTCAGGATGAAACTTGATTCAGCAATTGAAGAGCCTCTGCAATTGCTTCACATGGATTTGTTTGGACCAGTCAATGTATTGTCAATTTCAAAGAAAAGATTTTGCTTAATAATTGTAGATGATTTCTCAAAGTTCTCTTGGACATATTTACTAAAGTCTAAAGATGAGGCTAGTGAAATCATCATCAATCACATAAGGCAAGTTAACAATCATCCTGATTTCAAAGTTAGAAGAATCAGGAGTGACAATAGAACTGAGTTTAAATACTATGCCATGAGAGCATTTTGTGAGGAAAATGGGATCTTGCATGAGTTTTCAGCAGCAAGGACTCCACAATAGAATGGAGTAGTGGAAAGAAAGAACAGATCTCTTATTAAAGCTGCAAGGACAATGCTTGAAGAATCAAAATTACCAACTTATTTCTGGGCTGAAGCTGTAAACACTGCATGCTACACTCAGAACATCTCTCTGATTAATCAAGCAAGATGCATGACTCCTTATCAACTGTTCAAGAACAAGAAGCCAACTCTAAATTTTCTTCATGTCTTTGGCTGTAAATGCTATATTCTGAAAAATCAAACTGATCAAAATGGGAAGTTTGATGCTAAAGCAGATGAAGGAATTTTTGTTGGATATGCTGCTGGTAAAGCATATAGAGTCTACAATCTAAAAACCAATATTGTTGTGGAATCTATACATGTTGTGTTTGATGATAAAAAGATTGAAGGACTAAAAGATGGAGATTACCATAAGAGCCTCAAATTCGACAATGTTGAGATGGTCAGTGATGAAAGTGATGATGAGAGTGATCAAGAAACAGTGCCTAAGGATAATGCAGACAAATCTACCACCAATGAAGCACAAAACTCAACATCCGTCGAGTTGCAAAATGCTTCATCCGTCGGAAGGCAATCTGTGTTATCCGTCGGTAGACAACCTGCCTCATCCGTCGGTACTCAAAATTCACCATCCGTCGGGTTATCAAAAGGAGCAGGAAGTCAAGGCAGATCACCCATAGAAAGTACCCCTTTATCAAATCAAAGATCCACAAACTCAGGGGGAGTTTCTAGCAATCAAAACTCAATCACACATCAAAACAACATTGAGGTCTCTTCATCTAGAGCTAATCTACCTCAACTAAGGAAATGGACAAAAGATCACCCTTTTGAACTGATTATTGGTGATGTTTCTTCTAGAGTTCAAACAAGAAGAGCAACTCAGGAAGAATTTCTATACAGCAGTATTATGTCAAAGGAAGAACCAAAGAAGGTAGAAGAAGCGTTGTTAGATCCTGATTGGATTTTAGCTATGCAGGAGGAGCTAAACCAATTTGAAAGGAATAAAGTTTGGAAGCTGGTACCCAAGCCTAAAGGAAAGAATCCAATAGACACCAAATGGGTATTCAGAAACAAGATGGATGAAAACGGCATAGTAGTAAGGAACAAAGCCAGATTGGTTGTTAAAGGCTATTTCCAGCAAGAAGGAATAGATTTTGATGAAACATTTGCTCCTGTTGCAAGACTTGAAGCCATCAGAATCTTCTTAGCCTATGCAGCCCATGCCAATTTCAAGGTCTATCAAATGGATGTCAAAAGTGCCTTTCTGAATGGAGATTTGGAGGAAGAAGTGTATGTTAGTCAACCTCCTAGCTTTGAAGATCCAAATTTTCCAGAGTATGTCTATTATCTATTGAAAGCACTTTATGGACTAGAGCAAGCACCTAGAGCCTCGTATGACACTTTATCAAAGTTCCTTTTGGAAAATCACTTCACAAGCGGTACTGTAGATAAAACTTTATTTTTCAGAAATGTTAATGGCTCTAGCATACTTGTTCAAATTTATGTAGATGATATTATTTTTGGCTCTACAGATGAGAAACTTTGTAAAAAGTTTGCCAAACTGATGCAAAGTAAGTATGAAATGAGTATGATGGGAGAACTAACTTACTTTCTTGGTTTACAAGTTAAGCAAGTTAGTGATGGAATATTTATTAGTCAAACTAAATATATTTTTGATCTCTTAAAGAAGTTTGATCTAATGGATTGCACATCTGCAAAAACTCCCATGGCCACTGCAACTAAGCTTGAACTAAACACTACTGAAAAGTCTGTGGATATTTCAAGCTATAGAGGCATGGTTGGCTCACTTCTGTACTTAACAGCTAGTAGGCCAGATATAATGTTTGCTACATGTTTATTTGCTAGATTTCAGGCTGATCTTAGAGAGTCTCACTTGATAGCTATTAAGAGAATTTTCAGATATCTCAAGGGAACACCAAAACTTGACATTTGGTATCCTAGAGATTCTGGTTTTGATCTAACTGGTTATTCAGATGCAGATTATGCAGGTTGCAGAATTGATAGAAAGAGCACAACAGGAACCTGTCAATTTTTAGGAGACAAGCTTGTGTCCTGGTTCAGTAAAAAGCAAAATTCAGTTTCTACTTCTACAGCTGAAGCTGAATATATTGCTGCTGGCAGTTGCTATGCACAGATTTTATGGATGAAAAATCAATTGCTATACTATGGTTTGCAAGTTAAAAGGATTCCTATTTTCTGTGATAACACAAGTGCAATTGCCATCACTGAAAATCTAGTGCAACATTCAAGGACAAAGCACATAGACATCAAGTACCATTTCATAAGGGAACATGTAATGAATGGTACTGTAGAATTATATTTTGTTCCAAGTGAGAAGCAACTTGCAGATATTTTTACCAAGCCACTGGATGAATCCACCTTTTCTAGGTTGGTAAGTGAGTTAGGTATGCTTAATTACTCTTGAATTTATCTGAGTTATTTTGCAAGTTGAAATGTAGCCAGAAATTTAATTGATTTTTAGTCATGGATGAAATTTTGGCTAAGTCAAAATTTGCATCTCGACGGATGACCATTATCCATCGAGTTGAGTCATCCGTCGATATACAATGTGCAAATAAAAATCAATTACTTTTCTGGAATCTTTTAAAACTCGACGGATAACAGTTTATCCTCATCCGTCGAATTGCCTAAATCTTCACCGTTAATTCCCTGAACATTATCCATCGAGTATACTTACAGCTTGTAAGTATTACACGACAGATAATGGGTGGAATTTTTACAGTTTATTTTTAAACGGCTATTTTAGGCAATTTCTATTGGGTAATTTACTTTCCTTTATTATTTTCATCCATTGTTTTTGAGGAAGTATAAAAGCTTATTTTATTCCAATTATTTTCTTTTATCATTCTCAAATTCAACTGCTTTTATTTTATTCTCTCTCAAGCAAATATCCTCTTTTTCTTCAAAGCTTTCATTCTCTAACAATGGCACATGTAGTAAAGATCATGTCTCAGACTGGGTTCATTTATGAGAAGAACAACTTCACCGCTTTGGTCAATAAGGGTATTCAGCAATCAGAAGACTATCACAAGATGATGGACTTCGTGAAGAACTGCAAGTTAAGTTATTCCATGCTTGAATCACCCACAATTTACTGTGAAGTTGTTGAAGAGATGTGGACCACTGCAATCTACAACTCTACTGACAAAACCATCACTCTAACTATCAAAGGTAATGAGTTCTGGATCAATAGTGATGTGATAAAAGCATGTTTCAAAATTCCTGATGATAATATAACTTCACCACACACTGACACTGATATTATCAATATGCTTAATTCCATGCATTATGCACTTCCTACTACTAAGCTAAGTGAGATTAGAAGATTAGGTCTTAGAAAGGAATGGAGTTTCATGTGTGATGTTGTGACTAAAGTTTTCTCTGGAAAAGTCAGTAATTTTGATTCTGTGAACATTTCCATGCTTAACATGCTATACATGCTAGTCACAGATAAATTTTATAATTTCAGTGACCTTGTCTTGTATGAGTTAGGTTCTAAACTAGGTGAGTTAGCCAAAAGGGGAAAGAATGTATATTATGCTAGATTTTTCATGATATTGGCTAACCATCTTTGTCAAGAGATTATACTTGAGAACCCAACCAACAAATTAGCTTGTTGGGTTCAAGAGAGAAGAATCATTGCAGATTTGAACAGAGCCAACCATCATAGGGATGTGCCAATGTTCTACTTTCCTGTAATGCAGACACCTCAGATAAGTGAGGTAAGTTCATCCATACCCTCAACTATTCCAATCTCCTCAATTTCTTTGAGTTCAGGAGTAGCTATGGCAACTGTGACAATGACCAAACAGTTGCCTACCAAAGCTGCCAAAACAACTGTAATTTCCAAATCCATGTCAAAGAAAACCCCCTCTGGTATCTCTCAAAAGGTACCAGTTGAAAAATCTACCAAAGCCAAAGAGGGGAGTGTGAAGGAGGGTCAGTTAGGTGAGGGAAGGGGTGAACATCAAAGAAACACCAAGGATAAGGTTGGAGAGTTGAGTGAATCCCAGCCTAGCCACACTGTAGTTTCCCAACAAACTGCAGTGCTTAAAAAGGACAAAAGCTCACTTCTAGCTGCATCCTCCCAAAAGGATGTGGCTATTGAACAAAGCTCTCAGCCAAGAGCACAGGCCAAAAGGGTTAGGGACACAAGCTCACCCCAAACTTACACAAGAAAGAAGAAATCCAAAATAACTGGGGATGCACAGGGCACACACACAGTGCAAACTGGTGCTAAAGACATAGTCCCTGCACTTTCTCAAATTCAGATTGATGTGGCTCCAATAAATGTGGAGTCACAACCAAAATCTCTTATAATAGAAGCCTCTGAAATACCATACTCACCAACAAACTCTCTGGAAGTGGATATGATAAACACTTCAATTCCTGATTCCCCTTCTTTAACTCTGTTGGGGAATCCAAAATGTAGTGCAAGTGAGCATCATCTTTTAGATGATTTGTTGGCTCACTTGCCAATTCTTTCAGATACTATTGTGACATCTGTGCCTCAAATAACTTCAATCAACACAGAGTCAACAATAGTTTATCTTCCCACCTCATTCATTTCTACTCTCTCGATGGATATTGCTCATCCGTCAAGTAGTGATTGTATCCCGACGGATAAGCTTAACAGCAGTTATCCGTCGGATAGCTTTACCACTCACCCGGTGGATATCACTTATCCATCGAGTGTCTCTGCATAACTTCAAACTTCTATTATTTCTAGTGCAGAAGATTTAGTGGTAATACAGTCACTCTTGGGACTGAGAGAGGAGAGTGCTTTGAGTGAGAGGCTGGGTTGCTCCCAGGCAAAAGGAGAGGAAAAGAGTGAATCTCAGCAATCCATTTATTCAGGATTGGCAAAAGTGAGTGAGAGGAGTCCCACCTTAGTAGGTGAAGGTGAGGGTGTGAGGGTGGGGAGCCAGGGTGAGACCCTGATGTAACAAAAGAGAGATTATGAGAGAAAGGCAGGTACAGGAGAAATAAGGGTGGATCCAGCCATTGCTAGTGAGTCAATGATTGTGGATGATGCTGAAAAGGGAAGACAATTTCAGCAACATTACAAAGCTGAAATTGATAACATTTCCTTGGATGCTGACACTTTTACTCATCCTGTGTCAGCCTATCAATTGTTGGCTGCTCAGGGCAATGTGGAGGTAGAACAGACTTTGAACTTAGTACACACCTCAGAATCTCTTCAAAGAGACAAAGCTGCTGTCAATATGATGCCTTCTCAAGCTGGTGAGCCATCTGAAGAATTTGGAGTAAATTCTAATGATGATGACTCTGTTTCGTTGGATGGAAGCATGAACTTAGGGGGAGATGAAGGCCCAAGTTCTGTTTTAAATCTACCTGGATGGGCAAGGACAAAGGAATCTACACCAGGACAATTTGATGTGTCTTTGGTCAAGCAAGTGATAGTTATTCAAAAGGCCCTTCAGGAAACTTGAGATGTTGGTGCCAAGGCTATTCTTCAAGCTCACCTAGACTCTCTACATCTCATGAAGACCCAGCACTTAAGACAGAATATGAGAGTGGATGAACTAAAAAGAGATATAGCTGACTTGAAGATATATAATTCTGAGAAGCTGGATTCAGTAATGCCATATGGTACCATGCAAGATCTATTACTAAGATTGAGGAGATAATCAGATTCTGAAAAGAAGCTAGCCAAGCTGGAAAACAGAGTTCAAATTATTGAGAATCCAGTGGCTATCCTTCTTCAAAATCAACAGACTCAGATAAATCTTCTCATGCAACTGGCTAAAGGACAAGGCCTAACTCCTCAACTTGATGATAACAAAAAGGGGGAGAGAGAATCAAGTAAGGGGGAGAAAGGACCAACTGAGGGGGAGAAACTTCAAGTACAAATCAGCAAAGTAATTGTACCTTCAATTACAGTCTCTAAGCCAACAGTTGCAGATGTTATAGATCTAATTAAAGCAGCAGCAGCAAATTTGAAAGTTGCTGAAAAAGGAAAGTTGAGTTTGATCAACTGGAATAAGATTGATGAGGAGATACAGAAAAAGTTTGATTTAGTGAAGGAGCCATTTCAGACAGCCATCCATCACTCTCATGTTAAGCCAATCAGTGTGAATGAGATGAGCATGAACTATCTAGAAAAAGGACAATCTTCCTGCATCAAGTCTACAAAGGCTGAAACAATTCTTAAACCAAGGGCAAATTATCCAAAGTCATCTTGGAAGAACCCTATGGACACTGTGTATGAGACACCCAAGCCTGATGAAAAGAAGCTTCTGTCAAGATCTATTGTCTTCTATAAAGATCCAGCTGATTCAGCTTCAAAAAGGAGAATTGCTAAGATATTCAGAAATGGAAAGGAAATTTGTGTGGTAGTTGGACATCCACAGTTTGCTCAAGCAAAGAAAGAAGAAAAAGCCAGATTAAACCAGGAAAAGAGGCAAGCTGCTCTAGATGCAAAGAAGTCTAAATAAAAGAAAGAACAGATTGCTATCTTGGCCAAGCTACAGACTGTGAATTCTTCTCAACAAATTCCCATTCAACCATCTGAAGCTGTTGAATCAAAGAAGAATATTGAAGAATAGAAGAAATCCCCAAGGAAGAAAGAATTGGCTAGAAGAACAAAAAGAAAACTGGATTTTGTTGACAAGGAATTGGAAGATCAATTTCCTAAGGAATCCACACCAGCTACAATTCAAGCATCAAAGTCCTCTATGGTATTTGAAGACATAAGGGTGGTGGATCCCTACAGGAACATACATGGTGAACCTATTGTGCCAAAGGATGAGCCAATAGAGTGGGATAACATACCAATTCCTGACTTCAACTTACCAATCCTTAGTAAGCCAAAAAGGACAAAGTCAAGGGCATTCAAGAAAGTGAACCTCTCACCTCTCAAATCCAAGTCAGTAGTTAAAGCTCAACCCAAGGTCAACAGGGGAGACTACTTGTACTTGTGTGACATCAAAGAATTTTCAGATCTAAATCTTTATCTGGATGAAATGGATGAAGTAAGGGCAATTGATGCATACAGAAACCTACCTGAAAGGTTGGTGTTCAAGTACAAAGGATGAAGGGAGATTCAGTGGCCACTTCACAGGATTTTTCAAGAAAGCCAAGCTGTACTGATTAAAAGTCTATTCATCCTTCAAGAAAAACTTCGGGTTCAATGTAACTGGAAGGAGACTAGTATTGAAGAAGATTGAAGAGCTGAGGAGTGTTAGAGCTAAAGATGCACTCCCAAAGACTCTAACCATCCCATACACAGGGAGAAGAGTGCATCTAAGGCCCTACTGGCTGATGGAATTCATGGATGATAATGGTGTGAGAAGATTCTTCAGATTAGAAGACCAACTGAGTATCTCTAGCAATGAGACTCTCTTGGAAATGCAAGAAAAGCTAGATCTCTCAGAATCTGATGAACTAGAATTCCACAAGCAGCTCTAGAATCAAATTGAAGAAAATAATAGAAAGCTTGGAAGAAGATCCAGACCTTCAAGGAACAAGAAAAATCTGCTCAGGTTAGAGGAGCATCTTGAATTGACTGTGAGCCAAACCTTGCACATTTTAATTAATTGAAGCACTTTCAGTTTATCTACTTATCTTTAAAGATATATGTTCAGGATGTTTTATTACCATCAAGTATCTCTTAATTTATGGCTACAATTCCAGTAGACATAAATTGGGGGAGATTGTTGTGCATATGTTGTGTACTTGATGATTTCATGAACAAAACATATAAGTAGATTTTACTTAGTGAAATTATGTAGCACTCGACAGATAAGAATTATAGTCCCGACGGATCACTCATTATAGTCCCGACGGATGATTAACTTATTATCCATCGAGTGAGTAGCTTATGTAATAATAAGTTTGTAGCACAGTTATGTATGCACCTTCGTACAGAATCTGTAGTAGTATATAAGTCATGTTGACTTTAACTAGATATGCAGAATAGGTTGATTAATTGTACATAATTGATGTCTTGTAATTCTGCATAAGTGATATAGAGTCAAGTGCCAAAATAGCTACCGACGGATGATTAACAAAGCCATCGACGGATGATCAAATGACTATCAACGGATGTTTAATATAGCAGTCGACGGATGATCAATTAAATCATCAACGGATGTTCTGAAAGTCGACAGATGATCAAATGAAGAATTCAAACAGCAGTTGAACAGTGAAAGCTGACACACAGCCGTCGAGATGTATACAAACACACTATGGAAGCCCATTAACTGGGTAATAGAGGACGAAAAGCAGCAAAGCTTAAGAATGTTAGATTTTATATTTGTTCAGTCTTTTTGACTTTGTAATCTTGGTATTATATAAACCAAGAGAGTAGCAAATAGAAATATAACTAAGATAGCTGAGAAACACAAAAAAATAGAGAAATCTTTATAAGCAGAATCTTTAGCATTTCCTGTATTCTCAGTAGTTCAATTTGTAAGCAGCTGTGAGCATTTCTGCACACAGAGTCCTCTCAATATATTATATATATCTCTGGTGGAATTGTTTAAATCCACCAGAAAGTTTTTAAAGACTCTTGTTTTTAATTACTTATGTTTTGATTCAATTAAGTTTACATTCCGCATTGTGCTAATGAAAACAAATATATCTATAATCGAGTTGAAATTTTTATTACAAGAAAAAAGTTCAAGAATTCCATTCAACCCCCTTCTGTAATTCTTGCTATATTGTTAAGGGACTAATAATTATTTAATGTGTTATTATACATCTTCATTATTATCTTCTTTTATCAGTATATCCTCCACGCCCACTTGAGACACAAAATTTTTATCACTTGTTATCTCACCTCCTTCTTCAACCTTCTCTATATTCATTAGATTATCATCTTTTGATTGAGGACATTTATCGATAACATTATCTTCAAGTCCATAATGCTCTACTGTATCATCCTCATATTTGCAATCCAACAAGCTACCGTATTTTGGTTAAGTACAAACATCGAACATATTGTAAGCATCATCAGGTTCATAATGTTGAATAGTATCATTCATCTGTTTACACTCTTTATAAACCTTATAATCATAATTCTCTGGTAAAAACTTCTTTATCATCAAAGGTCTCATTCGTCTCCATATTTTGATCGGTTCCTTTATCTGCCTCTTCCTCTGCATAACCAACTTATCCCACCAAATCGCAGCAACACTCTTTAACCTGATAGCCACCATCTTCACCTGCTTACTCTTTGGAACACCCATAACATCAAAGAATTTATTAACATCAATATACTAATTCAAAAACTCATCAACTTCAAAAGAACCATAAAATAATGGTATCAACCTTTACAATATCATTGAGTCGATTACCCATATTCAAGTCAAGCTAAAATTCTCACCAACATGATATTTTCCACCTTAAGGGACTCAATCCTGATTTTCTCTTTCACCTCTACGTTGTTTGTTAATATTTTGCACTCGGTTTGGCAACGTATCCACTCAATTTGTGAAAACCTTCAGAGTCGCGGTTAAAGACATCATAATCTCTTGAAGATCTTCTTTGGTAATTGGTTTTACCATATCGAATCAAATAACGAAAAGGATAGGAAAAAGCCTACTCTGATTATAACTGACGCAACATGGAAGCGTATGATAAACAAGCGCTAATCTTGCAAGCAATCTGTAATATATAATAGATGATGTCAAAGATCACTGGAGCTAACAATGTCATTAGCATCTATGATCTGAATGGAAGATTAATGAATAGTTATTTTCAGTAATCAGTTAAGCTTGGGGCCAATCCTAAGTAAGTTGTATTGTTATCAAAATTTGTATTATGTACTTGTAACACTTAAAGTCTGTAAAAATGCAAAGGAGCAGACTGGAGTCTTTTTCCTAAAACAGTATCAAGCTTAAGGATTCTATTTGGAAGAAGATCAAGAAGATCATGCCTCAGAAGAATTTTGAAGAAGCTTGGAGTTGAATAAATCTGTTTCGAGAAAAATATTCTAAGTCAAGATCTACAAGTCACAGATTTAATGTTATAGAGAAGTCATTCGAGAACTCCAGAATGACTTATTGAGAAGTCATTCAAACTCCAGAGAGTACCGACGGATAAGCAATATCTACTCGACGGATGAGCTATATATCCACTCGATGGATGAATAACATATACTCGACGGATGAGCAATATCTACTCGAAGGATAAGCCATACATCTACTCGACGGATGAGCAATATCTACTCAACGGATAAGCAATATCCACCGGGCGTAGAGAAGTCAGGAAAGCTACTCGAGAACTCAAAAAGTTATCGACAAGTCATTCATTCACTAGAGAACTCAGAGTTATCGACAAGTCTATATCCATTCAAGAACTCAGAGATATCTACAAGTCAAGTAAAGTTATGAAGACTAGAGATCTTGATGAGCTGAAGACCTCTACAAGCCAAACTCTTTATAAAGTACTAGAGATCTCGATAAGCCTTTGTACTTATCAAGATATCAAGTGTTCAAATGAATCAAACTGGAGATCTCGAAGTACAGTCTCAAAGTATAGAATTGCAGATCAGTTTAATATCCAAGATAAACAATCAACAAACAATCCAACAGCTGGATTGACAAGTCTACAAAAAGCAGCTTGAAGAGTATGCAAGATCAATGGCAAAGACTAATTGATAGAGGAAGATTAAAGTAAACACGGGATGCTAAAGATATGCTAAGCCAGAAATGGAAGATTTGCTTTTTTATAAATAGAAATGACAAGTGACAGTTTAGAAAAGCTAATAGAATGTTTATTATCCACTGTGTAAACCAGCAGTTAACTGAGCTATAAAGTTAACACTGGTCCTCTAGTTAGAAGTAACAATTTAGATCAAAATTCTTGTAACACTCTCGAGAAGAAGCTGAGCTCTTTAACTTCGAAGAGCTTAGAAATTTTGTAACAAAGCATCTTAATTTTTTATACAACAATTAAGTGAGTTTTGAAGATCTGTGTTTTTTATTTTGTGCAAGTTTAATTTCTGCATGAACTCTTTTCTATACAAGATTTAATTTACTTTTTTCAACCGTTATCTTTCAAGAAAAGCCTAAAATCAGAAAAATACATTCACCCTTCTGTGTGTGATTCATTACCTAACAAGTGGTATCAGAGCAAAATCTAAAAGAAAATAGATTCAAGATCTTGGAAGAATGAATACACAGAAAATCAGTAGCATCAAAATTCCTACCTTTGACAAAGCTAACTACACTCTTTGAAAAAAGAAAATGAAGTTGTTTATCAAGATGGCCAATCCACACTACATTCAGATCCTCAAGAATGGACCCTTCATTCCTGTGGTAAGGGTTGAGGAATCTACATATGGAGACATTGTCATACCAGCTCATTATGCTCCAAAAGAACCTGCTGAGTATACTGATCCTGAAAAGGAGAAGGTTTCCCTGGATAGCAGTTTACAACTAATATTGATTGAGTCACTTGACAATGTGATGTACAACAACATTGTCAACTGTGACACTGCTAAGCAAATATGGGAGAAGATTGAAATACTCTGTAAAGGAACTGAGGAAGTTAGATCTAATCAAAGAAGGATACTGATTTCACAGTATGAGGGTTTCATGGCTAAGCCCAAGGAAAGCATTACTAAAGTGTTTGAAAGATTTAATAAGCTGATAAATGACTTGCAGCTTCATGACAAGTACTATGAAGCTGAAGAAGTGAATCTAAAGTTCTTGCTTACTCTTCCTGATCATTTGGAATAGAAAATCTCAGCAATCAGGGAAGGGAGAGACTTGAGCAGGATAACTTTGGAAGTTCTATATGGAATTCTCAAAACCTATGAACTAGAGATGATTCAAATGCAATTGCTGAGATCTGGTCAAGGACATGTTGTGGATGGCTCAAGTGCTCTAATCGTTAATGAAAGCCAAACATTCAATGATGAACCAAGATCTCATATCTTAGTTGCCTCAACAAGTGAGCAGAGAACAATTGATTCACAGGAGCAAGTCATACTAGAATTGGAAAAGGATGAGTTCTACACTCTTGAAGAACTGGATGAGCTAGATCAGTCAATGGCCTATCTGGCTAGAAAATTCTCTAACATTAGAGTAAGGAAGCCAAGATACTTCAAAAGCAAAGGACAGTCTTTTAACAAAGACAACAGTTGGAAAGAGAAAGGAAAGTACAATTCTGATAGCAAAAGTGGTTACAAAACTGGATCTGTTGACAGATCTAATATAAGGTGCTTCAACTGTGATGAACTAGGCCACTTTGCTACAGAATACAGGAAAACCAAGAAGGAAAAGAAAGATAAGGATTATCTTGAACTTGAAGCAAAGTATGAAGCTCTTCTGAAGAAACAGCAAAGCAAAGCTTATATTGTAGAAGGTAAAAGTTGGGATGATTCTGAAAATGATGAAGATGAAGAACTTGGAAACTATGCACTCATGGCCTTGGAGCAAGGAGAATCATCATCATCTAAATCACAGGTACCAACTCCTACCTCCACTGATTTAAATGTGAATCAATATAAGGAAACTATTGAAAAGATGAGCACAGAAATGTTTCACATTCATACAAGCATGGTTGCTGCTAATGAAGAAGTTAGCAGATTAACAAAGTTAAATGAGAAGCTTGAAAGTGAAAAAAAGAAGCTGAATTGTTAATAGTGGAGCTTGAAGCCTTGAAACAAGAAAATGGCTATCTGAAAAACAAGTTCAAGTGTGCAAATGTGATTGAAGTTGTGCTAAGAGAAAAATTGAAGAAAAGTGAAGTAAAGTTGAAGTCCTTCAAGAATGCATCTGAATTGGTTGGTCAGTACCATGAGAAAAACAAACCATGTGCAAACATTACCATTGGTCTTGATTATAATACCTTAAACAGCAAGAAGAAAACCACTGGTGACAGAGAAAAAGCAACAAAGATTGAAAATGTTCCAGTAATGCTGAAAAATGTTGGGTCACCAGTATTTAAGACTTGTGAGGTAAACTTCAGTGAAGAAGAATTGATTATCAAGCAAGAAATTGCAGATGAGTATAATGAAAAGAAGAATGCAGATTCAATTCAATCTTCCAAGGATGAAGAAAATGTTATGGACAACCAAAGTACCAAGACTCTTGTCAAAGAAACCAAGATTGAAGATGTAAGAAAGAAGAAGAAAAATAGAAGTGGAAGAATTGGGAAAACAAAAGCAATAATATGAACTATGTGGCAGATATTCCTGGCAAGAAGTGTGGAATATGTAGTTCTACAAATCATCTAACGCATCTTTGTAAAAAGGGTGTTAGTAAGCCAACTGATGGAACTTGTAAATACAATGAAGCAGATTTAGAAGATCCCTACTCATTCTGTGATAAGTTTGATTGCATCCCTTGCAACTTGAAAGTGATGAAAAGTTGTCACAAACTGAGAGTAGACCTAAAAGAAACACAAATTGAGTCTACATCAGAAAGGGAAAATGCACAACAATCATTGAACTCTATTTTATCTGAAACAAATCACTCTACTTCTTCTAAATCAGTTAACAAGAAGAAAGTACCCAACACTGCTTGGGTTACTAAACACACCTGAATCTCATTGTGTGCAGAGCAAAGTGAAGAAAGTCATATGGATCATTGACAGTGGATGTTCTAGACATATGACAGGTGATAAGGCCCTGTGATCACAGTACAAGGAGAAAGCTGGCCCATTGGTAACCTCTGGAGACAACAATAAAGGATTCACAATCGGATATGGCAAGATTGTTTCTGAAAATGTTGTCATTGATGATGTAGCACTAGTAGCTGGTCTTGAGGTGAATCTTCTCAGTGTTAGCCAATTTGTAGACAAAGACTTTCAAGTTTTATTCAACAAAGAAGAATGCACCTTTATCAGCAAGAAAACTGGTGAAATTGCTCTGAAAGGAGCAAGGAAAGGAAGCTTGTTTGTTGCAGACTTGGACTCAACAAATAAGGTGGTATTTGCTGCTTCTACACCAAGGCATCAGAAGAACAAAGCAAGCTATGGCATAAGAAGTTGTCTCACTTGAATTTCAAGGCAATAAACAACTTAGTCAAAAAGGAGTTAGTGAGAGACATGCCCAAGCTGGGGTTTGCTCAAGTTGAACTCTGTGAAGCTTGTCAGAAAGGAAAGATGAAAAGATCTAGTCACAAGTCAAAAACTCTGAATTCTATTAGTGCACCCTTGCAACTAATTTACATGGACTTGTTTAGCCCAGTAAATGTCTTATCTATTTTAAGGAACATATATGCACTTGTGATGGTGGATGATTTCTCAAGATACACTTGGGTAGAGTTCATGAACTCTAAAGATGAAACTCCACATATCATAATTGAGCACATTAAGAAGATAGAAAAACAGGCTGAGTCTAATTGTGTGAAAAGACTAAGAAGTGACAATGGAACAGAATTCAGAAATGCTACATTAAGTGGATTCTGCAAAGATTACTGATGTCAAAGATTACGGGAGCTAACAATGTCATTAGCATCTATGATCTGAATGGAAGATTAATGAATAGTTATTTTCAGTAATCAGTTAAGCTTGGGGCCAACCCTAAGTAAGTTGTATTGTTATCTAAATTTGTATTATGTACTTGTAACACTTAAAGTCTGTAAAAATGCAAAGGAGCAGACTGGAGTCTTTTTCCTAAAACAGTATCAAGCCTAAGGATTCTATCTGGAAAAAGATCAAGAAGATCATGCCTCGGAAGAATTTTGAAGAAGCTTGGAGTTGAATAAATCTGTTTGGAGAAAAATGTTCTAAGTCAAGATCTCTACAAGTCACAGATTTACTGTTATAGAAAAGTCATTCGAGAACTTCAGAATGACTTATCGAGAAGTCATTCAAACTCCAGAGAGTACCGACGGATAAACAATATCTACTCGAGGGATGAGCTATATATCCACTCGATGGATAAATAACATCTACTCGACGGATGAGCAATATCTACTTGACGGATAAGCTATACATCTACTCGACGGATGAGCAATATCTATTCAACGGATAAGCAATATCCACCAGGAGTAGAGAAGTCAGGAAAGCTACTCGAGGACTCAAAAAGATATCGACAAGTCATTCCTTCACTAGAAAACTCAGAGTTATCGACAAGTCTATATCCATTCGAGAACTCAGAGATATCTACAAGTCAAGTGAAGTTATGAAGACTAGAGATCTCGATGAGCTGAAGACCTTTACAAGCCAAACTCATTATGGAGTACTAGAGATCTTGATAAGCCTTTGTACTTATCGAGGTATCAAGTGTTCAAATGAATCAAACTGGAGATCTTGAAGTACAGTCTAAAAGTACATAATTGCATATCAGTTTAATATCCAAGATAAACAATCAACAAATAATCCAACAGCTGGATTGACAAGTCTATAAAAAGCGGCTTGAAGAGTATGCAAGATCAAAGGCAAAGACTAACTGACAGAGGAAGATTAAAGTAAACACGGGATGCTAAAGATATGCTAAGCTAGAAATGGAAGATTTTCTTTTCTAAAAATAGAAATGACAAGTGACAGTTTAGAAAAGATAATAGCATGTTTATTATCCACTGTGTAAACCAGCAGTTAACTGAGCTATAAAGTTAACAATGGTCCTCTAGTTAGAAGTAACAATTTAGATCAAAATTCTTGTAATACTCTCGAGAAGAAGTTGAGCTCTTTAACTTCGAAGAGCTTAGAAATTTTGTAGCAAAGCATCTTAATTTTTAATAAAAAAATTAAGTGAGTTTTGAAGATCTGTGTTCTTTGTTTTGTGCAAGTTTAATTTCTGCATGAACACTTTTCTATACAAGATTTAATTTACTTTGTTCAACCGTTATCTTTCAAGAAAAGCCTAAAATCAGAAAAATACATTCACCCCCCCCCCTATGTGTGATTCATTACCTAACACACTCTGATACGAGAAATCCTATAAAACCTTGAATCCACAAGGCCAATATTGAATCCACAGGGGTTTTCTTGAATCTACAAGAAAGATAAAGAGAAAAACTCTTAGGATTTTAATTTTAATAAAAGATTCTTCATATGTTACATCATAAGATTGTTTATATATGAATAGAAAATCCTAAAAAGAAATAACCTAATTAGAAACTGATGTGCTCCAAGCAATGAGGTTGACCCGGAGTAGGGGATCTCGGAGCAAGAACTCTAATGACTGACAGAAAGGGGGTTACAATCAGGACAAAAAGTTCAAGCAAAACCCACAGAATCAGGATAGGCAGACTATTCCTATATTCCAAAGATTTTGTAATATCTAGGATATGACGTATAATTATTTTTGTTAATAAATGAATTATGTATAGCTTCTGTTAGCTATGTATTGTGTTATTATTATCTATGAGTGATTTGTGGTGTACAGGGCTGTTCGCGTAAGTAATTATTGAGCTGTATTGTTTTTGTTTCACTTTTAAAAATGGATTTAATGCAGATTTATTGGTATAAATATGTGGATTGTCTCTAAAATCATTTTATGGTTTTATGATTACAATATTTATTTTTAGGATTTTATAAAATTGAGAAATCAATATTTTATTAATTATTTATCTTTAAATAATTTTCTGATTGCTTTTACTTGTAAAATCCGTATTTAGTTCTAGAATCTTTCAAAAATTATGAACCTCATATTTATTGAAGTTTGGAATATTTTGAGAATTTTAAAATTATTTTGGAAATTTTTGGGATTAATTTTACCGCACGTTGTTTCGTTTTATTGTTAAAAGCGGGTATAAGTGGCATTTTAAAAAATGCTTTAAAATTTCAAAAATTACGTTTTCATTTACTCCGGGATATTTCTAGCATTTTAAGACTGTTTCTGTAATTTTTTGAAATTATTTTAAGTACACCTTGGTCCGTTAATTTTAAATTTCGGGGCAGAATCGGACTACCGGGGAATTATATTGCTACGTGGCAAGTCAGGAATCAGTGTTGCAGTAATTTGTGATATGTGTTGCTTAAATTGCTGGCTAGCAGGAATAAAATAATAATAATAACAAAACCAAATGAAAAATAAACACACGCAAATATACACAGCCCCTCCTGTACAATCTCTCAGTTCTCTTCTTCCTCACCCTTGTTACACTCCTTCACCTCACTTGATTGCTTTGTGATGTCTCGAGCTCCCCTGTCAATCTTTTCCCTCTTTTCATTTTCCCCGTTTCTTCTCTAATTCCTGTCCGATTTTACTTTCGGGTGGGTAAGTTCCGACACCGCCTTTCTTTTCCAGCGCCCTGTTCTGTTCCGGCCGCCCCGGCCTTGGTTCAGTCAGGGTATTAGCATATACATACACACGCATAAGCATGTGTATGTTTCATTTGAGTTGCGGTGGTATTGTGCCACCTTCCTTCTCTTCTTTCCGGCTGTCCGCTCCTTCCGGTTACCGTCGGCGATTGTTTTGGTTCCGTTTATGTACCTAGTTGTTGCAAATGTTATTCAGTCATTAGCTTTGTGCAGGAAAATTTATTTGATTTTTAATCAATGAAATTATTTGATTACTGGTACTGATTATTTTAATCGATGAAACCCGTGACTGGGAGTCCGACTCGGGTACCTCATGGTTTTACCGCCGTCAACGATGAATTTCGATGAGTTGACGGTGGACTGTGATGTTTACTCTGAGTCCTGAAATTTTAAAATATTAATTTAGTTCGTAAGGTTATTTTCAAAATGAAAAATATTTATCGGGTATATAAAGATTGTATCGAGATTTTGGTTGCGTAGTTGATTGTAGTTGTTGTTGAGTGGTTTGGGTTATAAATGGTGATTGTTAGATTAATTGTTTGGATTGATTAATTGTTGTGATTGACATCGATATTATGTTCGACGGGTAGTCCGATAAATAAAGGAGACGCTGCCTGATTTTTGGGTACGTATCCTGTAAAATATCATAAATACCAATCGAATGTAAATAGTTATATAGTTATAAATAAATGTTTTATAAAATATAACGGACAATTTATTTCCTAAAACGATGAGTATATGTGTTTTTTGAAAATGAATATTGAATCGAGATTTAAATATATGAATCCTGTATGTTACGTATACTATAATAATGTATATAAGTATGAGTCGGGATTGTTATTGTTTGGGTAGGATTGGTATCGAGGATATGTCAAGCATAACTGAGTGTCTAACATAGAGTATTTCGACCCTGTAGGTTCTAGTCGGGCAACCGAAAGTGGACTTTGGACTAAAGATAACCTAATGGTTAGTCAACGAGCTCAGTAGGGTTTCAACCGAAGAACCTGAGTGTCGAAGTCGAATCCAAGGTGATCTAGTGGTTGGATGTTAAAGCCTGAGCATCACAGTCGGCTCAGAGTCGATCAGTAATGGTTGTAAAGCCCTGCAAGGCAAGTACTTTTGAACCTTTATCGAGATATATTGCAAATATTTCTAAATTTTCCAATGAAATTTCTAGTATTCAAAATAGTTCTATTTTATGTTAAGTACTTTGGATGATTCATCCTGTACCATGATCACATCACTTGATCTTTGAGCTGTAAGCCTTATTCTTTGTAAACCATTCATTGTTGATCTACAAGACACTAAACCACACAAATGCAATACTACTCAACAAAAATATATCTACCATACACCAAACACTGGAACATACTTGCTTAAACATACAGAAACCTTTACACTCAATCATACCTTATAACATCAAATGACTAGACCTTGTGAAATCATTGCTCATTTAATCCCTGATTCTCTTACAGGCTAAAAGCCATTCCTTATACATACCTTGATGTACCCTTGTGATACCCATGAATTGCCTTACGCTTTTATTCAAGAATTTTATCATCATTAATTATGATCATGTTTTATTACAGTATATTGTTTATCATACTGAACTATTTTCGAATTGGATAGTTTTTGTATGTGGACCAGATTCGTGGTCAGACCAGATTCGTGGTCGAGGTAGGCCAATGTGTGCCTTGGATCCAATAATAAGAGCAGAGCTGTGTGCCTTGCTCGGGGTTAGTGTGTGACTGATCAGTAGCCTAACCTTGGTTTTTAAAACTTAAAATGAATATCCAATTCTAATGAATATTTAACAAGAAACTTGATTCTTCTGAATCATTCCCATTCGAACTTTGTTTACCCTCAATAATCGTTATTATGACTTGCTGAGCTAGTTAGCTCACTCTTGCGAATCTTTTGATGTATTTTACAGTTAAAAATGATATGGTTGATAGCAAGGTTCCTCCATCCAGAGTACGAGCTAGGATTCCAGACGAGTTGGATCGAACTAGAAGGAGCTTCATATGGTAGTGAGATAGTAAGATTGTAAGAATAATTTCTTTATCGGTTGTAAGTTAAATTAGTTGGGATTTGGTACGTTGTAATAAAAGTTAAGGTTGCGGTTTATTTTCATACTTTAACCTGTTGTGATCCGTGGTTATGCAAAGCAGGGTCATTGCAAATAATATTTCTTATCCAAGTTTATATATTGTGTATGTGTTGTGGACCCCAAACTTCTGACCCGGGTTTGGAGGGCGCCACAGATTTGGTCCTAGGACAGAGTCCAAGAGCGACCCGGGACCATCCAAGTAGTCCCGGGAGCCAAAATAGGAGCCTGATTGGACTCCACTGAACAGGACCCGAAAGAAAATCCTGAAGAAAATAAAAGAAAAGCCATTTTATTTCCCTCCAAAGCCAATGCAGACTCCTCCATAGAGCAGACCCTATAACAGGCAGTGCGACTATCATGAAACGCATGGCCACAAGATAGAAAATTTCCTATCCCTCAAGTACTTCATCAAAGAGAAAGTCAAGAAAGGGAACTTGAATAAGTACCTAGCTCGGGACAACAACCAAAGAGGAAAAGGACAAAAGAAAGGGAATAATGTATTGAATGTGGTCCTAGGAGGGTCCCACTCCCCACCACGGAACCTGGACTCAAGGGAGGAGGTACTGTCCATCCAGTCATTCCCGGAGGTGGTAATCTCTTTTAGCAGCAAGGACTATGAAGGAGTCAATCACAACCACAATGAAGCTTAATTGTGACCTTGGATATTTTTGATAATAAAGTAAGAATAATGCTAATAGAAAATGGCTCATCGATCAATATTCTCTTCAAGCATACTATGGATCGAATGCAAGTAGGGAGCGTTAGCTCAAATGACAACTTAGTACCGATCCAGGATCAACCAAAAATTGAGGCCACGATATAAACAAAAGAAATCAAAATTGATAAAAATAGTCCTACCAAAAAGGTAAAAATTGGGTCCGGACTTGCAGTAGCCTTTAGAGAAGAACTGGTATCCCTAGTCCAGTAGTACAGAGATGTGTTTTGCCTAGAGTCCAAGAGACATGTCGGGGTTGCACGAGTCAATAGCAATGCATAGCTTGGACTTCAACCCCAACATAAAGCCGGTAAAGCAAAAAAGAAGGATTTTTCCCCCGGAGAGGCAAAGGACAATAGACGAAGAAGTTGAGAAGTTACTCAAGGAAGGGATTATCCGAGAAATCAAATACCCGGAGTGGCTGGAAAATGTTGTCATGGTGAAGCAGTCAAGCGAAAAATGGAGAATATGTGTGGACTACACCGATTTAAATGATGCATGCCCAAAGGACCCATACCCATTGACAAATATTGACCAGTTGATAGACGCCACATCCGGACATATCATGCTAAGTTTCATGGATGCCTTCTCCGGGTACAACCAGATCAAGATGAACCTAAAAGACATACCAAAGACATCATTCATAACTCAGAGAGCGGTCTAAGCTTATGTAATGTTACCGTTCGGGTTGAAGAACGCAGTATCCACCTACCAAAGAGCAATGAACAAGATATTCAAGTCCTAGATCCAAAGAAATTTGGAGTCCTATGTCGATGATATGATTGCAAAATCAACATACATCCCAGGACATATTGAAGATCTGAGAGAATGCTTTGATAACCTAATGAAGCATGAACTCAAGCTGAATCCGGAGAAATGCACCTTCAGAGTTGGAGCAGGCAAGTTCTTGGGATTCATGATTGGCAACCGATGAATTGAAGCCAATCCAGAGAAAATAAAGACAATCCATGAGATGAAGTCTCCTAGGACCCAGAAGGATGTGCATAAACTAACAGGGTCACTAGTAGCACTCATAAGGTTTGTCTCCAAATTGGCAGAAAGATTCTTACCCTTCTTTGATCTACTCAAAGGAGCAAACAAAAAGAAAGAAATTAATTGGGGTCCGGAGTGCCAAAGAGCATTCGAAGAAATCAAGGAATACCTATCACAACCACCAGTCCTAACTAAGACCCAACCAGGAGAACCTCTATACCTATACTTATCAGCTGGAGCCTTAGCAGTTGAGGCAGCTTTAATCCGGGAAGAAAATGGAAGATAGCAACGAGTTTAATATGTGAGCCAAGTACTCAAGGATGCGGAGACCAGGTACCCGAGCTTGGAAAAGTTTTCCTTTGCCTTGGTCATGACATCAAGAAAACTCAGACACTACTTTCAAGGAAGAGAGATCAAGGTAGTAACAAACCAGCCATTGAGAGAAATAATCCACAAACCAGATATCCAGGGGAGGTTTGTTAATTGGGTTGTGGAGTTAAGTCAGTTCAATCTAAGTTTCATTCCTAGGACTGCCATCAAAGCTAAAGGCTTCTTGATTTAATAATCGAATGCAACTTTTCAGAGGTAGAACCAGAGCCTATGAGCATAGACATGGAGAGAAAACAAGCCACAAACCCGGGAGCCTGGACCTTGAAAGTTGACAGATCATCAATAAATAAAAGATCGGGATTCAGACTCATTCTAAAAAGCCCTGATGGCTTCAAAATATAAACAACTATATCATTCGTCTTCCCGACAACAAACAACCAGACGGAGTATGAGTAGCTGATTGCAAACTGAAGCTCTCCAGGATACTTGGGGTCCAGGACTTAAACATCTACAGTGACTCCCAAATAGTGGTCAAGCAAACAAATGGAGAATATATACCAAAAGACCCAATTCTGGAAAAGTATTAGTCCCTGGTTCAAAGCTACTTAGCATCAATTCCAAGACACCAAGTCCTGCAAATATGTCGAGAAGAAAATTAAGAGGATGATACCATGTCCAAGCTAGTCCGGAACTCATCAAACCAGGACTTCTCATTTTACTTCAAAAAATTGTGAAGGCCATCTATTGAAACAAAAGATGTCTTGGAAATCGATAACGAGCAGAACAAGATGACTAATTTTATCAATTACTTGGAAAAGGGGGAGCTCCCAGAGATAAGGGAAAGGCTCAAAGATTAAAAGCCAAAGCAGCCAAGTTCTTTCTTGAAGAAGGACTACTATACCGTCGGACCTACTCCTCCCCTATCCTAAAATGTGTCGGTCGGACATAAGCTAATTATTGTTTAATGGAAGTCCATGAAGGGATATGCGGAGGTCACATATCTGCAAAAGCCCTAGCTCACAAGATCATAAGACAAGGATATTACTGGCCAACCATTTACCAGGATGCAGTTGAGTTCGTCAAGAAGTGTAAGGAATGCCAACTCTTCAGCAATGTATCATGGGTAAGCCCAGTTGTACCCTCCTCAGTCCTATCTCCAATCCATTTTATTGTTTGGGGGATAGATATCATGGGACCATTTCGCTGGGCAAGAGGAGATCTCAGATACTTTTTGGTTTCAATTGATTACATGACTAAATGGGTGGAAGCAAAATCAATGAAGACAATCAATCAGCAAGACTGCATAAATTTTATGAACAACATTTTGATGAGGTTCGGAATCCCAAGAGTCCTAGTATCAGACAATGGGCCACAGTTTGTTGGATCAGAATCTGAATCCTACGTTCAGAAGCGCGAGATCGAGCACAAAAAGTCATCAATAGAATATCCCCAGGGGAATGGTAAAGTGGAAGTCACAAACAGAATCCTGCTCCGAGGCATTGAGAAGAGACTTAGAGAAAGCAACATTAAGTGGCCAGAAGAATTGACAAGTGTATTATGGTCCTACAGGACCAGCCCCAGACAAGCATGGGATAGACTCCTTTCAAGCTAGCCTATGATACAGAAGCAATGTTACCTATCGAGGTGGGTTCCCCTTCTCACAGGGTAATAAACTTTGATGAAATAGCTAACGAAGAAGGACTCAGAACAAACATGGAGCTAATTGATGAAGTCCGGGACCAAGTTGTATCAAGGATGGAGAAATACAAGGAGAAAACAAAAGAACACTTCAGCAAGAAGTCCAGGGTCAAAAACTTTCAAGATGGAGACTTGGTACTTCGAGACACAGAAGCCTCGGATCCTACAAATACTGGAAAGCTATTGCCTAAATGGAAAGGACCATACAAGGTCAAATAAGTCCTAAGACCAGAAACTTACAAGCTAATGAATATAGATGACTCCGAAGTTCCCAACACCTGTCTTATTCCCAAATAATCTAACAAAGAATTACAGAAGGGGGGTTGAATGTAATTCTAGCTACTTTTCAATTTTAAGAATTGTTCTACTTAAAATATATAATTATGCTTGATTTAGCTAAAGTGCGGAATGAAAGTATTGAAGAAATCAAACACAAAGTAATCAAATACAAGTATTTAAAATCTTTCTGATGGATTAATCTTTTCCACCAGAGATATATATTAATATGAGAATTCTGTGATGCAAGATTTGCACACAGCTGCTTACAAGTTGAACTTACAAGAACAAAGAAATTCTTTACAGATATGGCTTTATCTATTTCTCTGGTAATTGCTTACTAACTTCGATTGGTTCTACTAGATACCATTGGTTTATATATCACCAAGTTACATGATAAAAAGATAAACAAAGAAGACAAACTATTTTTAGTCTAATTTCATGCTTCTTCATTTCTCCATCCAGAATCTTTGAATATCTTCAGTTTAGCATGGAAATAGAAATACTTTTTTGTTCTCTAAAACCTGTAAATAGGTTGTCACATTCCATTTGCATACAATCAATGCATGTGGCTGTCAAGTCATTATCAACTGCTCTTTTGAATTTGTTCATCCGTTAAAACTCAATTAGATCATCCGTTGAGACTTTGTTGGATTATCCATTGAGAGTCTGGTTGAACATCCGTTGAACTTTAGTTGATCATCCGTTGAAATCTTGTGGAACATCCGTTGAGAGCATCTTCATAGCAGTTAACTCTATTTATTTATACAAGATTACAAGGCATCTAATATTTATAATTAGCCAAACCATCTTGCATATCAATCTAGTAGTCAAAATGACTTAAAACATTCTACAATATCTAGTTCTGTAAGGCATTATAATATGTGTTAGGTCCCAATTTGTTTGTAGAAGGGGGGGTTGAATGCAAACAATACCGTTTAGTCGAATAAAATGCGGAATAAAATTGTGAAACAAAATTCAAGTTAAATAAAACTTTTATTAAACTTGAAAGGTGTTACAACTACGGTATCGGTTACAAGGGATTAATCTCAAATCAATTATTACAAATCTAGAATAAATTCGACATGAACTTTTTCTATTTTTGTAATTAAAAGATCAAATGCTAAATGCGATTTGAGATTAAGTTCTAGGGATTTTAATCCGCTAGATTGATACACAAGAACAAGAGAGTGATTTCTAGTTGATTGGATTTAACTTTACAAGCTAGAAATTGTAATCTTGAATTAGCAGATAAGATGAAATATTTGGCTACTTGTTCTCTTTTTGTTCTTGGCTTCTGTTTGATTGCTCTCTGTATGTTTTTGTAAATTGGATGCTTCTGCTTCTATTTAATCAACACAGCCGAGATCAAAATGAACTGGTATGACAATCATTTGTCCAATAATACTTTCGGTGTGACAATCTTTTAGAGCTAGCAAGACAATTAAAATGAACTAGCAAGACTTTCGGTATGACTATTGATTGTCATACCGATTGTCATATTAGTTCAAATGAAATTGTCTTACTGAATTAATAAGTGATTTTAATCTAAATAATAATTCTATCAAGACAATCAACTGAATTAGCATGACTTTCGGTATGACAATCAATTGTCATACCGATTGTCATACTAGTACAATCAGTTGTCTTTTTAGAATTAAAACAGATTTTAATCAATTAAAATTCTGAAAAACCTTAATATTAATTCTAAATTAATTAATCAATTTAATTCAATTAATCAATAAATTAATCCTTGCAGATATAATTTATTTTCTTAATTAAATTATATGACTTAATTAATTAATAGAGAATTAATACTAACCCTGAGCAGCATCCATTCTTCTGACAATCTTCTGAAAGTCACTGAGACTTATGAATCAATTCCGCCACTTCAATGCTGACACTCGATGTACTGTCTGGTTCATGAGTGACTAACTTTCTTGACGTTTCTTCATGTCTTGACTTTGATGTTCTGATTGAATCCTTGTAATAAATGATACCTTGACGAGATCTTTGTCATTTGATTAAATCCACGATCTTGATTTATATCACTGAGGCATGATCAAATTCTTGAACTTCTTCCAGTGAATCTTCAAGTCTGCAGATGAACAATGTTTCTTTATTCTTTGACAGATGTTACTTTGTGAGATCTCTCTGATGATTGATCCACTATTTACTTATTACATTCTTATTTGAGTTGAGTTAAATACTCGAATAAACGAGTAGGCTATGACATATGCCTTTCAATCTCCCCCTATTTGCTTGTTAGACAATAACAACAAATACCTAGAGGATAACTCAACTAACAAATAAGAAAAAGATATAAACAGTAAGGTAAAGTAAATAGCAGAAAAGTTCTGGATTATATTTAACATTTTCCAGATTCCAAATGAAATTTACAAGTGAATACAAGATAGATGTTCCTCTAGCCTGAACATATAACTACATTAGACTATCTTGATTCATAAAGCTCTAATCATATTACATTGAGTTTTGAGCTAATTGACTTCAGTTGTCTTCTCTTCTGATTTCACCTTCTTCTAAATCTTGAAGCAATTCCTTGTCAAAGACACGATCCTTTTCTGAAGTGAAGCTTGCTGGTCTGACTGGTTGAACTCCAACTGACTTCAGCTTATTCTTGAGTTGATTGTACCTTTTAACATTCTTTTCACAATAAGCTTGAATCAAGTCAGCAGCTTGAGTCTTCAACATGGATGAATATCCAGCAGTTCTCAAATGATGTTCCATCCAGACCAGATGCTTAGCTGAGTAGTCTTTAAGAGATTGTACATCTAGCTGACAGATTTGAAGACAATCAGACTTAAAGAATCTCACCTGATGAGGATTGTTGACCACTTGAGGACTAGCCCTGCTGGCAAACTCTTTAAGCCTTTCTCGAAGAACTTCATTCAATTCTGAGCTTCTTTTGACTTTGTTTAAAAGAACCCAAATCTCTGACAAAGAACGATTCTCAAATAGATGAAGTGACACCTTGAATGATCCTTCACTCTGACAATATACAAAAATGCTCATCTCATTTAGGGATCTATCAAAAGCAGCTGTGATCCTTGAGACTTCAGTCTTGATAGCATTCATGTACATGTCATTGTTAGGATTTGAGATTTCCAGCTTGTCAAGAAGATGTAAGAACTGCCTATCATTGTTAGTGCTCAGCTGAGGCATATCAAGTACTCTCCTAGCTTCATCCCATTTTTCACCAATCTTTAGTCTGACATCTCTTCTCCTTTCTTGAGCCTTAATGTCATGAAGACGTTGCTTTTGAAGAGTTTCTGTTCTTTGTATGTCTTTCCTCCTGTCAATGATCTGAGAGACCTTCTTGAGTTCAGCTTCTTTTCTTAGCATCTCTGACTGCTCTTTCTGAAATTCTTTCTCAAACCTAGGATCCACTGTATCTTCCTCTTCCCATTCTCCAAAATCACTTTCCTCTTCAGCTTCAAATAACCCATCTTTATCTTCCTGAACTGGTTCAGTGGGAATGTCAAAAATATCAAAGTCATCCTGTTCTCCACTGTAGTAGACATCATCAGCCTTTCCTTTATCTCCAGCAGAGGTATCTTTTTCCTTCCCTTTGGCACTACTCCCTTTCTTCTCCCCCTTAGTTGAGGGATCCTCTACTGACTTTCCTTTGGAACCTCCATCACCTCCAGAGCCTGATCCTCCACCAGACGGTCCTTCAAAATAAGCTCTTTGTTCTTCATTAGGGCAATGAGAATTCTTGATCATGAAATATAAGTGCTTCATCCCTTCATTGAGATGTTCCATGCCCGTTTCTATCTTTAGAAATCTTGAGGAGTCCAGTGAATGATTCATCTCAACGAGGTCTTCAAGAGAAGTCATTCTTGTGTATAGAGAGCAGAAGTTGGATATGTCATCAGCTGATAAATTTGGAGTATACTGAATAGAATTGAGCTTTGGTATTACAGTGGTCTTTAGATCTGAGATGTCATTCCTTATGATTGCAAGCTGATTGTTGACAGAGGTGGAAGAAGAAGACCGTTCAACCACTTGTGCTTTGAATGCTTGAGCTTCAGCTTGGCTTTTAGCAAGTTCTTCTTTTAGGGCAGCAATATGAGCTAACAGGTTTACAGTATCAGTGTCTGTGTGTGCTCTCACCTGAATTTCACTCGTGTTTGGTTCACTCATCTCACGTGCATGTGTTTCTCTCAATATAATTGCTCGTGAGGAGTCTTCCAGTTGCTGTTCTTCTGTACCTGCATTAAAAATCACCCTAGCCTCTTCAAGAGAGGTCAGTGGTGGTGCAATGGGAATTCGCGAGTCCCGATCCTCAGTCAAACCTATCAAATCTTTTGGAATAGATGTCTGAATTGCTTCAGGGATAGATTGACCGAGTTGCCCTCCACTTTCTCCAGATAAATCTGCGAGTGGAGAATCCCATAAGGGAGCTAGAGGTGTTGGATCTGGGAGGGGAGAAAATGACTCTATTAAAGATGGCGGAGAGTCAGATTTTCCCTCTGAAGCATGTGACTGCTCTTCTGCCGTAACTATGGCAGGCACTGTAACCGACTCTACATGCACTCCTCGCTGTGTGTCCTGAGTATGATCTGGGGAAGTGTATGGTTCCATTGTGAGTAATGGAATTGTGCTTGACTCAGTACAAGATGCCATGGCCCTATGGCGAATTTCAATAGATGCATCCTATTGAGAGAATGCCTCTAGTAACTGTTCATTGGCCATTTCAAAGTCCATGTCCTGTTGGGAGGACAAGGATGGGCTTTCAGATGCCTCAGAATATGTTCTTCTTTTCTTAGGAGGAGGCAGAGCTGAGGGTTCACTCATATTTAACAATGTACTACTTCCTAGTAATCTCCTGGGTAACATTTTAGACAGTGGGGGAGAGGTTGAGATAGAATGAGACTCTGTGTTTGGCTCTATGACCTGGGATTGAAGCTGTGGTTCTACAACTTCATGGTCTGCCCTATCAACCACTGGGGGTCTGTCAACAGAAGTAGGAAGAGAGTGAGAGTGAGGAATTACTACCTGTAATGGAAGAGCCTGGGTGGCTTGTACCACTGGAGGTTGAGGTTGCTGTTCATGGCCGGGAAGATTGAAAATAGGTAAGGGAATATAATTGGCCATGAAAGCAGATACAAGTACTGGAACTAGCATAAATTTGAAGGTTATGTCTTGGCGAGTGTAAATCTTTTTGCTAACTGGAGGGGGTTCAGTTACAGCAGAGTTAGCAAAAAGGGCTTTGTGTTCAGGGGTGAGTAGATGATCTGCTATAAGCATGAGAAAACGAGCATAGTAACATGATACCCTACGATTTGTAGAATGATCACGTAAAGCAGAAGTTAGACGTCTCAAGAGAATGGGAAAAAGTAGTTTTCCAAAATTGATCCTTTGATTGAAAACAACCGCAAGACCAATATACTGCAGAGTGGAAGTGATGTTATGAAAATTGGATTTTGTGCAGTTGGCAAACACTTTGGAAAGTGTATCGAAGAAAATATCCCATTCAGACATCAAATTTGATTTAGAAAGTTTGGTTAAATTGATCACCCCCTGATAGTGAATAGCATTGAAAAAATTTGTGATATCATTTTCAGAGGGTAAATTACAGAAATTGTCTAGTGGAAAATTTAACGCACGATTGACGACTGTTTCATCAACTACATACTGTGTGTTTGCGACGGTGAATGAAAAAGATTTTGAATCATCGGCCACAGTAGAAGTTGTGCAAATCAGTCTAAGTAGATCGACGTTTAAAATCACATTTGATTTAATAGCAGAGCTAACAATCGAATGGTCATTTAAAAATCTAATCCATGGCTTAAATTTTTCAACATCACATTTTTCCGGATTAAAATAACCAACCTGATTATGCGCGACAATTTGGAAATTGAGAGCCATTTAAAATAATAATAAGACACACGCTTTTCAGAATTTTAAGAATAATATTAAGAAAATTCGAATTAATTAAATTAATTTAATAATTCGAATTAAATTAATTATAATCGAAAAATTTAGACAGAAATGTATCTCGTTAAAATTCCTAACTCACAAACACAGTTTTGACAAACCAAAAGACACAAATCAGAAATTGAAAATAAAAAATAAAAAGTTCAAAATCAACAAACACAAATAGAATTTGAAGGGGCAAACTGATTTTTATTTGATTTTGCGTTTTTTATAATAATTTTTTTTTTTAATAAAAATTCAACAGCACCTCTGTATATATATACTTGTATGTATATATCACAAAGTGATGAACTAGTTTGCTGAGTAAAAACTCGAGCAAGGAAGGAATCAGATTGATGGTTTTAGTTCGAAGAGAGAGAAGAGAGAAAACGAGGAAGAAACTGTTCGAAATTTTTTTTTTTTAGAAGTGATTAACTGTTGAAAATGGTTTAAAACAATACACACACACGCTTTTATATTACAGCTGGTATGACAATCCGGGATTGTCATACCGATTGTCATACCAGGTAAAAAGAAAGAAAAACAATAGAATAAGTATTAAAATTATAACTGGTATGACAATCTGATAGTCATACCGATTGTCATACCAGTATAATAATAAAATGAAACTAATTATATATATGGTTATAACTGGCAAGACAATCGATAGTCATACCGATTGTCTTGCCAGTATAAACTATACCGACATATTCAAACATATACAAACATATACTGAAATGACTTTCAGCAAGACAATTCAATTGTCTTGCCGATTGTCATTGCAGTAGAAAATAAAATAAAAGGAACAGACTACTATATATGTACTGAAACTATATTACAAAATAGTAAAACTGAAATAAAAACTTATAATTTTTACAGAAACAAAGACAATATATCAGAATTTATTATTTTTATTCCAAAAATAGATTTCTATTGAATTTTAGCAAATAAAATTCATAGAAAAATATTTTTAGAGGAAATAAAATATTCTGAGGTATTTTAAATTAACAAGTAGGGAAAATAAAAATAGATAAGATAATATATATTACATAGAAATAAGCAAGAAATATGATAAAATGATAAAATAAATTTGCAAATGAATTTTTCATTTATGAAAAATTCATTTGTAAATTCATTCAAGAACAGATCCCAGATATTAACTAAATTAATCACTAAAACTATTCAACATGCCCAATTTACCAACTAATCTGGTAAATGTGGATTCGTCAAGTGGTTTAGTGAAAATATCTGCTATTTGTTCTTCTGTTGGAACAAAAAATAGTTCAACAGTACCATTCATGACGTGCTCTCTAATAAAATGATACCTGATGTCAATGTGCTTTGTCCTCGAGTGCTGCACAGGGTTGTTGGTGATGGCTATTGCACTTGTGTTGTCACATAAAATAGGAATCTTGTTCAATACAGAGCCATAGTCTCGTAGTTGGTTTCTAATCCACAAGATCTGTGCACAGCAGCTTCCAGCAGCAATATATTCAGCCTCGGCCGTTGAGTTGGAAACTGTTTGCTGTTTCTTGCTGTACCATGAGACTAGCCTGCTTCCTAGGAATTGACAACTTCCTGAGGTGCTTTTCCTATCAACAACACTTCCTGCATAATCTGAATCTGTATATCCGACAAGGTTAAAACCAGATTCTTTAGGGTACCAAATACCTAGATTTGGTGTTCCCTTAAGATATCTTAAGATTCGTTTAACAGCAACGAGATGAATATCTCTAGGATCCGCTTGGAACCTTGCACATAAACATGTAGCATACATAATATCTGGTCTACTTGCAGTAAGATAGAGTAACGAGCCAATCATACCTCTGTAGCTTGTGACATCTACCTTAATGGAGTTTTCACATGGTCCAAGCTTGACAGCTGTAGTTGATGGAGTCCTTGCTGATGCAGAATCCTCTAGATTGTACTTTTTGAGGAGTTCCTTGAGATACTTGGATTGACAAATAAATGTTCCATCTAACCTTTGATTTACTTGTAATCCAAGAAAGAACTTCAGCTCTCCCATCATGCTCATTTCAAACTTGCTGTGCATTAACTTAGCAAATCTCTTACAGAGATTATCATTAGTAGACCCAAATATTATATCATCCACATAGACTTGGACTAATATAG